>NC_082708.1:18716497-19057976 GCF_030144855.1 Hypanus sabinus
CCTCAATAACCCGTCTTAATTCGATGACATTAAGTTGTTGGTCTGTAAATGTGAATGTAATTAGATTTTTGTGAACTTCCATTCTGATAATGAATGGCTGAGCAACAATCACATGGTAGTGAAGTGGTATTGAGATACTTTAACCCAATAAATAATTAAGGTCCAGTGAGATACAGTTCTGAAGCCATGAGACAAGGAAGTTGATTCGGGTGTTGAGGCACTCCTTGTGTTCACAGCTATTGTCTCTGCGGATTGTCAGAGATGCACCATGGGAAGCATCTCAACTCTGCCCAGGACTGCCAGAAATTGTGAAAAGTTGTGAACCCAGCCCAGTCCTTCATGCAAACCAACCTTCCTTCCACTGACACTTTCTCCACTTCTTGATGCCTCTGAAAAGCAGCCAAAATGATCAAGCATCCTTCCCAAACCCAGTAATTCCCCTTTTCCCCTCTTCCAATAGGGAGAAGATAACAAAGGCCTAAGAGCAGAAATCGCTAGACTCAAAGACACCTTCAATACCATTGTTAGAAGAATAAGGCGGGGGGGGGGGGGATCTCATAACCTTCCAAATATTGAAAGGCTGAGATTAAGAGGACATGAAGAGGATGTTTCTAATAGTAGGAACTTCTTGAACTGGAGGGCACAACAGCAGAATAGATATATATTTCTTTCAAGCAGAGAGAAGGAGGAATTTAGTTAACCGGGAGATGGTGAATCTCTGGAATTCATTGCTATATGCGGCTGTGGCGGCCAAGTTATTGGGTTGATAGGTTCTTGATTATTAAGGATGTCAAAGGTTTCAGGGCGAAAGCAGTAAAATGAGGTTGAGAGGGAAAACAGATCAGCCAAAATTGAATGGTAAACCATTTTTGATGGGCTGAATGGCCTAATTTTGCCCGTGCTTCCTAATGGTTTGATGGTGCCAGATGGTAAGATTAAATGAAACATTGAAATGTTCAACAGCTTGCTGGCTAAGCAAGGCAGATAACTAAATGCAGGGCATTTCCATGCTATGAAAGTACAACTTATGAACCCCTTCTACATAAGAATGAGGTTCTCTGACATTATTGAATTCAAAATTCAGATGTACTTGTTCCTATGCGCGGCAGAGATAATTTCTACCCCCCTCTGCCTCTGCCTCTCCCTCTCCCTCTGCCCTTTACTCCTTTTTTTAAATTATCAATCCTAAATGCCTTTGATGACATTCATTATAATATCAATGAAGTATGGCTACCATATCAAGTGACTTTCATGTATCTTCTGACAAAATAGATTGATGGAAATGCATAAAAACTGAACCAGCTTGCTCCTCAGGAATGGGTTGTGCAGTGGACAAGTCTGTGACAAGTCAACTTCCTGTCCTTTACAAAAGGCATTCTATGTTCTACAGTAAAATTCCAGATTATATTTTGTGAATATAATTAATTTTGTACTTTGTCTTGATATCTCAGTAAAAATGAATCCACCAATAATCCAGACAGCTCGACTTGATGGAAAGGAAGAGGTTTTGTTGGAGTGGAATGAAGACCCACGCCAGAGTAAAGACTTTCTTCTGTATGAGTTGACATACAAAAGCAACTGGGACTCAGACTGGAAGGTATGTGTCTCACAAAATGCATTGAACTCACCCAGTGCATTGGTATCATGGTGTTTCAGGTGTAGCACTTGTTCTGCTTGCAAGGATAAGTGACAGGAGGGATATTGGTGGGGAGGGGCAAATGGACAAGGGTGCAGCAGAAAGCAGAAAATAGGGGGTGGGAGGGAAAGATGTGCTTGGAGGTAGGATCCCGTTGGAGATGCTGGAAGTCATGGGGGATTGTGTGCTGGACACGGAGGGTGGTAGGATGGTAGGAGCAGACAAAAGAAACCCTATCCCTGGTGGGGTGGCAGGAGGATGGGATGAGGACTGATGATCATGAAATGGAAGTGATGTGACTGAGGGCAGTATTGATGGTGGAGAAAGGGAAGTTCCTTTTCTTTGAAGAAGAAGGACGTCTCCTTAGTTCTGGAATGAAAATCCTCATCCTGAGAGCAGATATGGTGCAGCTGGAGAAATTGAGAGAAGTGGGATCACATAGTGGCCAGCAATTTCAATTCTACTTCCCATTCCCATTCCAAGATGTCAGTCCCTGGCCTCCTCTACTGCTGTGATGAGGCTACACTCAGGTTGGAGGAATGACACCTTATATTCCGCCTGGCTGGTCTCCAACCTGATGGCATGAACATTGAGCTTGATTTCAAAAGTTAAGAGAAGTTTGGATAGGTACATGGATAGTAGGGGTATGGAGGGCTATGGTCCTGGTGCAGGTCAACGGGAGTAGGCAGCTTAACTGTGTCAGCATGGGTTAGATGGGCTGAAGGGCCTGTTTCTGTGCTGTACTTCTCTATGATTCCATGACTCCAAATAGGAATTCAATTGATTAGGCAGCATCTGTAGGAAACAATCAAAATCATTGGCATATGATGTCAAATTTGTTAACTTTGTGGTAACAGTACAATGCAATACATGATAATATAGATAAAAACTGTGGATTACAGTAACCATGTATATGTATATGAAATAGTTAAATGTGTAGTGAGTAAAAAAAAAAGTAGTAAAGTAGTGTTCATGAGTTCATCGTCCATTTAGAAATAGGATGCCTGAGGTAAAGAAGCTGTTCCTGAATTGTCGAGTGTGTGCCTTCATGCATTTGTGCCTCCTTCCCAATGGTAACAATGAGAAGAGGGCATGTCATGGGTGGTGTGGGTCCTTAATGATGGATGCCAAATGCTGACAATTCAGATGTCACACGATTATCGATATAAACTTTAGGTGTTAGAATGATGGAGGAAATAAAGGTTTTGGAATGAGTGGAGGTAGATTTATGAAAACTAAGTGCAGTAAGATACTTTCAAATCTATTACATTTTAATTCAAACTGAAACGAGGTTTATTCGAAGTGAGGGAAATTTAATACGATTCATAAAATCTATCACTAAAGAGGAAAGAGGGTTTAATTTCCCCTGGTTAATGTATTTGCATAAAACTCCTTTGTGTACTATTTTAGGATTTAAAATAAAATGAATCCCTTTCCCAATGTGTTTAAGAAATGACTGGCCCTTAACACCCTTTCTAATTCTGCCTTAGCGCCTCGTGTAATTCTTCGGATAGATGATCACATGAAGAATACAAAAGACCATGAGGACAAAGTCCAAAAGATTCAATTAGTTTGGAAGGAGTAAAAAAAATTCTGTTGAAATTCAGCCATTGAGAAGGGCAAAGTTCACCATAGACATAAAGAGCTGAATACCCCCTCACTGTATTAAAACCTTTTGGGTTTCAAAATCTACCAGAACTCTTCTCCTGTTCGTCTCAAGGCACAATAGGGTTAATTTTGTTTTGAAGTGATGGGATATCAGATGCAAAATTTCAATGTGGCCTCTCTCTTCTGATTTCCATTTCCAAATGGAACTGAATTTTGGAAGAGATAGTTAATTGGTGGAGAAAATAATATTGTTCATTTCAAAGTGTGTCCAAACCTGCAGGGACCTGGAACAAAGGTTGCTGCCTGGGCTTAGTGGCTACACATGATACAATAGAATATTTTCTGATTCATTCTATGAAGCAACAGGGGAGATACAACAGTGTCTGGGAGCTAAAGGCCAGTATGAAAATGCAATCTAATCATGAGTTTTGGCAGCCAATCATAAGTACCTCTGCTACCCTTTTGACATTCTTGATAAAACATCATTTGGAATTCCTGATGATTCTACAGCCTCATTCCCTCTACTCATTTTCCATAATGTTGTATTTCTCTTCAGAGAATAATGGAGTGAGCGTTGGTGAGAAGTAGATATCACTTGATGTGCACATTCCTAGCCCAAGATCATTAAACTTTGTGGCTGGCAAAATACCACGGGCAAGATGTGTATAATTTTGCATTGCTTCCTCTTAGGAACTTTCAAGGAGATTTAGAGAATGCTGCCAGGAATCTAGGCTGTTAGTTGCAAGCAGAGGTTAGGTGGGCTAGGATTTAATTCCTTGGATCGCAGGAGAATGAGGATGACCTTACAGAGTTATTTGAAATCATGAGAGGCATAGATGGTCACAGAAGTTTTCCCCAGAGAAAGGTTCCAAAAAACTAAAGAACATAGATTTAGGGCGAACAGGGGAAGATTTAAAATAGACCTGAGGGATAACTTCTTCACGCAGGTGTCATGTACTTATATAGAACACGATGCCAGAGATCATAGTTGATGCAGGTACAGTCACAACATTGAAAAGACGTTTGGACAGATCCATGGATATGAAAAGTTTAAGCATAAAACATAAAATATAGAACATTACTGCTCAGTATAGTTCACTCAACCCATGATGTTGTGCCAGCATTTTAACGTATTATAATATCAATCTAACTCTTCCCTCCTATATAGCCCTCCACTTTTCAATTTCAATTTTCCATGTGCCTATCTAAGAGTTTCTTAAGCGTCCCTAATCTATCTGTCTCTACCACCACCCCAGAAACACGTTCTACAAACCAATCTCTGTAAAAATCCTACCTCTGGCAACCCCCTGATACATTTTTCCAATCATCTGACCCCTCATATTAGTTATCTCACCCTGAGAAAAGGTCTCCAGCTATCCACTCAATCTTGTATGCCTCTATCAAGGTGCCTCTCTTCTTCCTTTGCTCCAAAGAGAAAAGCCTTAGCTCACTCAACCTATTGTCATCAGATGCTCTTTAATCGAGGTGGGGTTTAGAAGGATATAGATCAAATGCTGGCATATGCGACTAGGGGTGGAGAGACTGCTTCTGTGCTGTATTACTCTATGACCCCATCTGCTTCAATGTGATATGTAGCTTTTTCTTCCTACTCTTCCTCCGAACCGAGGTCATGGTATATGCAGGGGCGTTAGCATTGTCAGTGATGCCTCCCATCCACCCAACAATCTCTTTGATGCCCCACCATCAGGCAGGAGGTACCATAGCACCAGAACAAGGACTGTTAAGGTGGGAAACAACTACTTCATCCATACCTCGAGACTACTGAACTCCCTGCCACCTCCCCGATTTCACCAAGTATGAAGCGCCAGTAGTGTTATACCATTGAGTCCACTACTCTCCATAGTTCTTATGTCACAATAAAAATAATCTGCATTTATTGTTGTATTTATTATTACCATATTTACAGGTACTCTGTGAGCTTCATGCAAATTGAAATTATTTTGCACCATGGTGTATATGCCAGTAAATTAATTGCATCTAACATTGCTTCTTTTTAATGCTATAACTCAGTCACTCTGCAACATTGTTTGTCCTTGCAGACAGAACTCATTCCTGGACTATCATTTAACTTGTTAAGTGTTGATCCTGCAAAGTGCTATTTCTTCCATCTAAGATCCAGGATCAATAAAAAATTTGCGATTAATGGCTACTGGAGCGACTGGAGCCCCGCACTTATTTGGAAAGGAAAGACTGTAATAGGTGCTGAATTTTGTTTTCAAATCTTGATCTACTTATGTATTTTTATTTATTGTACTGAGAGATACAGCACAGTAACAGGCCCTTCCAACCCAATAAGCCCAGACAGCCAATTACACCCACGTGACCAATTAACCTACTAACCCATACATCATTGGAATGTGGGAGGAAACCAGAGCACCTGGCCACCAGGAAAAACATCCTATCTCCTTACAGGCAGTGGTGAACACAGGTTGCTGGCACTATGCTAACTGCTACACTAACGTGCCACCCCTCCTGGAAGCCAACTCTGTTTTTCAGACACTAATTTGTCTTCTGAAACTCGAATGATTGCGTATAGGAACTGTGACACACTGCTGGAGGGTACCAGACCAAAGACATTTCATGTTGAGACCCTTTATCTGGGCTGGATGAAGATTCTTGACCCAAAACATTGACAGTCCATTCCCTTCCACAGATGCTATGTAACCTCCAGCAGTTTGTTTTTTACCCCCCTACAGATTCTAGCATCTACAATCTCTTGTGCTGCAATGTAAGCCAGAAATTCATCATTTCAAGCCACAATATTCAAATCAAATGCAAACTTAATTATCATTCAACATACATGAATGCAGCTGAACAAAGCATTCCTCTGGGCTCAAGATGGAAGCAAACATTTAAAGCAGCAAGTAAAAAGAGTCACTCAAGAAGAGAACACCTATATGGCCCGAGACCCTAAGCAAAATGTCCCACAAGTTAATGGCACTGTTCCCGGCACTGCCATACAGCCTTTCATTCCACCAGAACAAACTCTAGAGGCCAGCCCCCAATCGTGAATGGATGCCAAGCTGCACTGCCTCCAGCGTCTCTTCTCCTGGACTGCAGCAGCAGGCAAACCCACAGCTTGAGGCTTAGTCTTTGCTGAGGCTGCCCTGCTTCCCCGTTGCCTGCCAAACAAGAAAAACAGGCCTGAGGCATCTTACATTATCACCTCTAGCGCACAGTATTTATTTATTTATTTTTATTAAGGGGTTTTTTTTTGTATTTGCCCTGTTTGTTATCTTTTGCAAATTGGTTGCTTGTCATTCTATGTTGTGTGTAGTTTCTCACTGATTCTTTTATATTTCTGTGTTCTACTGTGAATGCCCACAATAAAATGAACCTCAGGGTAGTATATGGTGACATACATGTACTTTAATTAAACTTGCACTGAGCTTTGAATTTATAAAAGCTCAAGAGGGAAATGCAAAAGATTGAAAAAGAAAAACATCTTTGAACATTTAAAAGAACAACTATGTTTAAAGGACAGGTATACGGATAAGACAAACAAGACTGCTGATGCTGGAATCTGTAGCAAGATAGAAACAATCAGCTGTAGGAATTTGGGACGGGGGTTGGTGGAGTGCAGCAGATTAGCAAGAACCTGAGGGATGAAGCTCTGATCAAATCATTGGTTCGGCTCCAACGTGAGTACTGAATCCATTTTTGGTCGCGTTACTCCAGGATACATGATTAGATATCAGAAACGGTGAACGATGGATTTACAAGAATGATTACAAGGAAGAAACACTTTAAATACAAAGACAAAGTGAGATTCAGTGGTTGTTCCCCTGAAAAGTGAGGATATTGAAAGGAGATTTGATGGAAATATTTAAAATCATGAAGTGTAGGAATAGAGAAACAATTCCCATGGACAAAAGGGAAGATAGAGAATAGAACATCAGTAAAACTCAGGAACAAGCCCTTCTGCCCATGAGGCTGTGCTGAACTAATAAAATTCATAATTAAATGCTGAATTAAATTAATCTCGCCTGCCTACAGACTGTCCATATCTTTCCATTCTCTGCACATTTCTGTGCCTACATCAAAGCCTCTTAAGTGCCTCTGACATATTTGACTCCACAACTGGCAGTGAATTCCAGTCACCCACCACTCACTGTGTGAAAATATTTCAAACATGAGGAAGTCTGCAGATGCTGGATATCCAAAGCAACACACACAAAATGCTGGAGGAACTCAGCAGGTCAGGCAGCATCTATGGGAAACAATTGGCATTTTGGGCCAAGACCTTTCATCAGGAATAGGGAAAAAGATGAGATCAAAGTAAGAAGATGGGGAGAGCAGAGGAAGAAGCACAAGCTGGTAGGTGATAAGTGAAACTGGAAGAAGGAGAGGGGTTGAAGTACAGAGCTGGGAAATTGATTGGTGAAAGAGACAAAGGGCTGGAGAAGGGGGAACACACAACAAAAGTGCTGGAGGAACTCAGCAGGCCTGGCTGCATCTGTGGAAAAAAATCTCGAGCAGGACTGGAGAAAAAACGCAAAATTATAGGTGGAACCAGGAGGGGGAGGGATGAAATAAAGAGCTGGGAAGCTGATTGGTGAAGGAGATATAGAGCTGGAGAATGGATTATATAACTACAGTTATATTAATAGCAAAAGGATATGAGAGATAAAATTGGTCCCTTAGAGAATCAGAGTGGACAGCTATGTGTGGAGTCGAAAGAGATGGGGGAGATTTTGAATAATTTCTTTTCTTCAATATTCACTAAGAAGGATATTGAATTGTGTAAGGTAAGGGAAACAAGTAGGGAAGCTATAGAAACTATGATGATTAAAGAGGAGGAAGTACTGGAGCTTTTAAGGAATATAAAAGTGGATAAATCTCCGGATCCTGACAGAATATTCCCTAGGACCTTGAGGGAAGTTAGTGTAGAAATAGCAGGGGCTCTGACAGAAATATTTCAAATGTCATTAGAGACGTGGATGGTGCCAGAGGACTGGCATATCGCTCATGTGGTTCCATTGTTTAAAAAGGGTTCTAAGAGTAAACCTAGCAATTATCGGCCTGTCAGTTTGACGTCAGTGGTGGGTAAATTAATGGAAAGTATTCTTAGAGATGGAATATATAATTATCTGGATAGACAGGGTCTGATTAGGAACAGTCAACATGGATTTGTGTGTGGAAGGTCATGTTTGACAAATCTTATTGAATTCTTTGAAGAGGCTACGAGGAAAGTTGACGAGGGTAAAGCAGTGGATGTTGTCTATATGGACTTCAGTAAGGCCTTTGACAAGGTTCCAATAGGAAGGTTAGTTAGGAAGGTTCAATTGTTAGGTATTAATATTGAAGTAGTAAAATAGATTCAACAGTGGCTGGATGGGAGATGCTGGATAACTGTTTGTCAGGTTGGAGGCCGGTGACTAGTGGTGTACCTCAGGGATCTGTACTGGGTCCAATGTTGTTTGTCATATACATTAATGATCTGGATGATGGGGTGGTAAACTGGATTAGTAAGTATGCAGATGATACCAAGATAGGTGGTGTTGTGGATAATGAAGTAGGTTTTCAAAGCTTGCAGAGAGATTTAGGCAAGTTAGAAGAGTGGGCTGAAAGATGGCAGATGGAGTTTAATGCTGATAAGTGTGAGGTACTACATTTTGGTAGGAATAATCCAAATAGGACTTACATAGTAAATGCTAGGGCATTGAAGAATGCAGTAGAACGGAGTGATCTAGGAATAATGGTGCATAATTCCCTGAAGGTGGAATCTCATGTGGATAGGGTGGTGAAGAAAGCTTTTGGTATGTTGGCCTTTATAAATCAGAGCATTGAGTATAGGAGTTGGGATGTAATGTTAAAATTGTACAAGGCATTGGTAAGGCTGAATTTGGAGTACTGTGTACAGTTCTGGTCACCAAATTATAGGAAAGATGTCAACAAAATAGAGAGTACAGAGAAGATTTACTAGAATGTTACCTGGGTTTCAGCACCTAAGTTACAGGGAAAGGTCGAACAAGTTAGGTCTTTATTCTTTGGAGCGTAGAAGGTTGAGGGGGGACTTGATAGAGGTATTTAAAATTATGAGGGGGATAGATAGAGTTTTATAGATAGATAGATAGGCTTTTTCCATTGAGAGTAGGGGAGATTCAAACAAGAGGACATGAGTTGAGAGTTAGGGGGCAAAAGTGTAAGGGTAACATGAGGAGGAATTTCTTTACTCAGAGAGTGGTAGCTGTGTGGAACGAGCTTCCAGTAGAAGTGGTAGAGGCAGGTTCAGTATTGTCATTTAAAGTAAAATTAGATAGGTATATGGACAGGAAAGGAATGGAGGGTTATGGGCTGAGTGCGGGTCAGTGGGATTAGGTGAGAGTAAGTGTTCGGCATGGACTAGAAGGGCCAAGATGGCCTGTTTCCATGCTGTAATTGTTATATGGTTAAATGGAATCTAATAGAAGAAGACAGAGGTCATGAAAGAAGAAAAGTGGGAAGGAGCACCAGAGGGAGCACACACGTACAAACAAACTGGATGAACTCAGTAGGTCGGGCAGCATCCATTGAAAATGGGCAGGCACAGAGATAGAGTGAGAGAGGGAAAAGCAGATGGGGAATAAGTGAAGTTGGGGATGATTACTGGAAGTTCAAGAGATTGATGATCCAGACAGAGTATAAGGTATTGTTCCTCCAACCTGAGTGTGACATCATCGCGACAGTAGAGGAAGCCATGGATTGACATGTCGGAATGGGAATGGGAAAGGGAATTAAAATGAGTCTACTGTCGGTTGGAGCATAAGTGCTCGGTCAAGGGAGAATCTGATTGGAGAGAACAGAAGGCCATGGAAGAAAGGGAAAGGGGAAGAATACCAGAAGGAGGTAATGAGCAGGTAAGGAGATAGTTGAGAGAGGGAGAAGGAAATGGGGAATGGTGAAGGAGAAGTGTGGACCATTATCAGAAGTTTGAAAACTCAATGTTCAGTCAATGTTAGGTTGGAGGCTACCCAGACGGAATATAAGATGTTGCTCCTCCAAACTGAGTGTGGCCTCCTCGCGACAGTAGAGGGGGGCATGGACTGACATGTTGGAATAGGAATGGGAAGTAGAATTGAAATTGATGGCTACAGGGAGATCTCATGTTCTCTGGCAGCCGGAGCATAGATGCTCTGCAAGGCAGTGTCCCAGTCTATGCAGGTCTCGCTTTCCAGAGCTGTGCAGGAGAGCAGGTTATTTCAAAGTTCAAAGTAAATTCATTATCCAAATACATATATGTCGCCATATACGACTCTCAGATTCATTTCCTTGCAGGCATTTTCAGGAAAATAAGGAAATAAAATAGAATGAATAAAAAAAAAATCAACCGAACTGGCGATTTGTATTAACAGGATTGCTTGTGCAGGCTATCCCTGTGTTAAGGCAATTTGTGCTGAGGAAGTTGGCCGTCAAAATTCATAGATCTCTCAAAGCTCACTCAGAGTAAAATTAATTCTGTTTGTGCGAAAAAAGAATTAATAAGTAAACATGGAATTTATTTTTGTGCACTTTACATTTCTCTATGCACATGCACACACGGCAAAGGAAGTCACGACATGGCCTGTTGTCTAGGAGCATGACACCCTCACCCCGTCACGCAGGGTCAGCAGAGACCCAATGGGCTGAATGCCCTCCTTCTGTATTGTAAATGAATCAATGCGTGACTTCCTTCACGATGGCAAAGGACAAAGTCCTCATCTGCTTTAGGTGTTAGAATATTGCACTGGCAAATGAGAAGCCTGAAGGCAAACTGAAGCCCACACTTCAGAAAAAGTATACCTGAAATTTTAGGAAGTTATATTGCTGGATAAAGGTTCTTTAATGAGCTTCTTCATCTTCTTCCCCCAGACTCATGCCCCTCACCCAAGGTGAAGATGCTTTTCCTGGTGATACTGCCAGCAGTACTACTTGTTTTGGTCATACTAATCTGCGTGCTCTATAAAGTAAAGGGGTAAGTCATGGGAATTCTGTGGTACTTCAGGCTATTGACTGAAACGGAGAGAAGATAACATCAACAGTAATGCAACACTGAGAGACTATCATCAATTAGATTTTTGATGACGTTAATCTAAGTAACATTGGTCACTACTCAGTCATAGTTTAACTTAATTACTTAAGCCTGTCATCCCCACAGAGGCAACAGGCCACCAACAGCAGCTCACCAGAGTCCTCTATCCTGGGCCAGTCTTTCATGTTGCCCCCAGGTGCAGCCATCTTTGAAGAGTCTGCCTCTCCCAGGGATGAAGTCTTTAGAGTTTCTGATGGTGATTCTGTAGTACTGTTACTTTTACAGGGTGGGATTGCTAGCCCCATGGCTAACACCTCCTCTTTTTGTAGCTGGGCTTGGGACTGTCCGAGTTCATTTACAGTGGAGCCAACTCTTATTGAGGCTGAAAGCTCAGAATCACTGTCATTCAATGGGACATTTATGATAAACTACAGTGGCTTCCAGAATGATTCTTTCCCCCTCCCACACAGCTCACCCCGCACTTTGCTCTCCCTGAAGGTTGAGCCTTATTCATATCTTTCAACACGGTGCTGAAGCAAAGCCAGCCTATTTGTGCAGATCTGATGTACCTCGTTGTAAATGACATGGGGACACAAATGTCGTACACTAGAGCCTAAAGGAACAACATCAAAGAGAGAAAAGTATCTGCTGGCATTGAAGCAGGTCCGGAGGCGGTTCACAAGAATTATTCTGGGCATGAATGAGTTAATGTATGAGGAGCATTTGATAGCTCTACACATTTACTCAGCGCAGTTCAGAAGAATAAGAGGGGATCTCATTGAAACTTACTGAGTATTGAAAGGCCTGGATAATGTGGATTTGAAGAAGATGTTCCCTATAGTCGGAGAATGTAGGAAAACACTGCACAGTCTCAGAATACAAAGATGTCATATTAGAAAGAGTTGAGGAGGAATTTCTTTAGCCTGAGGGTGGTGAATCTGCGGAATTCGTTTACACAGACTGCTGTGGAGGGTAAACACAAAGTACACTGTAGATGCTGTGGTCAAATCAACACGTACAAACAAGCTGGATGAACTCAGCAGGTCAGGCAGCATCCGTTGAAATGGGCAGTCAACGTTTCAGGCCAAGACCCTTCATCAGGACTGAAGAAGGATGGGGCAGGGGCCCCATAAAGAAGGTGAGGGGAGGATGGAAAACCAATCAGAGGAAAGATCAAGGGGTGGGGGAGGGGAAGCAGGGAGGGGATAGGCAGGAGAGGTGAAGAAGGAATCTAAAGGAAAAGCACTATGTGTAGTAGAAGGCAGAATCATGAGAGAGGTGATAGGCAGCTGGAAGAGGAGACAGAGTGAAAGTGGGATGGGTGAAGGGAGAGGGAGGGAATTACCGGAAGTTTGAGAATTCTATGTTCATACCAAGGGGCTGGAGACTACCCAGACAGTATATGAGGTGTTGCTTCTCCAACCTGAGTTTGGCCTCATCATGGCCGTAGAGGAGGCCATGTATGGACATATCCGAATAGGAATGTGAAGCAGAGTTGAAGTGGGTGGCAACTGAGAGATCCTGGCTGTTGTGGTGGATGGAGCGTAGGTGCTCGACGAAGCGGTTCCCCCAATCTGCGTCGGGTCTCGCCAATGTAGAGGAGGTTGCACCAGGAGCATTGGATGCAATAGATTACCCCAATAGACCCATAAGTGAAGTGTTGCCTCATCTGGAAGGACTGTTTGGGGCCTTGAATGGTGGTAAGAGAGGAGGTGTAGGGACAGGTGTAGCACTTGCGCTTGCAGGGATAAGTGCCGGGTGGGAGATCTGTGTGGAGGGACGTGTGGACCAGGCAGTCGCGGAGGGAATGATCCCTGCAAAAAGCGGAGAGGGGTAGAGAGGGAAAGATGTGCTTGGTGGTGGGGTCCTGTTGAAGGTGGCGGAAGTTATGGAGGATAATATGCTGGATCCAGAGGCTGGTGGGGTGGTAGGTGAGGACAAGGGGAACACAGTCCCTATTATGGTGACTGGAGGATAGGGTGAGGGCTGAAGTGCAGGAAATGGAGGAGATGTGGGTAAGGGAATGGTGTGACTAGTGTCCTGACTGCATATATTTCAATGCAAAAAGCGTCTTAGGAAAGGAAGATAATAATGTTGAAGATGACGTAGCTGGTTTACAGAGGCAGTGTGTAGTGAGGAGAGGCAGTTGATAGGACAAAATTGCGGTCAACAGGATAAGTTGCAATGTAAAATGCTGACAAAATGGTGAATAACGGACTGAAGGTGATATATTTGAATGCATGCAATATATAGAATAAGGTAGATGAACTTGTAGCAGAGCTGCAGATTGGCAGGTATGATGTTGAAGGCACCACTGAATCATAGCTGAAAGAGAACTGTAGCTGGGAGCTTAATGTCCAAGGATACACATTGTAACAAAAGGACAGACAGAAAGGCAGAGGGGGTGGTTTTGCTCCGTTGGTAAAAAATGAAATAAAATCATTAGAAAGAGATTGCATGGGGCTAGAAGGTGTTGACTCTAAGGAACTGCAAGAGTAAAAAGACCCTGATTGGAGTTCTATACAGATCCCCCTAACATCAATGGGAGATAGAAACTGCATCCCAAAAGGGCAATGTTACAATAGTCAATGGGGATTTCAATATGCAGACAGATTTGGAAAATCAGTCTGGTGCTGGATTCCAAAAGGGGCCATTTCAAGAAAGTCTATGGGTGACTTTTTAGAGCAGCTTATGGTTGAGGACAGTAGGGGATTAGTTAATCTGGATTGGGTGTCGTGCAATGAACCAGAATCGATCGGAAAACTTAAGGTAAAAGAACCCTCAGGGGCAAATGATTATAATATGCTCAAATTCACCCTGAAATTTGAGAAGGAGAAGCTGAAGCTGTATCAGTATTACAGTGGAGCAGAATTACAGTGGCATGAGAGAGGAGTTGGCCAGAATTGATTGGAAAAGAACACTGGCAGAGCTGACGGCAGAGCAGCAATGGTTGGAATTTCTGGAAGCAATTTGGAAGGCACAGTATATATTCATCCCAAAGAGGAAGAAGTATTCTAAAGGAAAGATGACACAACATAGATAATAATGGAGTCCAAACCATTAAAACCAAGGAGAGCTTAATACAACAAAAATTAGAGGGAAGTTAGAGGATTGGGAAGCTTTTAAGATCAACAGAAGGCAAATAAAAAAACTAATTAAGAAGGTAAAGATGGAATACAAAAATAATAGTACTGAGGATATTATTGAGGATACCAAAAGTTTCTTCAGATACATAAAATGTAAAAGAGAGATGAGAGTGGATATTGGACCACTGGAAAATAATGCTGGAGAGGTCGTAATGGGGGACAAGAAAGTGGGGGAAGAACTGAAGAAGTATTTTGCATCAGCCATCACTGTGGAAGACACTCACAATATAGTGGAAATTTCAGGTGTCAGGGATCATGAAGTGTGTGAAGTTACCATTACTAGGGAGAAGGTTCTTGAGAAACTGAAAGGTCTGAAGATAGGTAAGTCATCTGGACCAGATGGTGTAGATGCCCTGGTTCTGAAAAAGGTAGCTGAAGAGATTGTGGAGACATTAGTAATAATCTTTCAAGAATCTCCGAATTGTGGAAAGGTTCCGTAAGACTAGAAAATTGAAAATGTTACTCCAAACTTGAAGAGAGGAGAAAGACAGGAAAGGAAACTATAGGCCAGTTAGTTGGGAAGATGTTGGAGTCGATTATTAAGGCTGAGGTCTCAGGGTACTTGGAGTTACATGATAAAATAAGCTGTAGTCTGCCTGGTTTCATCAAGAGAAAAGTTTGCCTGAGAAATCTGTTGGAATTCTTTGAAGAATTAACAAGTAGGATAAACAAAGGAGAATCAGTCTTTGTCCTGTACTTGGACTTTCAAAGGCCTTTGACAAGGTGCCACACGTGAGGCTGCTTAACAAGCTACAAGCCCATGGTATTTCAGGAAAGATTCAAACATGGATAAAGCAGTGGCTGATAAGTAGGAGACAAAGAGTGGGAATAATGGGAGCCTTTTCTAGTTGGCTGCCAGTGACTGGAGGTGTTCCACAGCAGTCTGTGTTGGGACTGATTCTTTTTACGTTATATGTCAATGATTTGGTTGATGGAATTGATGGCTTTGCTGATAATATGAAGATAGGTGGATGGGCAGGTAATTTTGAGAACATAGAGAAGCTACAGAAGGACTTAGGCAGGTTAGGAGAATGGGCAAAAAATGGCAGATGGAATATAGTGCTAGGAAGTGTATGGTCATGTATTTTTGTAGAAGAAATGAAAAGGCTGACTGTTTTCTAAATGGAGAGAAAATACAAAAAACTGAGGCTCAAAGGGACTTGTGCAGGATTCCCTAAAATTTAACTTGCAGTGTGAGTTTGTGGTGAGGAAGGCAAATGCAATGTTAGCATTTATTTCAAGAGGACTAGAATACAGCAGCAAAGATGTAATATCGAGACGTTATAAAGCACTGGTGAAGCTTCATTTGGAGTACTGTGAGTAATTTTCGGCCCATCATCATAGAAAGGGTGTTCTGAAACTGGAGAGGGTTCAAAGGAGGTTCATGAAAATGATTCCAGGATTCAATGGTGTCATGTGAAGAGCATTTGATAGCTCTGGGCCTGTATACACTAGAATTCAGAAGAATGAGGGGTGATCTAATTGAAAATTTTCTAATGGTGAAAGGCCTTGATACAGTGGAAGTGAAAAAAAATGTTTCTATGGTAGGAGAGTATAAGACCAGAGGACTCATCCTTAGAATAGAGGGGTATACTTTTAGAATGGAGATGAGGAGGAATTTCCTTAGCCAGAGAGTGGTGAATCTGTGGAATTGTTTGCCTTAGGCAGCTGTGGAGGCCTTTTTATGATGTATATTTAAGGCAGAGGTTGATAGATTCATGACTGGTCAAGGTTTGAAGGGATATAAAGAGATAGAAAGAAATGCGGCTGAGAGGAAAATTAGATCAGTCACGATGAAATGGCAGAGCAGACTCGATGGGCCAAATGGCCTAATTCTGCTCCTGTATCTTATGGTCCTGTGGTCTTCATAGGAGGCGCAGGCGTTGCCTGAGAGCTGGATAGTCTGTGAGCTCCACCACTCTAAATTGTTGATAAATACGCATTGCTGTACCACAAACAGAGATAATACTCTGTGTTGTCAGTTCCAATAGTGGTTATCACCACCAAATCTCACCAGTTAAGTTATATTTAATTTCCTAAATTTCAGATTTCTAAACTCTCTGGGTGTCCATAGGAGACCTGAGCCCCATAAAACCCTGAATTCTTCAGTTGTGGCTTTGACCAGAATCCGGTGTTCCCTGTTAGGTGGATCTTAAATTACAGAGCAGCATCAGATGTTATTCGGGTTTTAAGACAAACCTTTAAATTACTGCTGCATTATGTTACCTTTCATGATGCAACAAGGTTACCATGAAGTCTTTTACCATCAGCTGAATGGCCAGATTTCTATCTGAGACTCAACCGCACTGCATAATAAACTTTAGTCTGTGGCATGCCAGAGCTATTAAACTCTCAAATAAGCCCCACTCTCAGCTCATTTCACTGCTGAATTACCAAAGAAAAGGAAGATTGTGTCTGGAGATGCATGACCTCCTGTTGCATGATGATGATGCCACCCTCAGAGTGGAGGAGAAACACCTTATATTCTGTTTGCTATCCTCCAACATGATGGCGTGAATATCAACTTTTCCTTCCAGTAATTTTTCTCCTCCTGCTCCCTTCTTCTTCAATTCCCCATTCTGGCCTTTCACCTCTTTTTACCTGCCCATCACTTCCCTGAGTCCTTTCCTCCTTCCCTTTCTCCTATGGTACCCTCTCCTCTCCTATCAGATTCCTTCTTCTCCAGCTTTTTATCTTTCCCACCCACTTGTCTTCACCTATCACCTTCAAGCAAGCTTACTTCCTCTCACTCCACCCTTTTATTCTGGTAACTTGCTCTCCTTCCTTTTCAGTGCTGAAGAATGGTCTCAGCCCAAAATGTTGACTGTTTTTTTTAGTTCCATAGATGCTGTCTGGATTGCTAAGTTTCTCCAGCACTTTTTGTGTGTTGTTTTGTACCTGGTGATATCTGGTGAAAGTGTTACACTTCATCAAAAGGCTGGATGTCTCATAAGACATGGGAGCAGAATTAGGCTGTTCAGTCGATCCAGTCTGCTCTGCCATTCCAGAAAGCCAGCTCCTCCAACATGGTGGACCTTCCATGGGACTGCACTTTATCATGACAAAGTTGATGCTTGGGAGTGGGGCTTTTACTCAGAGAGTCATACAGCATGGAGGTAGTCCTTTGGCCTACCTCGTTCTTGCTGGACATAAATTCAAATCAATACCAATCACATTTTCTAACACTTGGTCCAAAGCCTTCTTAGGGTGTTTCAAAGAGCTCACCTAAAAGCTTCTTAAACATTGACAACATCTAGGTCTCCACCGCCCTCGGAGGCAATATGTTCCAAATTTCAATCACCCTCTTGGCAAAAAATTAAAAGCTCAAATCTGGTCTTAACCTTTGAATCTCCACAGCAAAGGCCATAGGGCCACAGATGGCAGGCTGGTCCACAAGGTTCAGTTACTCGTCATTCAAGATGAGATAGTAGATTGGTTAGACATTGGCTTTGTGGGAGAAGCCAGAGAGTGATAGTAAGTGGTTGCCTCTCTGACTAGAGGCCTGTGACTAGTGGAGTCCTGCAAGGATCGGTGCTAGGCCCATAGTTGTTTGTCATCTATATCAATGATCTGGATAATGTGGTTAACTGGATCAGCAAATTCGCAGTGGACGGTGAGTAAGGTTATCATGCCTGACAGAGGGACTTGGACCAGCTGGAAGAACGGGCTGAAAAATGGCAGATGGAATTTAATGCAGGCAAGTGTGAGGTGTTGCACTTCTGTAGGACCAATCAGGCTAAGTCTTACACAGTGAACGGTAGGGCACTGAGGAGTGCAGTAAAGCATAGGAATCTAGGAGTACAGGTCCATAATTCATTGACTGTGGCGTGATAGGTAGATAGTGTCACAAAGAAAGCTTTTGGCACAATGACCTTCATAAATCAAAGTACTGAGTACAGTAGATGGGATGTAGTGTTGATTTGGTATGAAAAGTTGATGAGGCCTAATTTGGAGCATTATTGGCAGTGTTGGTCATCTTCCTACAGGAAAGATGTAAATAAGGTCGAAAAAGTACATAGAAGATTTACAAGGATATTGTCTGTTCTGGAGGACAAATTATGTGGGAAGTTTGAATGGATTAGAACTTTATTCCTTAGAGCGTAGACGATTGAGAGGAGATTTGATAGAGGAATACAAAAATATGAGGGATATAGATAAGGTAAATGCAAGCAGGTGAGAACTTTAATGGGAACATGAGGGGAAGCTTCTTCACTCAAAGGGTTGTGGGAGTGTGGAATGAGTTGTCAGCACAAGTGATGCATGTGAGCTTGATTTCAACACTTAAGCAAAGTTTGGTTGGGTACATGAATGGTAGGGATATGGAGGAATATGGTCCTGGTGAAGGTTGATGGGATTAGGCCTTTTAAATGGTTCAGCACAGACTAGATGGGCTGAAGGGCCTATTTCAGTGTTTACTTTTCTATCACTCTATGACCACAGACATGCAACATGAATATGTGAGAATGGAAACAATTACTTATTCTCACGGCATTTGAATGTTTCTGATTTATTCTTCTCTATAGAGGGATTAACCTGCTGAATTATTCTAACATTATGTGTGTTGTTCTGGATTTCCAGCATCTGCAATATCTCCTGTATTTGCAAACATTTCCTTTCTGTGTATACCAATAGCATCTGCCTCTATATGGGGACTGAACATATTTTATCTCTTTAGGGTAAGGACTAGGCTTTTCCCAGGAATACCAGATCCAAAACGTTTATTCGTTGATCTATTTGATGATCACAATGGAAACTTCCAGGTAATATGAGAACCTTAACAATTATTTTAAATTGTACTTTTTATGCATAAGCCTTCTTTCCTGTTTACTGATGCTGGCTGGTGTGGTATATTACAGAAATTCAGTCTGCTTGATAGGAATTGCCGTGATGTAAAGTTTTGTGGTTGTCATAGATAACTGTGCACTAAAGGTCACTGAATATTACAGTAAAAATCTTAGATAGCAATCTATTGAACAAGTGTTAGCTAACCTTCTTATCATTTTGCTTTCTAGCTATCTAAAGTATCAGAAAAGTGTCTAAATTGAGATTATAGCAAATAAACTGGGCCTTCACTCCAAGTAGTCTACACCAGGGAATGTACTCCACATGAATCCCTTCCAAGTTCATTTATTTATGGAAACAGGCCCTTCCAGACCTGTGCTGCCCAATTACACCCATGTAAACAATCTTTGGGATTTAGGCACTATCCAAACCACCCAGGGAAAACCTCGCAGACACAATGAGACTGTACAAACTCCAGGTCAGCTCTTCACCTTTTTCACCTAACTCCTCCCAGCTTTTCCCTTTATTCTCCCTCTCCCACCCACTTACCATCATTCCCTGCATCTGGCTTCACCTATCATCTAATTTGTCCTCCTTCCCCTGCCCCCACTTTCTCATTCTGACTTCTTCCCCCTTTATATTCAGTCCTGACCAAAAGTCTCGGCATGAAATATTGACTGATAATAAACTTCCATTGATGCTGCCTGACCTGCTGAGTTCCTCCGGAATTTGTAGTGTGTTGCTCTACTATAAAATGCTTTCAAAAGCCTTTCAGCATATTGTGGACCCAGGTCATTGGCACTGTGATAGTGTTTCACTAACTACTACGCTACCATGCCACCCAATCATTTCATCTCAACATCTGGGATTCCTCGCTATTCTCTTTACCCTTATATACTTATCATTCTTATATCTGGAAGCATTAAGCATTTAGTCTCAAAGTTCAAAGTAAATTCATTATCAAAGTGCATATATGTCATCATATACAACCCAGAGATTCATTTTCTTGCAGGCATACTCAATAAATCCAAAACAGAAAGGGAGTTAGGAAGGAAGTTGAGAAGCATGACTGCAATGGTAGTAATTTCGGGATTACTGCCTGTGCCACGTGATAGTGAGTATTGGAATAGAGTAGGTGGAGGATAAATGCGTGGCTGAGGGATAGGAGCAGGGATTCAGATTTCTGGATCATTGGGACCTCTTTTGGGGCAGGTGTGACCTGTACAAAAAGGACAGGTTGCACTTGAATCCCAGGGGGACCAATATCCTGGCGGGGAGATTTTCTAAGGCTACTGGAAGAGTTTAAGCTAAAATTGTTGGGGGGTGGGAACCAAACTGAAGAGATTGGAGAAGAGGTGGCTGGTTCACAAATAGAGAAAGCTTAGAGACAGTGTGTGAGGCAGGATAGGCAGTTGATAGAGCATGGGCACGCTCAGGCCGATGGTTTGAGATGTGTCTATTTTAATGCAAGAAGTATTGTGAACAAAGCAGATGAGCTTTAAGAGTGGATCAGTGCTTGGAGCTATGATGTGGTGGCCATTACAAAGACTTGGATGGCTCAAGGACAGGAATGGTTACTTCAAGTGCCAGGTTTTAGATGTTTCAGAAAGAACAGGGAAGGAGGCAAAAGAATTGGGGGCATGGCACTATTGATCAGAGATAGTGTCACGGCTGCAGAAAAGGTGGGCATCATGGAGTAATTGTCTATGGAGTCTCTGTGAGTGGAAGTTAGGAACAGGAAAGGGTCAATAACTTTACTGGGTGTTTTTTTATAGGCTGCCCAACAGTAATAGGGATATCGAGGAGCAGATCGGGAAACAGATCTTGGAAAGGTGTAATAATAACAGAGTTGTCGTGATGGGAGATTTTAATTTCCCAAATATCGATTGGTATTTCCCTAGAGCAAGCTGTTTAGATGGGGTGGAGTTTCTTAGGTGTGTACAGGAAGGTTTCTTGACGCAATATGTAGATAAGCCTACAAGAGGAGAGACTGTCCTTGATCTGGTATTCGGAAATTAACCTGGTCAGGTGTCAGATCTCTCAGTGGGAGAGCATTTTGAAGATAGTGATCATCATTCTATCTTCTTTATAATAGCATTGGAGAGAGATAGGAGCAGATAAGTTAGAAAAACGTTTAATTGGAGGAAGGGGAATTATGAGGACATCAGGCAGGAAATTGGAAGCTTAAATAGGGAACAGATGTTCTCCGGGAAAAATACGGAAAAAATGTGGCAAACGTTCAGGGGATATTTGTGTGGAGTTCTGCATAGGTACTTTCCAATAAGACAGGGAAGTTATGGTAAGGTGCAGGAACCATGGTGTACAAAGGCTGTAATAAATTTAGTTGAGAAGAACAGAAAGGCTTACAAACGGTTCAGAGAGTTAGGTAATGTTAGAGATCTAGAAGATTATAAGGCTAACAGGAAGGAGCTTAAGAAGGAAATTAGGAGAGCCAAAAGGGGCAATGAGAAGGCCTTGGTAGGCAGGATTGAGAAAAACCCCAAGGCATTCTCCAAGTATGTGAAGAGCAAGAGGATAAGACACAAAAGAATAGGACCTATCATGTGTGACAGTGGGAAAGAGCAGAGGTACTTAATGAATACTTTACTTCAGTATTCAGTATGGAAAAGGATCTTGGTAACTGTAATGATGACTTGAAGCAGACTGAAAAGCTTGAGCATGTAGATATTAAGAAAGAGGATGTGCTGGAGCTTTTGGAAAGCATCAAGTTGGATAATTCACCAGGACTGAATGAGGTGTAACCCAGGCTACTGTGGGAGGCGAGGGAGGAGATTGCTGAGCCTCTGGCAAAGATCTTTGCATCATTAGTGGGGATGGGAGAGGTTCCAGAGGGTTGGAAGGTTGCAGATGTTGATCCTTTATTCAAGAAAGGGAGTAGAGATAGCCCAGGAAATTATAGACCAGTGAGTCTTACCTCATTGATTGGTAAGTTGATGGAGAAGATCTTGAGAGGCAGGATTTATGAACATTTGGAGAGGCATAATATGATTAGGAATAGTCAGCATGGCTTTGTCAGGGGCAGGTTGTGCCTTACAAGCCTGATTGAATTTTTTGAGTATGTGACAAAACATATTGATGAAGGAAGAGCAGTAGATGTCATGTATATGGATTTCAGCACGGCATTTAATAAGGTAACCCATGCAAAGCTTATTGATAAAGTATGGAGGCATAGGATCCAAGGGGACATTGCTTTGTGGATCCAGAACTAGCTTGACTCCAGAAGGCAAAGAGTGGTTGTAGACACGAAATATTCTGCATGGAGATTGGTGACCAGTGATGTGCCTCAGGGATCTGTTCTGGGACCCTTACTCTTTGTGATTTTTATAAAAGACCTAGATGAGGAAGTGCAGAGATGGGTTCGTAAGTTTGCTGATGTCGCAAACGTTGGAGTTGTTGTGGATAGTGTGGAGGGCTGTCAGAGGTTACAGCGGGACATTGATAGGATAGAAACCTGGATTGAGAAGTGAAAGATGGAGTTCAACCCAGGTAAGTGTGAAGTGGTTCATTTTGGTAGGTCATATATGATGGCAGAATATAGTATTAATGATAAGATTCTTGGCAGTGTGGAGGATCAGAGGGATCTTGGGGTCTGAGTCCATAGGACGCTCAAAGCAGCTGCACAAGTTGACTCTGTGGTTAAGAAGGCATATGGTGTATTGGCCTTCATCAATCATGGGACTGATTTTAAGAGCTGAGAGGTAATATTGCAGCTATATAGGACCTTGGTCAGACCCCACTTGGAGTACTGTGCTCAGTTCTGGTCACCTCACTACAGGAAGGATGTGGAAGTCATAGAAAGGGTGCAGAGGAGAATTACAAGGACGTTGCCTGGATTGGAGAGCATGCTTTATGAAAATAGGTTTAGTGAACTCAGTCTTTTCTCCTTGGAGTGACGGAGGATGAGAGGTGACCTGATAGAGGTGTATAAGATGATGAGAGGCATTGATCATGTGGATAGTCAGAGGCTTTTTCCCAGGGATGAAATGGTTGCCACAAGAGGACACAGCTTTAAGGTGCTGGGGAGTAGGTACAGAAGAGATGTCAGGTGTAAGTTTTTTTACACAGAGAGTGGTGAGTGTGTGGAATGGGCTGCTGGCAATGGTGGTGGAGGCGGATATGATAGGGTCTTTTAAGAGACTTTTGGATAGGTACATGGAGGTTAGAAAAATAGAGGGCTATAGGTAAGCCTGGTAATTTCTAAGGCAGGGATATGTTCGGCACAACTTTGTGGGCTGAAGGGCCTGTATTGTTCTGTAGATTTTCTGTGTTTCTAGAATAATAACCATAAGAGAATCAATGAAAGATCATTCAACTTGGGCATTCAACCAGAGTACAGAAGACAACAATCTGTGCAAGTACAGAAAGATAGAAATAATAATAACAAATTAATAAGCAATGAATATCAAGAATATGAAATGAAGAGTCCTTGAATGTGAGTCTGTTGGGTGTGGGAACATTTCAATGATGAGACAAGTGAAATTCAGTGAAGTTATCCCATTTAGTTGAAGAGACTGATGACTGAGGGTTAATAACTGTTCCTGAACCTGGTGGTGTGAGTCCTAAAACTCAAGTGCCTTCTTCTTGATGGCAGCAGTGAGAAAAGAACATGACCTGGGTGGTGGGGTCTCTGATGATGGATAATGCTGTCCTGCATCATATAGATGTGGTCAATTGCTGGATGAGCTTTACCCATAGTGAACTGGGCCATATTCACTACTTTTTGTAGGATTTTTCACTCAAGGGTATTGGTGTTCCAATACCAAGCTGTGATGAAGCTAGTAAAGATGTTCTCCACTACATATCCATAAATGTTTTTCAAAGTTTTAGATGTCATGCCGATTCTTTACAAACTCTTAAGCTACTAGAGCCACTGTCATGTTTTCTTTTTCCATGCTGGGCCCAGGATCAGTTCTCTGAAATAATAACACCGAGGAATTTAAAATTGCTGACCCTTTCCATCTCTGATCCTCCAATGAATACTGGCTTGTTGATCTCTAGTTTCCTTCTCGTGAAGTCAATAATCAGCTCCTTTGTCTTGCTGACATTGAGTAAGAGTGTTGTTATGACAACTCGGGCAGATTTTCAAACTCCTTCCTTTGTACTGATTCATCACCACCTTAGATTTGGCCTATGACAGCGAATTCGAATGTGGCATTGGAGCTGTGCTTAGCCACACAGTTGTAAGTGTAAAGAGAGTAGAGCAGGGGCCAAGCACATAGCCTTGCTGTGCACCTGCACTGATTGAGATCATGGAGGAGATGTTATTGCCAATCTAAACTGACTGTGGTCTGCAAGAGAGGAAATCAAGGATCTAAATGCATAAGGAGGTATTGAGGCCAAGGTCTTAGAGCTTATTGATTAGTTCTGAGGGGATGATAGTACTGAATACTAACCTGTAGTCAAAAAGGAGCATTCTGATCTATGCATCTTTGCTGTGCAGATATTCCAGGGTTGAGCTAAGGGCCAATGGGATGACATCTGCTGCTGATTTGCCCCAGTAGGCAAATTGGAACAGATGCAAGTCACTTCTCAGGCAGGAGTTGATAAGTTTTACTGCCAACATCTCAAAATACTTCATCACTGTGGATGTAAGTGCTACTGAGCAATAGTCTTTGAGACAGGTCACCACACTCTTCTTGGGCACCAGTAGTAAGTGAAGCTTGGTTGAAGAAGCTGTGTACTTCAGTCAGCTGAAGCGAGAGGTTAGCGTTCTCAGTGAACACTCCAGCCAGTTGATCAGCACGGGTCTTTAGTACTTGGCCAGATACCTCATCTGGTCCAGATAATTTTCAGGAGTTCACCCTCCTAAAGGCTGCTCACACGTCGGCCATTGAGTCTGAAGTCATAGGATCATCAGGGGCTGAGGGAGTCTGTGATGCTTCCTCCATATTCGGATCATCAAAGCAAGCATAGAAAGCATTAACCTCACCTGAAGGCGAAGCCCTGCTATAGCCTATGTCACTTGAGTTAACTTTATAAGAGGTGATAGTATTGAAGCCCTCCCACAACTATCGAACATCTTTCATTGATCCAAGTTGAGTCCAGAATTGCCAGTGCGCCCATGAGTTGGCTTTCTGGAGATCATACCTGGACCTCTTGTAAACTTTCATGGCCACCAGACTAGAATGTCTCTGATTCGGCTTTCAGCAGATTGTGGACCTCATAGTTCATTTAGGGCTTTTGAAAGCATCTTATAGTAGAGCAACACACTACAAATTCCGGAGGAACTCAGCAGGTCAGGCAGCATCAACGGAAGTGAATAAACAGTCAATATTTCATGCCGAGACTTTTGGTCAGGACTGAATATAAAGGGGGAAGAAGTCAGAATGAGAAAGTGGGGGCAGGGGAAGGAGGACAAATTAGATGATAGGTGAAGCCAGATGCAGGGGATGGTAAGTGGGTGGGAGAGGGAGGATAAAGGGAAAAGCTGGGAGGAGTTAGGTGAAAAAGATGAAGAGCTGAAAGGGAGTTCCCCACAGCTCACTGTGGATTTACTAGTATCAGACTTGAAGCCCCTACAAAGGATATAATAATAATAATAAATACTGTACTTTATTCATCCTGAGTGGGATTTTCTTTCATTACAGCAGCAACATTTAAAAACAAACTTAGCAGCGTGCAGATTTAACTGATAATAACATGCAGAATAATAATAAACACAATAGTAATTTACCAATGTTCAATAATGTGCTAAATAATAAAACAGAGACTATTGTACTATGATGTTCTCCTGTCACACAGAGACGAACTGTTGCACATGCTTATTGCATTTAGAAGGGAAGAAATATGAAAATGGCTGAAAAGATCATTGAGGTCTCCTTACTATCTGTCGGGGATATTTATCAGGAGCACTGTAAACACAGGGCCCTTAGTATTATTAAGATTCCCACCTGTCCATCCAGCATCCTCTTTGACCTTCTACCATCAGACAGGAGACTCTGATGCATAAAAACAAGAACAGTCGGGATAGTAAAACAATTTCTTCCCTCATTAAGTTTTGAGCTCCCTGTCGCATTGCATTTGAAATTTCGCTGGTTAATCTTTTTCATACTTTACAACATTTAATTTACCACTTTAGGTTGTTTATTTATGCATAATTCATCTGTAGATTTCATCCATCCCCTTTCAAAAGTTATTGCATGTTATGTGTGTTTCATGTACGACTGTGCTTTACAGCCTGGTTTGGAAAACGTTGTCTCATTTCACATTTAATGGCAATAACCTTGACTTGACTTGACCAGTTACCATCCTAAAGATATGGATGAAGATTTCATTGACCAAATAACTGACATTGAATCCAAAAAAGATAGTATTCCATTGTATTCCATTTGATGGTATTCATGGTATTCCATGATGGATGTAAACAACTTTCCTTTTTAGGGAAATAAGTTAGGGAAGCAGGAAGAAGGGAATAGAGTGCATTTTAAATCAGGAACACAGAAAGAGGGTGAAGAGAAACCTAAACACCCATTGAGTCAAATAATCTCTTTCTGTGTTGGGAAACTTATGTAATCATTCTGTTGATTATTTTACTCAGTCTCCAATGTACAGTGAGTTTGCAATAGACTCAAGGGCTGTGTTTTGCCTTGTCTACCACTGCTTCTCTAAATATATGAGCAATTTAATCTCATGTCGGCTTCCTCTGTCCTGAAGGATATGACCACAATTTATCCAACTTCTCATTAATTGTCTCCAAACTTAAATTATTTCCTCATGTTAAAAGCTCTCTGTTCCTTGTCAATCCATTTTGCACCCTGTCAAATTTTTGTAATGCTATGCTCAGAACAATGCAATGCTCAGTGTTTTAAATCTAGCTTCACTAGTCTGCTTCCTTGTGCTGGATGTTCACAAATATTTATTGATCATACATACAAGTTGGGGCTAATTTTACCCCATTAACATTTGAAGAGTCTTAATTGAACAGTTGTGTAGCATAAAATACTGGTTAAACTTTGACAAACTTCTTTAGATGCACAGTGGTTAGTATAATGACTGGTTGCATCACAGCCTGGTACGGAAAAGCCTGTAGTGGTTATAGTCCAGTCCATCACCGGTAAAACCCTCCTCATCATCGATCACGTCCACATGTGGGCTGTTGCCGGAAAGCAGCACCCATCATCAAGGACTCTCACCATCCAAGTCAAGCTCTCTTTCCCGCCACTGCCATCAGGAAGGAGGCAGAGGAGCCTTATGTTCCACACCAACAGGATCAGAAACAGTTATTACCCCTCAACCATCAGGCTCCTGACACTTCCCCAACACTGAACTGATTCCACAAGCTAAGAACTTACTTTCAATGACTCTAAAACACACGTTCTCAATATTATTTTTTATTTATTAATCTAACATTATTTTTTTTTGTTGAATTTGCAGAATCTGTCATCTTTTGCACATTGGTTGTTAGTGTCTTTGTGTGTAGTTTTTCATAGATTCTAGTGCGTTTCTCCTCTGAATGTCCACAAGAAGATGGGTCTCAGGTTGACATATGATGACATATATGTATATTGATCATACATTTACTTGGACATTTGAACTTTGAGCTTAGTTTAACTTGGTATGTGAAATATATTTTTTTAAAATTCAAAACTGGAAGTTTAAGTAGCCTAACTACGATCTGAAGGCACTTAACCAATGGTGCCATGGGATAGCAATGGATTCGGAGACAGTAGTTAACTGGAAATTCCATAAGAAATGCCATCGGTGAACACTTCCACAATTTAGGGAAGAGCGAAGCTGGTTCAAGCAGATTCACAAAAGCAGGAAATTGAGTACCTGAGTTAGAAGCAAAGCTTGAAAAAGTTAAGACCTTATCCCCTGAAGCATAGGAGAATGAGGGGAGAATCGATAGAGATATGCAAATTTATGAAGGGTATATATGGGGTAATGCAAGCAGGCTTTTTAAACTGAGGCCGGGTGAGACTTGAACTAGAGGTCAGAGGCCAAGGGTGAAAGGTGAAATACTAAGAGAACCTGCGGGGGTCCTAAGAGTATGGTGTAAGTTGGATGAGCTGCCAGTGCAATGGTGGATGCAGATTCAATTTCAACATTTTTAAGAGAAATTTGATAAGTACATGGATGGGGGGCATGGAGGGCTACAGGCCTGAGTACCAGTTGATGAGTTTAGGCAGAATAATAGTTCAGCATGGGCTCATGGGCTGAAGAAGCTGTTTCTGTGCTGTAGTATTCTATTAATCTATGACAAGATTCTATTAATCCTTTCATCATACATTTTTATGGTTATAATATGGAATTGGGAACAGTCATGAAGGCTAAGTTCATTCAGAGTGGCTGACCCAACAGTATCTAACTCATATAGACCACAGTTAATTCAGGGAGATTCAACAACTATAAAGAATAAACTATAAACTATAGAGCAATAAAGAATTTAAACTGATCATTCCTTGAGTGGGGTGTTCCTTTGCAGAGCTCCTAATTGTGATCTCATTGAAACCTACTGAATATTCAAAGACTTAGATAGAGTGGATAATGAGAGGATGTTTCCTATAGTGGGGGAGTCTAGGACTAGGGGCATAAATTCAGAATATAAGGGTGTCCCTTTGGAAGAGAGATGAAGAGGAATTTCCTTAGCCAGAGTTCATTGCCACAGACATCTATGAAGGACAATCATTGGGTATATTTAAAGCTCTTGATTTAAGTTACGAGGAGAAGGTAGGGGAACCAGGTTGGGTCGGGTACTTAGTCAGCCATGATGAAATTGTGAAAAGGACTCGATGGCACAAATGGTGTAATTCTGCTCCAATGTCTTATGGTCTTCAAGTTCAGACTAACTTTACTCCCATTTCATCTGGAAACGTATTGCAATCGTATAAGTAGGTAAAGGTAGAGTTCCTTCCTGTACCACTGGGCAACCTTGCCATTTCTTTAGTGTTTGTTTTATATGGCTGATTTGTCAGCTCAATGCTCAACCCAGCACAGGTGGCACTTGTGCAAGAACCTGGGACCTCTTGTCCCAAAGTCCAAGTGCGGATGCCTCGACACCATCAGAACAGCTAATTCAATAGAATAGCGTACCATTAGACCCTGGTCTGCCATAGACAAGTCAATCTATCCCACAATTATCAATTGATATTTAGAATGGGATGAAGAAGCAGTAACAGTAATAGAATTCAAGCTCTTTGTTTTAGACACCCAACCTACCACGAATAAAGCGTAATAATTAACATGTCAAAATAATGCTTCTGTTTACAAAAGGAATGGATTGGTGTTTCTAAGGATCTACATACAGACTGTCAATCAAATTGTACTCCGATTGAATGCCAAGTTGAAGAGGATTCAGTGAGAGTAAGCACAGAGTGTGAGGATTCTCCAGCGGACATAACTGAAAGAAATGAGCCAGCCCCAGAGAATATTAATGAATGTGTTGAAAACTCAGAAGAGGATATACCAAGCTCCCAGTTACTGGGTCCAAAGCCTGCTGCTATTGACATGTCAAAGTTTGTTATGGATGGAAGTATGTATATTAGGCTATGAAATGTAAGCTAAGGAAGATGCCTCTTAACATAAGATACATGATGGATGTCAATAAGCAATAAATTGAAACTCTAAAGTTAATATACACAGCTTGTAAAAACTAATGTTTAAGAATATATTTGCACTCATTGTACATCACTAGGATGCCTGCTGTTGTTTTAAACACCAGTTAAACATTGTTTCTGTAACTGAGAGATACTGGTTGTAAAATTCCTAGTGTAGTTTCTTCTTTAATGGAATTACTGTACACAATCAGAAATAACCTTATAACTAATTAAGCAGGAGGCAGCAGTGATGAATTATCTAGATTATAAACCATATTGGATTACACAAAATAAATTTTATTCTTAGATCATCTTGAAATTTTTTCAAAACAAAAGCCATGTTAGTTTTAGAGGATTAAATATTATTTCACTCATTCTCAAATGGAAACTTTCAGACCGATGTTCTAAAATGCGGTCAAAAAGATAGATTAATTCAAAGACATAAATTTAAAGATAACTGGTGGGATGAGTTGGTGGTAGGGAAGCCAAACAATGTTAGCATTCATTTCGAAAAGACTAGAACATAAAATAAGGATGTAATGGTGAGGCTTTATGAAGCATTGGTATGATTGAACTTGGAGTATTGTGGGCAGTTTTGGGCCCCTAATCTATGAATGGGTGTTTTGGCATCAGAGAGGATCCAGAGCATTATCTTGGAAATGAAAGGGTCATCTAACGAGGAGTGTTTAATGGCTTTGGGCCTGTAACCACTGGAGTTCAGAAGAATGAGGTGGGGGGAATCTCATTGAAACCCACTAAATATTGAAAGGTCCAGACAGAGTAGACATGAAGAGGATGTTTCCTAGAGAGCGGGAATCTAGGGCCAGAGGGCACAGACTCAGAATAGAAGGAGGTCCCTTTAGAACAGAGACAGGAGGAAGGGTGGTCAATCTGTGGAATACATTGCCACAGATGGCTGTGGAGGCTAAATTATTGGGTATACTTAAAGCTGAGGTTTATGGGTTCTTGATTAGTAAGGGCGTCAAAGGTTAAAAGGAGGTAGGAGAATGAATTGAGAGGGGTAATAAATGAGCCATGATGGAATAGCAGAGCATGCTCAATGGGCTAAATGGGCTAATTATGCTCTTATGGTCTTATGTTCTTAAAGAATAATTTTCAAGAAAAAATAAATATGGTCTTAATTTATACAGCACATCACCTTTCATGATTTTGTCATCTTTATCTGCACATCTTAAAGTTCCAACACTAAAGTAGCAAATACAAATAGTGAATTCACACAAACAGATGAACTATTTTAGTGATGTTAAAAGGCACATGCTGCTTGATTCATTTACTCATCCCTGAAAACCATGGGATCTTTAATTCCAAACTGAGACTGTAGGTGGAGCCTCAGTTTAATAACGAAATCCGAAAACACAAACCTGATACAGTGAATCACTGTACTTGATGCTTCCGTCCAGCATGGCGGAAGGTCCTTAATCTCAACTCATCCATGCCATGCTTCTGTAGTGAGATACAAACTCACTACCTTTCAGTACAAATTTGGTTAGCTTTACCTGTGGCAATTCGAAGTATTGGGATGAACTATTTATTTTTGATGGCCTCTAGATCTTTGGGGGCTTTGCTGTTCCTTAAATGGTGGTAGTGGGGGTGGGTGGGGGTTGATGCTTTCATTTCGAATAAGTGGGAGGAGGGGGGAGGGGAGGGTTGATGTTTTGTTGCAGCTTCTGAGTGACAGGGAGGAGAGGCGCTTAAGGGATCTACATTTTTCTGTCATTCACTCTTTGGGGCTTTTCTTCATTTCGTGGATGTCTGCAAAGAGTAAGAATGTCAGGTTGCATATCGTGCATTCTCTGATATTAAATGAAACCTTTGAACCATTGATTAATTATAATGAAATATTATTTAATGGCACCGCTGGTCTGAACTGACCCAATCAAAACAATTCAAGAAACTTCATGTGGTTTAATTTTACAATATGTTATTGAGATTTGCAAAACATGACGGAGATTGTCATGAACATGAAAATGCTGAATTAGGTATTACGGTCGATGCCTGAGATGTTTGCCTAATAAATAATCATCAATGACAAGCCTTCCTCTTTTTGGTGAATGTATCTTACAATGTTCTAGAATAGGTGGACAACACTAAAGATATTACTTCCTCCAACTACATTCAACTTAAAATGAAAAAGTTTGCCTTCAGCAGATGAAGCATGGCTGGTGAAGTATTTTTGGAAACCATATTAATGTAATGAGGGAGGAACCACAGCGAGATTGTTGCCATAAATAATTATCGTTAGTACTGATGGGGACAGCAAAAGCACTGAAGAAATCAAGGTTCAAAGTTCAAGGTAAATTTGATATTGTAGTATGTATATGTCACCATAAATAAATCTGTGATTTATTGAGATACAGTGTGGAATAGAGCCTTCAGCCTTGTCCAGCCTTCCCCCAGCAATTTGACACAGAACAACTTACAATGACCAATTAACCTACCGACGTATGCTTTTAGACTGTGGGAGGAAACTGGAGCACCTAGAGGACACCCACACTGGGAGAATGTACAAATGCCTTACAGGCAGCAGTGAGAACTGAACTCGCGTGGTCTGTACTTTAAAATGTTGTACTCACCACTATGCTACTGTGCCGCCCCACGGTATCTTGCAGGCCTTCACAGTAGAGCAAAGGAATACAGTTATCTCAATGAAAAACAACACATAATCAAACATGGACAAATAACCAATGTGCAAAACAAGATGTAGTGTGCAAATGCAAAAGAACCAAACTGTTAATGAATAAATAATACTGTGAACATGAGTTGTCGAATCCATAGATTGTGGAATCAGTACATCGTTGAAGTGAGTGGAGTAAACTACGCTGCTTCAGGAGCCTGGGTTATTATCTACATCACAACAGCAGTGGCTTGTATTTATGTAGTGACTTCAGTAAGGTGGTTTTACAGAGACAAGCATTATTTGATGAACCCAAAAAGATAACAACCTTAGAGGTGTTGATTAAAGCTTTGTCAAGGAGGAAGCTTTTCGATAAGGGGTTTCCAGTAAATTAACACAGTTCACACTTACAAAGATAGTGAAGGTGGAGAGACAGGTAGTGTCGAGGAAGCAGGGACTCTGCAGAGGGGCTCAAAGTGTCTTAAGTAAGTATTCAGTCCCAACCCTTTGTTCACATAAGTGAGTATTACAATAAAGCTTTTTGATCAATTTAATTGAGAATTCTTATTTGTGAATCACACGCTCGCTTTTTTTTCACTGTAGAACCCAGAAAAACAGGGAGAATTGTAAAGTATTAAAACTAAAAGTTCAAAAACTGAACTGTTAGCAGTTCAAAAGTATTCATTCCCCTTTATACCGTACTTAGTTGAGCCACCTCTTGCAATTAGTAGTCTTTTTGGATGAGTCTTCTACTAGTTTTGCACAATGTGATGGAGCAAGATTTCCCCATTCTTCCTTGAAACATTGCTTAAGCTCTGCCTGGTTAGTGGGGAGCAGCGGTGAACAGCAATTTTCAGGCCGTGCTAGAGATGGTCTATCAGGTTAAGGTCAGGACTCTGACTGGGCCACTTATGAACATCAATTTTCTTCATTTGAAGCCACTTTGTGGTTGCTCTGGCAGTGTGACTTGGTCTTTGTTCTGCAGAAAGGCAAACTTCCTCCTCAGTTTAAGGTTTCTGACAAAAGCAAGCAGGTTAACACACCGGATCTCTTTGTACTTAGCAGCATTCATCTTTCCATCGATTCTGCCCAGAATTCTGGTCCCTGCTGCTGAAAAAAATCCTCATAGCATGATGCTACCTCCTCCATACTTCACTGTAGGGATGGTATAACTTGGCTGATTTGCAGTATTGGATTTATGCATATCATTGCATGTAAAGGCTTTACAAAGAGTCACGTAGAAGATAGTATAAAGATGTGGAAGAAGGTCTTGTGGTCACAATAGTAAGCGGTACGTGTGGCGTAAATCAAATCACGTAGGTGAGGTGAGGGATCTCATTAAAACCTATCAAATATTGAAAGGCTCTGATAGAGTGGACATGGAAAGGATGCTTCCTCTAGTGAAGGAGTTTAGGACCAGCAGGCACAGCCTCAGAATACCAGGACGTCCCTTTAGAACAGAGATGTGGAGGAACTTCTTTAGCCAGTAGGCGGTGAATCTCAGGGAATCCTTGCTGATATATGGCCGTGGAGGCAAAGTAATTGGGCATATTTAAAGTGGAGTTTGATAGACTCTTGATTAATCGGGGTGTCAAATACAACGGGGAGAAGTCAGGAGAATGGTGTTGAGAGGGATAGTAAAGCATTCGTGACAGAATGATGGAACAAGTTCAATGGGACCAATAGCCTAATTCTGCTCCTATGTCTTATGATCTTATGGTTTAGATTATTTAACTTATTTTAGAAGTTGGTTTAGCAATAACGCTCACCAGCATCTAGGTGAAAAAGGTTTTTTAATCATCTGTCTGCTTATTTTGTGATTGCATAACTGGGTTCCTATCACCCCAACTGGGGAAATGTCATCACTGCATCTATCCTGTTAGGTTCTGTAAGAATTTTGTAAGTTTAAACAAGTCATTCTACTAAATTCAAGGGAATGCCTACTGATCTCTTAATCTACTTAATGGGGTAGCATGATAACGTAGCAATTAGCGCAATAGTTTACAGCGCAAGTGCCTCGGTTTGTACGCTGCCAATATTTGTACATTTTTACACTGGCAATATTGGAACCCACTGCAGAGTCTCCAATGTACAGAGAGTGGCAAGAGTTTGCTCACAATAGTTCCAAAAGCAAATCTGAAGAACTCATTACATAATTCACACCATTGTGTGTAAGGAGTTTGGATGTGCATGGGTTTCCTCCAGGTGTTCTTGTGCCTGTTCTTTGCGATGGGGAGGGGATTGTGTTGTACATGTGTACTTGGACAAAAGAATCCGTGAGGTTCTCCAGTTTCTTCTAACATTCCAAAGAGTTTGTCAGTTGTGGGCATGCAATATTGGTGCCCTAAGTATGGCGGTACCTGTGAGCTGTACCCCAGTGCTTATTCATACAGTGTTTGCCATTGAAGCAAATGATACATTTCATTGATATTTCAATGTACATGTGACAAATAAGGCTAATCCTTACCTTTACTTCTTTTCATCTCAGAGACCATGAAAACAGCCACCTTACCAGGTGTATTCCCTATTCTAGATCCATGCCTTGACTAGGAACATTGACAGACTATCTCCCTCCATAGATACCACCTGACCCACTGCATTCCTCCAGGTTCTTGCTTGTTCCACCAGATTCCAGCATCTGCAGTCTCTGTGTCTTCCTCCCAGGGTTAACCTGATTAACTATTGCTGTGCTTCTTAGGTTTTTATTTATTTATTACTTAGAGGCACGGTGTGGAACACGCCCTCTGACCCTTGAAGCTGCACTGCCCTGAAACCTCCAATTTAACTCTAGACTAATCATGGGACAATTTACAGTGACCAATTAACCTACTAACTGTCTTTGGACTGTTGTAGGAAACCAGAAGACCTGGTGAATACCCACACGTTTCCACGGGGAGGATGTGCAGAGGACATCAGAATTCGACTTTGAACCCTGGGCTGTAATGGCATCATGCTAACGGTAATGTTGCCATGTTTTCCTCCTTAAGCAGACCCACATCACCAGCGAAAAATGGGAAAGGTAAACGGGAGAAAATCACTGTTTGGGAAGTGGGAAAGATATTTTAAAGATTGGGTTTATTTGTCACATGCACATCGACACTTCGAAACAGGCAGTGAAATGTGTCATTTTGCATCGAGGAAACCCAAGGGGCCAGGAGACGAATATACAAACTCCTTACAGACAGTTGGGGGGGCGGGGGGGGGGGTGCGGAATCAAACCCCCCAAACACTGGTGTGTAAAACATTAGGCAAACTACTACATGACCATCAAAATTCAAAGTTCAAAATAAAATGTATTATCAAAGTACATATATGTCACCATATACAGCCATGAGATTCTTTCTCTGCGGGCATACTTAGCAAATCAGTAAAACAGTAACTGTAAACAGGATCTGTAAACTGTAAACAAACTGTGCAAATGCAGTTAATGAATAAATAACAATGGGTAATAAATAAATAACATGGAACCCCAAATCATAAAGAATGTAAAACACATGAGAGCTAAGGCAAAAAGCTGGAAGCCGTTGAAGGGCAACCACAATGGAGACAGTTACTATTGCCCATTGTAATAAAGTTATATCTAGCACAATTATTTTTAATTAGAGTCATTAAATGTTTATATACGCTGTTACCTCACACAGGCGTTGATAGAGTGGGAAAGGAACAATGTGTTCCCAGCAATCGAGGCAATTACGTTACTTCAGTAATTATGGGACAGAATGCCAGAACAAACATGAGTCAACTCACCTCAACACTGAACTGACCCACAACCTGTAGACCCAATTTCAAGGACTCTATCACTTATGTTCTCAGTCTTATTTTAGTATTTGCACAATTTGTCTTCTTTTGCACATTGGTTGTCTGTCAGTCTTTATGTATAGTTTATCCTAACTTCTATCGTATTTCTTTATTTTCCTGTGAATGTACAGCAGCCTTAGGACTCACACCACCAGGTTCAGGAGCAGTTATTACCCCTCAACCATCAGGCTCTTGAACCAGAGGGGAAAATTTCACTTAGCTTCATTTGCCCATCTTTGAAATGTTCCCACAACCTATGGACTGACTTTCAAGGACTCTTCATTTCATGTTCTCAATATTTTTATTATTATTATTATTAATATATTTTTGTATTTGCACAGTTTGTTGTCTTTTGCACACTGGTTGAACTCCATGTTGGGGCAATCTTACATTGATTCTAATATAGTTATCATTCTATTGTGGATTTCTTGAATATGCCTGCAGAAGATGAATTTTGGGGTTCTATATTGTATAATACATAAATGTACTTTGATAATAAGTTTCCTTTGACAAAAATACAAGGACCTACAATAACAACCAGTGCCTCAGGTAAACCAAATCTAACAGACTGATTTTAAGTGATCACATTGGGTTTGCTTGTCTAAGCTTTGTATCTTATCAAGGTCAGAGCAAAGTACTCATTGAATGTGTTCCCTGGATAAGTTTTCCTACCTCCCTCTGAGAAGGGCAGGTGAAATTGTCAGTCAGGTATGGAGAAAATTATGAGCCTTTGGGCTCAAGTAGGGTTTGGATTAGTTGTGGTGATTTGATTTGTCTATTTCTTGCACAATGAAACAGTCCACACAAGCATGTAGAAAAAAATTGTATCTACAAATGTCAAGTCACATTTGCACTCCACAAGGAAACAGGCCAACTAAGTGAACACCAGCATGCAAGATCCCTATTCCAAGTCCAACCACCTGAACATGGCCTGAGAAGAAAAAGAAAAGCTTGTTGAAGTTTTCAAAATTCATATGGGGTTCGAGATGTTGCCTTTGGTCTAGGAGTCTGCAACTAGGTCTTCAAGCTACAGTCAAAGGACAAGCAGTTAGGACAGTGATGAAGAAACAATTCTTCAGGCAAAGGATGGCGAATCTCAGGAAGTATCTTCTCAGAAGGTAGTGGAGCATTGGGTACTGTCAAATCTGACATCTCCCCCTTTGTTTTTCAGTCCTGAAGAAGAGTGTCAACCCAAAACGTTAACTATATATTCATTTCCATAGATGCTGCCTGACTTGCTGTGTTCTTCTAGCATTTTGTGTGTGTTACTCTGTTCTTTCAAAGTTCAAAGTAACTTTATTATCAAAGTATATATATACTACTTTGAGATTCACCTTATAGAGGCATTTACAGGAAAATAAATACTATAGAATTTATTGAAAAAAATACATGTAAGTAAAGACTGACTAATAATAAATGTGCAAAAAGAGACAAACTCTGCAAATAATTAAAAGAAAGAGATAAGTATTACTGAAAACGTGAGCCATAGAGTTCTTGAACTTGAGTCTGTAGGTTGTTGAGGTCAGTTCAGCATTGAGGTGAGTGAAGTTATCCACACTGGTTCAGGAGCCTGACGGTGAAAGGGCAAGAACTGATCCTGAACCTGGTGGTGTGGGGCCTAGGTCTTCAGTACCTCATTTCCCTTTGTAGTATTGAGAAAAGAAACATTGCTAGATGATGGTGGTCGTTGATAATCTCATTTTTTTCACTTTTTTTCCTTTTTTCTTTTCTCCTTGCTTCACTATCACCTCCTCGAGGACATTTGGGGATGGGCAATAATGCTGGTACTGCCAGCGATACCCTCACCTCACATTAAAATGAAAAAACAAATATTTGTTTTCTATTTCTCCCTTTTCTAATCCTGAAAGAATCTGTAGAAACTGGGATCTACCAGCATCAGTCTTTTTGCCAGCGACATTCTTTTCTAAATTGTTCATATCTCATTTACATTATGGGATGGGGACTATCTTTGGCTCAAACTTCACCTAACATCTGTACAAGCGCTCTTTATAGTGTGGCTCTGTCTGCGCATCTGGGTGAATGGCAAATTACATGCCTTACAGGAGTCAGGAGACTCATTTCCTGTTTAATGAATTGTAATCCTGTGGTTATCTCAGCTGAACTCAGTGTGGGCGGCTGAAGCTAATAATGAAGGTTGGTATCAAGTTTCCCTTGTGTACCTTCACGTTTGGAAAGTTTGCTGCTTGCAAGACTAATTCATTCCACAGAGGCCTGGAAACACAGCCCCAGAAAAACTTATTGCACCAGTATTTTGGAATATGCCCTTGCACAGACAGATCTGTAATAGTAATACCGTCAAAATTCAGTGGCTGAGTATCTGGATTAATGGGTCAAAATCCTGAGTTCAAATCCAAACGTGACATCTCCAGAATTTAAATTCAGTAAATAATTTGGAATTTAGACCTAGAAAAATCACACACAACTGCAAAACAACTGGATTATTATTAATTAACCAGTTTGATTCACAAGTAAATAAAGAAATAAAGTCAATTCAATACTCTGGAGCAGAGGGCATTTGCTATCATTATCTGTTATGGTTTATTGACTCAGTGGCTGCTTTGGTCACTACCTCCTGTACCTAATAAAGTAGCCACTTAGTATATGTTTGTGATCTTCTGCTGCTGTGGCCCATCCACTTCAAAATTTGACATGTTGTGCTGTACTGTTCTTGCTCGGCATGTAAGATAACGCTGAACTAAACACCGTAGTCAATGAAAACAGGATCGCAGTAAGATTAACTGCTTACTGTTCACTCTTCCTCATTAATGTATGGTGAAAACTGTTGATAAAACAATACAAGATTTGTACAGCATTTGTTTCTTGATATCACATGTACATCATAAATACTTGCAAAAGTAAAACTACGACTACATTAAAGTGCAGCATACAATCAGAATCTACCTACGCCATTGACTGCTTTAAATACACTTCAACACAAACTATCTGCAACTCTTTAACTAACGAAAACATAAACCTTATCGACCGTCGTTACTTTTAACAGAATCAGCGTTAACATTTTAATTCAGCATATCGATTATCTCTTGAACTTACGGCGTTGCTTCACTATGTTTCTAGTGCGTAGAAAGACAACTTTCCTTGCGCTGAAATCGCAGCCCCCACTTACCCGTTTCTCCAAACCGGTATTTTCCCACAGGACGCGGCGAAACCAGATGTGACGTCATCGCATGCTGCGATATATCACAGACAACAAATTTACTTTAAACAATCCTAACTTTACCGAGAAAATGCTAACAAACGAATTACTAAGTGAAAATTGTGACCTTCGTAAGGTCACAATGAACATAATACAAAACTTCAGTCTCTAAATCAGTTCTTAGGTAGAAGTAGAATGACTTCTGTAACTGGCCTTTGGTAAATTTTCACATCACCTTGGTCGGTAGTTTTCAACTCAACCTTCCTAACATGTCCATCCCTACTAGGGAATGTAGCAGTGATTCTGGCCATTGGCCAGCAGTTGCGGGCGATTTGCTTGTCCCTGAGCAGGACTAAATCTCCAACTTGAATATTCCTGCAGGGTTCTGTCCACTTTTGTCTGTGTTGCAACAAAGGTAGATATTCCTGTCTCCAACGAGACCAGAACTGATTTGCCAGAGCCTGGACCTGTCTCCATTGCTTTGTGTACAGATCCTTATCAGAGAAGTCCCCTGGTGGAGGGGGAGCTCATGCCTTCTGTGTAAGGGGCATTGATGGTGAGATGAAGGGGTTTTCCAGGTCAGAAGGCACGGGTAGGAGTGGTCGTGCATTTATAATGGCTGTGACCTCTGCCATTAGTGTGCACAGTACCTCGTGGGTCAATCGGGTGCGTTGCTGCATCTCAGGTTTCCTTTTCAGGGTTTTTTGCAAGGGTGTGAACTGCTTGACTGCCTGCTCTTTGTTGTTTGGCAAGCACTGGCGTGGTTCTCTGAAAGGTAGTGGGGCGACCCCATTATTTGCTTCGTCTCTGAAGACCTTGGTGTCCTTTGTTTTTAAGAAAATGGTGTCTTGAGCTGATTGAGCAAATTTATTATCATGCCCAGTTTGAGCGAAGACTGACTGACCCAGCGATTTGTCAGTTACTTTACATTTGTTAAAGCCTTGTCGTGCTTCCTTAATACACATGACACTTGTGCGGGGTTGAAAAATTGAATGGCGGCCACTCTCTAGCACATTGGTCTTAAATGTGCTAACCGTTGGTTTGTGTACATTGCCAGGGCACACCTCTCCTATCACCACCCAGCCCAGATCCAGGCGTTGCACAAAGGGGGCGTCGTGTGGTCCATTGACCTGCTGCCTAACCTTGTGCACCTGAAGAACATCTCTTCCTAATAGCAGGAGTATTTCTGCTTTTGAATCCAGTTCTGGGATGTGTTTGGCAATGTGGTGGAGATGTGGCTGGTGTAGCACCGCACTTGGCGTCGGGATCTCAGTGCGGTTCTTCAAAATCTCATTGCACTCTAAGAGCGGAGGGAGACAGATGACAACTTTATCATCCAGGGACTTGAGCTGGAAGCCTTCTGCCTTCCTTCCATAAGTTTCCATGTTGCCTGAGCAAGTTCTAAGGTAGTATGGGAACTGCTCACTCTCAATGGTGAACAAGTCAAAGAACTCTGGACTGACTAGTAAGCGATTGCTCTGATCATCCAGAATTACATAGGCTTTGATGGCCTTGTCTTTGGCTCCCTTTGGGTATACCTTAGTGAGGCAGATCTTTGAACAAGAACAGCTTGACTGAGCTTGACCGCAAACTTCTGTACAGCTCGAGCTGACAACAGTTGTCCTGGGGTGAGCCTCTCCCTCCCCGCCGTCATGTTGTGGGGGTGAAGGGGCTTTGTCAGTTTGCGGTAACGGGCCGGGATGCATGGCCCCATCGTGATTAGTGCTATTACATTCCGGACACCTCACGGCGATCGTACACTCTCCAGCAAAGTGAGAGGTCGAGGAACAGCATTTAAAACATATTCTTTTCTCCTTGAGAAGGGCCATCCTCTCTTCAAGGGGTTTTTCCCTAAACGTTCTGCATTTTCTGAGGGGGTGGGGTTTGTTATGCAATGGACAATTCTTGCGAGGGTCGTGGTTAGTTGTAAAGGCTTCAGTCTTAAGCACTGAGACGGGTTTATTAGTGTTGAAATTATTCGAAGAGGATTTATCTGGCTTGGTGTAAATTGTACTGCTTCCTGGACCCATGAGGCTAGGGTCATTTTGTTTCTTCGCCTCCTTGCACACAAACCTAGTGAAATACTCAAAGGGAGGAAATCGACCATTGTGGTCTTCTTTGTACTCTGAGGCAACAGACACCCACCTGTCCTGCAGCCCAAATGGAAGTTTGTCCACGATTTGTCTAATCCCGGATGGAGTATCTAGGTATACTAGACCAGTTGAGTAGCCGTCTTCTTTGGTGCCTTGAATCTCCATGAGTAAATCTCCGAGCTCCCTTAACTTAATGTGGTCCTTGGCTGATACCTTAGGAAAATTTCCCAGACGTCGATATAGCACCACTTCAATAATTTCGGGGGCCACATAGCCCTCCTGAAGTCTCTCCCATGCTTTGCTTAAGGCTAGCTCAGGTTTGTTGATGTACACTGAACGTATGCGTCTCACCTGTACCTGTACACCTGTACAACTGAACATGCGTCTCTTTTCCCAGCCATTTCGCCAAAAGATCCAACTCTTGGGTTGCTTTGAGCTGGACTCCATCGATAGCATTGGCGAATGAGGAGTACCATGCACGGTAATTTTCAGGTTTATCGTCAAACTGGTATAGTCCTGAAGTGACGAGATCCCGTCGTGCTAAATACTGTGCCATGGGTTCAACTGCAAGTGGCATGCGGGCTGTGGGAATATGTCGGCGGGTATATGACTGAGGGCATACCTCTGTTATGGGATTTGCTGTTCTGAATTCGGCCTTTGCCTCTCTTCTCCCAAAATCTGGTAAGTTTGGTGTCAAGAAGTACTTGTCATGAGCCCTTTCATTCTTGAATTCATCGCGGAGTTGTAAGGGTAAATTGTCTTCCTCGGATGGATGTGATGCAATCGGACCTCTCTGGGACTCCTCATGAAGTGGGGCGTAATCAAATAAGTATGGAGAGGAAGAACGAATCTTCCAGTCTGTTTGAGATTGGACATAGTCGCTTGTGTGTTCCAATCTGGTCTTTTCTGAAGTAGATTTTATGTCAACCAGATCATGCATTTCTTCAGCAACTTCTAGGAACTCTGCTTCCACCCTGGCAGCTTCTTTTTCTCGTTCCAGCATCAGCACTTCTAACTCTGCCGCTATCCTTGCCCTTTCCAACTGGTTTTGGGCTTCTCTGGCAGCCTTTTCCATTTCTCTGGCAGCGGCTTCCTTCCGGTTTTCGGTTTCTCTGGCAGCTTCGTCCATTTGGTTTTCGGCTTCTCTGGCAGCCGCTTCCATTTTCAATTTTGCTTCTCGTTTGGCGTAGCGCACTCGCACCTTGGCAGATTCTGTTTTAGCTCTTGCATGGGCGGCCTTACTTGATGATGCCCTACTGCCCCTGTCGCTGGATGGCAACGACTTGATGCTGGATCGAGTTGTCATTGCAGCACTTGAAACACCTGATAATGCCGCCTTTTCACTGTAGTGTTCTCGCTCGACGTGTAAGATAACCCTGAACTAAACACCGAGGTAAACCATAGTCAATGAAAACAGGATCGCAGTAAGATTAACCATTTACTGTTCACTCTCCCTCATTAACGTATGGTGAAAACTGTTGATAAAACAATACAAGATTTGTACAGCATTTGTTTCTTTCTTGATATCACATGTACATCATAAATACTTGCAAAAGTAAAACTACAGCAACTACATTACATTAAAGTGCAGCATACAGTCAGAATCTACCTACACCATTGACTGCTTTAAATACACGTCAACACAAACTATCCGCAACTCTTTAACTAATGAAAACATAAACCTTATCGACTGTCGTTTCTTTTAACAGAATCAACGTTAACATTTTAATTCAACATATCGATTATCTCGTGAACTTACGGCGTTACTTCACTATGTTTCTAGTGCGTAGAAAGACAACTTTCCTTGCGCTGATATTGCACATGTCAGTCTCCACCTTCCCGTTTCTCCAAACCAGTATTTTCCCACAGGACGCAGTGAAACCGGATGTGACGTCATCGCATGCCGCGATATATCACAGACAACAAATTTACTTTAAACAATCCTAACTTTAACTAGAAAATGCTAACAAATATAAATTACTAAGCGAAAATATTGTAAACTAAATAACTGCCATAAAGGCAACACATGTGCATTCAGAGGTGCTGTTGTGGTCACCACTGTTGTGACATGTGAATATCTGAGTTACAGCTGCCTTCCTGTTGGCTCGAACCAGTCAGGACATCCTCCTCTGACCTCTCTCATTAACAAGACATTTTCACCCACAGGGCTGCGACTCACTAGATGTTTTGTTTTTGCTTTATTTTGTACCATTCTCTGTAAACTCCAAAGACTGTTATGCGTGAAAATCACTGGAGATCAGCAGTTCCTGAGATACTCAAACCACCCCATCTGGCACCAATGTCAAAGACACTTATATAACATATCTTCTGCGGTTTGGTCCGAACAAGATCTGAACCTCTCGACCATGCTTTCATGCATTGAGTTTCTGTCACATGATTGGCTGATTAGATATTTACATGAATGAGCAAGTGTACAGGTGTACCTAGTACAGTGGCCACTGGGCTGTATATTGTTTCACCATTCAAAGACCTCTGGTTGAGAAGTCTGTGAGTTCAAGGAGCAATTAGGAATAGACAGTAAATGCTATTTGTGACTGGTTCCTGAGGAAAAAAAGAGAAAATATATATTCTTGGTACATCCTTTTTAAGTCTCCTTTCTGGAAGGCATTTTATATCTCAGGGTGATTCTCTTTTGCATTGAAAGCTACAGCTGAGTCATAAAATTTCTTACTGGATTTTAGCCTATTAAAAAGAAAAATGTAGGGCTATATGGGAGGGAAGCATTAGATTGATGTTGGAGTAGGTTAAAAACTCAGCCTAACATCATGAGCCAAAAGGCCTGTATTGTGCTGTACTGCTCTATGTTCTATAAGACAATTCCAGCTCATTAGCCAATCTCTGCTGTACAATACTGCTTCTGTTCCCCACAGATTTATGGACTTTTTACTTCAAATACGTATCCACTTGTGGTTAGATACCATTCTGATAGCTTAAATCAGTAAACTTGTTTATTATTGTCACATTTACCGAGGTACAATGAAAAACACTATTTTGCCTTCCATTCATGCAGATCTTTTCATCACAATAATACATCAGATTCGCGCAAGGGAGAAGCAATGACAGAATGCAGGCTGAGGTCTTTCAGTTACAGAGTAAGGGGAGCTCAGGCAGCCAATAAGCACCAGGTCCTAATGAGGTGGATTGTGAGCTCAAGGGTTCACCTCAGCTCTCCTGACACAGAACTGTGTCTGGATTCACCGCGGCTTGGAATGGCAACTGCTCTGCTTAAGACTGCAAGAAACTGCAGAGGGTGGTGAATGCAGCCCAGGAAATCACAAAAACCAACCTCCCATCCATTGACTCCATCATCATTTCCTGCTGCCTCAGGAAGATAACCAGCACAATCAAGGACCCTCCCATCCTGGTCATTCTCTCTTCTCTCCCCTATCTCATTACCAATTAGCATTAATATCTAATAACAATTAATTATCTTAAATTAAAACAAATAAGACCATTAATGAAAATAAGAATTCTGTTCCCATAATTCATTTAGGCAAATTTGCAGACGGCCAAGATTCAGCTTCAGACATTTGCCTCTTAGCAGCAGCAGTGCCTGTGCTGGAACTGAAGACAAAGTCTTTGATCTGCCAAATAATCAGCTGAAGAAATTTCTGTTCATCTGCTACTCTGCATTCATCATGCAGTTTTAATAATTCAGATACGTTGAGGGTGTGAGACAAAAACTTGTTGAGATGTCTCAATTGAAGTCGTTTTAAGATGCCCAGAAGATGTGAGAACTACCATATGTATTCAATGTGCACTGTTTAATTGTTCATGGGAAATAAAAAAATGAGTTTTTATTCCAGGTTTATCATCAGATAAAAAACAGATTCCGTTGCAAATGTTTGCTTCATTTCCCCTTTATCTAAACCACATCAGGCTTACCTGAAACACAAAAGCTGTATATTTCCCGTATTATTGATAAGAAAGGATGCACTGATAATGGTTTGCTGTAGTTTATCAGGGACTTATCCAGTCATTGTATCATCTAAATCTGTATGTGGGTTAAGGGTAATGGAAAGATACTTTGAAATCACCTATTTTCCAAGCTATGAAGTCTTTGTGCACATTCTGGTAAGAGTCGAAAGTGCATTGAAGTGCAAAGTCTAATTCCAGCCATCTATGCTTATAGATACTATATAAAATGTGCTCAGTTTTCTCCTCAGCAACACACACAAAATGCTGGAGTACCTAGGGGCATCAGTGGGTCTGCACCGAGAGGCTTGAATACTCATCTGGAAGCCGTGTGGCACAAGATGCCGGTGAAGACAAGTTCATAGGAAGGATACATGGGTAAGGAGGCCCCAAGTTATCAACCAGTCCTCCTGTGTGAACCCTTTCGCTCCTGGGATAATTTTTGTGACCCTCTCCAATGTCAGCACATCCCTTCTTAGATAAAGAACTGCTAACAGTGCTTCAAGTGAAGCCTGACCAATGCCTTAGAAAGTCTCAGAGCTTTTTGGCTATGTTGACTTTTTTTGGCAAGCTGTCATTTTCTATTCATCCTTAATTGGCACTGAAATGAGGAGATAGTTACGAGTCAACAACGTTGATGGGATGGACTCAGCTTCAAATCAATCTGGGTAAGGAGGGTAGATTTCCTTCCTTCAAGGATATTAGTGAATGAGATGGGTATTTAAAGCAACTCAGAGACTTCATGTTACCATTACTGAGATTGGCTTTTTTTACAAATTAAAACTCCAGGTTCATTTAATTACATAACTTCAAGCTCCCTGCAATATGGTGGGATTTAAACTTATGTTTTTGGATCACTGACGGTATCATGGAAGGTGCTAGTCTAATAACTTCAGTATTGTCATACTTCTTCAACACTAAATGTGTTTAATTGACCAGATAATTGAATAAAATCTATTTTGTGCTTTTAATATTAATCCCAAATTTGTCATTAATCTATCAGCAGACAAGTGCAAATAATTGTCTCTCTAAACAATCTTCCATTATATAGCTCTTAATTCTTTGTTAACATCTGCAAACATCTGTTACTTGCATCCTAACCATTTTTGCCTCACTCAGCATTGTGTTTTCCATTTCCCTTGTTTGCCAGAATTACATGTTCTAATTCCCCCATAGAGGTGGGCAGGTCCCTCACTGTAACTTGCCCAAGGCCTTATAATGAAAGTGCAAGAAAGATTGCAGACGCTAGAAATCTGAAGCAATGCACAAAAAATTCTGGAGGAGCTCAGCAGGTCGGGCAGTATCTATAGAGGGAATTAGACACCTGACATTTCAGGCCGAGACTCTCCATCAGGACAGATCAAATCTGCATCAGAGGAATTTCCTGTAGATTCTCTGCTGAGAAAGTGGAGTGGCCAAATTGACTGGTTGTACACTTTAGGTGGATAAGGGCAGAGTTTCTTAGACTCTCTGTGGAAGGAACTAGGGTGGAAATTTGTGGATTCATGATTTTAGATACAGAGACAAGAAATTAAAATTAGACTGAACATGATTCCAAAGACCTCATGAACTTCTGCCCTGATATTGTTATGAATGTACCACAGCTCTGAGGGGCCGAAAGGGCGGGAGCAGCCCCCTCCTTCCAGAGAATCGTAGGATCACTATTAATTCGGGTCTCGGACCCAGGCAAATGAGAGACAATGTAATGGTTTTGGCCAGGGTTACACATGTGCTAAGGGCATGACCCTGCTACGTGACAGCTACCATGGATATGGACACCCTCGGGCAATGTGGGGGTGGGGATTGCATCACCCTACTTTGATGGACATCTACAACTCTGCAAGTCAAGATAAAAGGGGACTGCAGAAGGCGGTGCCGCAGAGAGACGCACCAGAAGGACTCGATCGCTCAACGCTCCCGTGATAGCTGGAAGCCAGTCAAAAGCCACGTGCGCTCCGTAACTTCTCTGCCTGGGGAGCGGGTGGCTGATAATACCGAGAAGGACTTCGAACTAATAACAGGGAAACAACGCTCCCCCGATTCAACGGAGTTGCTTCGTCAAAGACCCGGGCAAGTTTTTCCCGTTTCTCCTCACTCTCTCTGAAACACGTGAAACCCAGCGATTCCCTAAAAAGACTGAAGGCTGCAGACTTCTGAATGACTTTTATATTTCCAACGGACAATATATTATCCCCTAGACAACCGCCGAGATTATTTCTTAATGATGATTATTGCTATACCCGCGCTTTAGATTGAGTTTTACCGATGTATATGTTCTGAATGTTTGTATTAACCCTACTTTTGTGCCCCCCCTTTATGAATAAAACCGTTCGAAAATAGTGCCATCAGACTCCAAAGGACCTCTCTATCTTTGCTGGTGAGTTATCCAGTTACGGGATACGTAACAGTATATTCTAAATAATCTGAGGGCAGAACTTACAAAGGTAACTGACAGTGCTGCCATAATGACGTTCAACCAGTCTACCAATCTCCTATTGTTAAGTACATGTGGACAAATTGGCTAAAACAGAACTAACAGCAATTCTTCGATACCCCTGATGTAGAATACATTTTTAACTAGAATTGTATGCCCGTTAGAATCAAAATCAAATTTATTACCATTGATAAAGGTTGTGAAATCACAGTACATTGCAATAAAATGCTGTAAGTTGCAATAAGAAATATATTTTTAAAATTAAAGAACCAATGTAAAAACAGAGCAAAATAGTGAGATAGTGTTCATGAGTCTATGGACCTGTTGTGGGAAGAAAAGTGAAGGTGAATAACTAGTAAATATAGATGTGGCTTGTGCTAATTCAATAACAGGAAATCGCAGACAGAAGTAGAGGTATGGAAGACAGCAGTGACAACACCCAAGTTTCAGCAACCTCACTAATTATGTTCAGGAACATCACTAGTTATGCTCTAGCCTCCGTAGCATCCAGGACATCTTCAAGGAGTGATGCCTTAAAAAAATAGCATCAATCACTAAGGTCCTACATCACCCAGGACATGCCCTGTTCCCTTTCTGCCATCAGGAAGGAAATACAGGAGCCTGAAAACACATACTCAATAAATCAGGAGCAGATTCTTCCCCTCCGCCATCAGATTTCTGAATGGATATTGATCCCATGAACAGCCCCACTAATTTTTTGCACTACTTATTTAATTTAACCATATAATTCACAGTTTTATTATAATGTATTACAAAGCACTGCTACTGCAAAAAACAAATTTCATTTCAGAGTACTGCCCTAGGCCCAACATGAAACTGCCATTACCAGGAAGACATGGTGTTGCCTCTACTGCGCAGGTTTGGCATGTCGTTTAAAGATTTGACAAACTTCTATAGTTGTGCAGTGGAGAGTATACGATTGGTTGATTCATGGCCTGGTATGGAAACACCAATGCCCTTGAACAGAAAACTACAAAAAGTAGTGGAAATGGCCCAGTCCATCACTGGTAAAGTCCTCCCCACCAATTAACACATTTACAGTACAGGAAAGCAGCATTCGCCATCTAGACCATGCTCTCTTCTTGCTGCTGCTATCAAAAAGGAGGTACAGGAGCTTCATGTCCCACACCACCGGGTTCAGGAACAATTGTAACATGTACAACAAGCTGGAGGAACTCAGCAGGTCAGGCAGCATCTGTGGAACTGAGCAGTCAATGTTTCAAGCCGAGACCATCCTGACGGAGGGTCTCGGCCTGAAATGTTGACTGCTCATTTTCACAGATGCTGTCTAACCTGCCGAGTTTCTCCAGCTTGTCGTACGTGTTGCATTGAGCCCAGCATCTGCAGTGTACTTTGTGTTCAGGAATAATTGTAACCCCTCAACCATGAGGTTCTTGAACTGGAGGGGATAATTTCACTCACCCGAACACTGAACTGATTCCACAACCTGTGGACTCACGTTTGAGAACTCTGCAAACCGTGTTCTCAATATTTATTACTTTTTTTTTCTGTCAGGTCAAGCTAGTAAAACTAAAGGTACTGGCATAGTCAGGCATCCTGATTTCTAAATTGCTAGGAACTTTCAGACTGTTCGAGTGGTGTTTCGTACTGTGGTTCTCTGAAGATTTACATAAATATTGTTGTGTAGCCCTAATTGATTAATGCTAGTGTGTAGTGCCTTTGAGATGATACCAGTTGTAGGTATCAGTATCAGGACAAATATACCTTGTTCATGTTCCAAAGTCTTTCAATTTCCTCTTTTAGTTTAGCATATTTCTGGATTTTCTCACTTATCGATTTCTGTTAGTTATGTGTTTGGAATGGCTATATTAAATAAATTGCTCTTGCTTATTTACCCTGTATTATTTTATCCAGACAGTTATTATGGATTGTCCTGTCTGTAATAACTGATCTGTCATAATATAATGTGTGGTATTCTGACTCTAAAACTTGATCTGGCTTGTATTTATAGTAAGGTGTGATTTAATTTATGAGTTTGTATTTTAAAGCAAGATTTTATTATTATTATTATTTTCTTTTCTTTTTGCATTTGAACAATTTTTGCACATTCTTTGTTTGTCTCTGTCATATGCAGTTTTTCAGTGATTCAATAGTGTTTCGTTCTATATGTTGTGAATACTGTACATGAAAGAAAATTAATCTCAGCCAAGTATATGGTGAAATAAATGTACTTTGAATTTTGATCAGGTAGATCAGCAGGCCTCCTGGTGTGCACCAGCTTTTAATACATTGCTTGTTGTTTTGAACACCCAATCAACATGATCACAAAGGTTGCTCCGACAGATCATTCAGAAATCTGATGGTGAAGGGGAAGAAGCTGTTCCTAAAACCATGAATTCGTGTCTTCAGGCTCCTGTATCTCCTCCCTGATGGCAGCAATGAGAAAAGGATATATCCTAGTGGTTTTACCAAGCACGTCCTGAGAGGAGCCAAGTTTCCCAGTTATAGAGGCATACAGTCATTGAGCAGTACAGCATAGAAATAGGCCCTTCAGCCCATCTGGTCCATGCTGAACTATTAACGTGCCTAGTCCCATCAACCTGCAATTTCTCTTAAACGTTGAAATCGAACCTTCATCCACCACTTTCGCTGGGCATCTCATTCCACACTCTCACCATCATTTGACTGAAAAAGATCCCCCTCATATACCCATTAAACATTTCAACTTTCATCCTTAACCCATGCCCTTCAGTTCTTGTCGCACCCAACCTCAATAGAAACCTACTTACATTTACTCTATCTATATCCTCGTAATTTTGTATACCTCTTTCAAATCTCCCCTCATTCTTGTACATTTTAGGAACTAACCTATTCAACCATTCCGTATAACTTGGTTCCTCAAGTCCTGACAGCATCCTTGTAAATTTACTCTATATTAGCAAAGGTATAATGCTGAGACTTTATAAAGATTTGGTCAGGCAGCATTTGAGTCTCATGAGCAGATTTGTGCCTCCTACCTTGATGCACCATCAGTAACTCTCGGAGACGGGAGGTGAACGATAGGCTCTTATTAACAGCAAAACAGAGCACGGCATCTCGGAGACTGAGGGAGGAGCAGTGCCCCAATCGCCTTTATACAGGGGTCTGTGGGAGGAGCCACAGGAGCAGTCAGCAGAGGGGCATGTCCAGACAGGTATACATAGTTTACCACATTCACCCCTCCTTTGTTTTAAAAGAGAGTTCTCATGAGGCAAAATTTCTTACAAGTGTATTTACAGGTCAAGCCTATCAGGCGGTCGAGTCTGTCGCTGCGATCTACGTAGCACTGATGGTGATTGCACCCATGACGGTGGTTGTGCTGGCTCCAGACTGACTTGAGGTGCCAGCCCGTTAAGCGTCAGTAACCCCTCATGCATGTGCGTGGCTCCCGGTATGGAAGTGTCGTGAGGAGTCTGTGTAGGGTTTAGCGTGCGCGGTGTCTCGTGGGTATATACCTCGGTGGGTACGGGGTTCATAGTCACTGTGGAGTGTTCAGGGTAGGGGTCTGGTGCTCCTGCAGGCGCCAGGTCACGGACGGAGACCATGTCCTCCCGCTCATAAGACCACGTAGGCATACCGGGGGTTATCATGAAGTAGGTGAACCCTCTCGACCATCGGGGGGTATTTATTGCTCCTCGCATGTTTCCAGAGCAGCATTGGCCCTGGGGACATCAGCCAAGCCGGTAGGGTGGTCCCAGTGGCAGACTTCCTGGGAAAAGAAAAGAGTCGCTCATGAGGGGTGGCATTGGTGGACGTGCATAACAAGGAGCGGATAGAGTGGAGTGCCTCGGGGAGGACCTCCTGCCAGCGAGAGACCGGCAATCCCTTTGATCTAAGGGCTATCAGTGTGGCCTTCCACACCGTGTCATTCTCCTTCTCCACCTGCCCATTTCCCCGGGGATTATAGCTCGTGGTCCTACTAGCAGTAATACCCCTAGCCAGCAGGTATTGGCGCAGCTCCTCACTCATAAACGAGGACCCTTTGTCACTGTGGACATAGCAGGGATATCCGAACAGAGTGAAGAGCTGGCACAGGGCTTTTATGACGGATGTGGCAGTGGTGTTGGGGCAGGGGATGGCAACAGGGAACCGCAAGTACTCATCGATTATGTTAAGAAAGTACACATTGCAGTCGGTGGAGGGAAGGGGGCCCTTAAAGTCAACACTCAGTCGCTCAAAGGGGCGGGTGGCCTTGATAAGTTGTGCCTTTTCAGGACGGTAGAAGTGCGGTTTGCACTCAGTGCAGACTTGACAGTCCCTGGTCATCGTCCTGATTTCCTCAAGAGAGTAAGGTAGGTTCCAGGCTTTCACAAAATGGAAAAGCCAGGTGACCCCCGGGTGGCAAAGATCTGCATGGAGGGCGTATAGCTGGTCGAGCTGCGCACTGGCACATGTTCCCCGGTATAGGGCATCAGGGGGCTCATTGAGCCTTCCAGGCCAGTACAGGATGTCATAGTTGTAGTGGAGACTTCTATTCTCCACCTCAGAATGTTATCATTTTTGACTTTGCCCCACTGTTGGTTGCTAAACATGAACGCAACTGAGCGCTGGTCGGTCAGCAAGGTGAACCTTTTGCCGGTGAGATAGTGCCTCCAGTGCCCAACAGCTTCCACTATGGCCTGGGGTTCTTTCTCCACCGCGGAGTGCCAAATTTCAGGGCCCTGAAGGGTACGAGAAAAGAATGCTACTGGCCTTCCTGCCTGATTGAGGGTAGCAGCCAGCGCAAAGTCGGAGGCGTCACTCTCTACTTGGAAGGGAATAGTCTCATCCACCGCATGCATCCTTGCTTTGGCAATGTCCCCTTTAATGCGGCTGAAGGCCGTGCGGGCCTCGGCTGAGAGGGGAAATGTGGTGGACTTGATCAGGGGGTGGGCCTTGTCTGCGTAGTGAGGGACCCATTGGGCGTAATAGGAAAAGAACCCCGGGGCTCTGAGGGTGTTGGGAAGAGGGAGCTCCAATAGGGGGCACATACGGTCGGGATCAGGGCCAATGACTCTGTTCTCCATGACATACCCAAGGATAGCGAGTCGGGTGATTCCGAACACACATTTGTCCCTGTTATAGGTAAGGTTAAGAGATTTGGTCGCTTAGAAAAATTGTTGGAGTTTGGTATTGTGATCCTGCCAGTCGTGACTGCAGACCTATAAATATACTTGTAAGGAACTTCGCCACATGGGGACTCTCTTTTAAAACAAAGGAGGGGTGAATGTGGTAAACTATGTATACCTGTCTGGACATGCCCCCTGCTGACTGCTCCTGTGGCTGCTCCCACAGACCCCTGTATAAAGGTGATTGGGGCACTGCTCCTCCCTCAGTCTCCGAGATGTCATGCTACCTTTTGCTGTTAATAAAAGCCTATCATTCACTTCTAGACTCCGAGAGTTAATGATAGTGCATCAATTTTATTAACAGCAAAAGGTAGCACGACAACTCGAAGACTGAGGGAGGAGCAGTGCCCCAATCACCTTTATACAGGGGTCAGTGGGAGGAGCCACAGGAGCAGTCAGCGGGGGGGGGCGTGTCCAGACAGGTATACATAGTTTACCACATACCTAAGAAACGATATGCTGGCATTGGAGAGGGTGCAGAAGAGGATCACAAGAGTAAGCCCGAGAATTAAAGAGGTCATGTATGAGTGTTTAATGGCTCAGGACCTGTATTTGTTGGAGTTTAGAAGAAAGAGGGTGGATCGATCCCTTTGAAACCTACCAAATACTGAAAAGCCGGGGTAGTGTTGATGTGAAGGGGATGTTTCCTAATGTGGAGGAGTCGACATCCAGAGGTCACATCCTCAGAAAAGAAGAATGTCCCTTTAGAATAGAGATGAGGAGAAATTTCTTTAGGCAGAGGGTGTTGAATATGTGGAATTCATTGCCACAGATGACTGTGGAAGTTGTCATTGGTACATTTCAAGTTGAGATTGTTAGATTCTTGATCAGTAAGGGTGTCAAAGGTTACAGAGAGAATGGAGGAGAATGGGGTTGAGAGGGAAATGCATCAGAAAAGGTAAGACGACAAAGCAGACTCAATAAGACAAATGGCCTAATTCTGTCTCTAAGTCTTATGGTATTATAACAAGTAGTTAGATACAGATTATAGTTTTTGATACACCCCACAGTCATGGTGCATGGTCAAAAAAAAAATCTTAATGTCTTTTATCGCTGCATATCTTTCAAGTATTAAACTTGATTTTCATGACCACAGCAGATGCTGTCAATAAATGAGACGTAAAACCACATCAAAGATTGTTTTTTTTTTCTATATGCTTTGTTGGCTTTTTAAGTTTTCATTATTCATATTTTATGTACTCAAAAAACTTAAATTCAATATTTCAGTTAGAGTATGATCCAAGCAACATTACTAAATTTCTACCTCTGTCTTCCTTTTGTAACCCACAGGTTATTCTATTCAGGTTTGAGCATGTTTTGTTACTACATCCTATGTTCTTGAGCACTGAGCAATGTGGTGTGGGGTATGCCCTTTGGCCTACAATGCCTGCAAAGTCTGTCTAAATGATTCTTAAACATTACTGTCATAGCTGCTTCTGCCATTTCCTCCAGCAAGATGTTCCGGGCATCTACCACTTTACAGGTGAAATGCCTTGTAAGTTTCCTTCAAACTTTCTCCCTCTCGCCTCAAAGCTATGCTCTCTAATAATGGACATGTCCACACTGGGGAAAAAAGACGGTGATAAGTGAATCTGGATGTTCAGATCCCTTCCCTTTTCTAGTATCACCATGAAGCAAACATAATTTGATTCCCTACAACAGGAAAGATATTCACTCAGTGGCCACATTATTAAGTACCTCCTGTATCTAATAAAATGGCCACTGAGTATATGTTCATGCTCTTCTGCTTCTGTAGCCCATCCACTTCAAGGTTCAATGGGATCTGCATTTAAAGTTATTCCTCTGCACACCGCTGTTGCCTTCCTGTCAGCTTGAACCTATCTGGCCATTCTCCACTGACTTTTCTCATTAACAAAGGTGTTTTCATCCACAGAACAGCCACACACTCAATGATTTCTGATTTTTTTTAACCATCCTATGTAAACTCTAGAGACTGCTATGCATGAAAATACCAGGAGATCAGCAATTTCTGAGATACTCAAACCACCCCATCTGGCACCAACAATCTTCCAGTTAGATCACATTTCTTCCCCATTCTGATGTTTGGTCTGAACTTCTTGACTATGTCTGCATGCTTTTATGCATTGAGTTGCTTCCCAGTGATTGACTGATTAGATATTTGCATTAACAAGCAAGTGTACAGGTATACAATATTTAATAAAGTGGCCACTGACTGAATTCTGATTGTCTTTTCTTGATCCAAATTGGATGGCCCCTTACATTCCCCCATGATAAACACTCTCTGCTGAAGATTTGCTCATTCCCTTAAATTGTATCTCCTTATAACTAGCAACTCCAATGTTGCTCTGCTTCCAACACAGTGTACTTATAACTAGTCCTTCATTTGCATAGTTACCTCCTCACATGTCAATGGGTCACCCAATAAGATAAAGTTTTCTTATTTACTAATCAACAATATATCTTATTATACATCTGTCTCCCACACCATCACCGACCTTATCAGCTCTGGGGATCTCCCATCCACTGCCACCAACCTCATAGTTCCCACATCCCGCACTCCTGTTTCTACCTCCTACCCAAGATCCACAAATTTGCCTGTCCAGGTAGACCTGCTGTTTCAGCTTGCTCCTGCCCCACCAAAATCATTTCTACAAACCTTGACACTGTTTTATCTCGCCTTGTTCAATCCCTTCCCACCTATGTTAATGACACTTCTCACGCTTTGAATTTTTTCAATGATTTTAAGTTCCCTGGCCACCACCACCTTATTTTCATTACGGATGTCCAGTCCCTATATACTTCCATCCCCCACCAGGAAGGTCTCAAAGCTCTCCGCTTCTTTTTGGATTCCAGACCTAACCAATTCCCGTCTACCACCACTCTCCTCCGTCTAGCTGAATTAGTTCTTACTCTCAATAATTTCTCCTTTGGCTCCTCCCACTTCCTCCAAACCAAAGGGGTAGCCATGGGCACCCGCATGGGTCCCAGTTAAGCCTGCCTTTTTGTTGGCTTTGTGGAACAGTCCATGTTCCAAGCCCATACGGGTATCCGTCCCCCTTTCTTCCTTCGCTATATCGACAACTGCATTGGTGCTGCCTCCTGCACGCATGCTGAGCTCGTTGGCTTCATTAACTTTGCCTCCAACTTTCACCCTGACCTCAAATTTACCTGGTCCATTTCTGACACTTTCCTCCCCTTTCTTGATCTTTCTGTCTCTATCTCTGGAGATGGCTTATCTACTGATATCTACTATAAGCCTGCTGACTCTCACAGCTACCTGGACTATTCCTCTTCCCACCCAGTCTCTTGCAAAAATGGCATCCCCTTTTCGCAATTCCTCCATCTCCGCCACATCTGCTCTCAGGGTGAGGCTTTTCATTCCAGGACGAAGGAGAGGTCGTCCTTTTTTAAACAAAGGGGCTTCCCTTCCTCCACCAGTAACTCTGCTCTCAAATGCATCTCTCCCATTTCCCGCACATCTGCCCTCACCCCATGCGCCGGGTCTAACGTATGATTCTCCGTAACTTCAGCCACCTCCATCAGGTTCCCACTACCAAGTACATCTTTCCCTCCCTATATTTTTCTGCTTTCCTCAGGGATCACTCCCTACATGACTCCTTTGTCCATTCATCCCCCTCATCCTTTCCCACCGGTTTTCCTCCTGGCACTTATCCTTGTAAACGGAACAAGTGCTACACCTGCCCTTACACTTCCTCCCTCACCACCATTCAGGGCCCCAGACAGTCCTTCCAGGTGAGGCGACACTTCACCTGTGAGTCGGCTAGTGTGGTATACTGCATCCAGTGCTCCCAGTGTGGCCTTTTATATATTGGTGAGACCTGACGCAGACTGGGAGACCGTTTCGCTGAACACCTATGCTCTGTCCGCCAGAGAAACCAGGATCTCCCAGTGACTACACATTTTAATTCCACATCCCATTCCCATTCTGATATGCCTATCCATGGCCTCCTCTACTGTCAATATGAAGCCACACTCAGGTTGGAGGAACAACACCTTATATACCGGCTGGGTAGCCTCCAACCTGATCGTATGAACATTGACTTCTCTAACTTCTGTTAATGCCCCTCCTCATCTTCTTACCCCATCTCTGATTTATTTATTTTCCCTGCCCCCTTTTTTTTCCTCTGTCACTGCCCATTACTCTTCCTGTTCTCCATCTCCCTCTGGTGCTCCCCTCTCCCTTTTTTTCTTCATAGGCCTCCCGTCCCATGATCCTTTCCCTTCTCCAGCTCTGTATCCCTTTTGCCAATCACCTTTCCAGCTCTTAGCTTCATCCCACCCCCTCCGGTCTTCTCCTATCATTTTGCATTTCCCCCTCCCCCCACTACTTACAAATCTCTTACTATCTTTTCTTTCAGTTAGTCCTGACGAAGGGTCTCGGCCCGAAACATGGACAGTGCTTCTTCCTATAGATGTTGCCTGGCCTGCTGCGTTCCACCAGCATTTTGTGTGTGTTGGTATTACCTTAACTAGGGTTTAATGGAGACTTAGGGGTGGGAGTTAGTGCAATCATAATTCCTGTCATCATAAGGTTGGTATTGTACTGTGTGGGTATAGAGAAAATTTACTAGGTATTGCTGGAGACAGTGTGCTTCAAATGAGTAAAGATTAGCTTTATTTATCACATGTACAAAAAAAAATTAAAAATTGTCTCGTGTAGGTTGAGACATACAGTGAAATACCACGTTTGTGTCATCATTTGAGATGTGCTGGGGGCAGCCCACAAGTGTCATCACACATTCGATGTCAGCATAGCTTAGCCACAGTTCAGGAATCCTAACCATCTGTTTTTGGGATATGTGAAGGAAATCAGAACACCCAGAAGAAAGCCTAGGCCACAGGGAGAATGTACTAACTCCTCAAAGGAATTGAACCCTGATCAGAGATTGCTGGTGCTGTAAAGCGATTGTGCCTACCACCATGTTATGAAGCCACCTTTTTCAGTAATAAGGAGAGACTGGACTTATTTTCCTTGGAACAGAGGAGGCTGAGGGGAAATCCTGAGAGAGGTACACAAAATTAGAGAGGCATAGGTACAGTAGATAGTGAGAAATATTTCCCCTTGGCAGAGATACCTGAGTCCAGAGGGCTTGGTTTGAGGAGTATGACTTTTACAAGGGACCTGAGGAAGAATGCTATCATTCAGAAGGTGGTTGCAGACAGACAGACAGACAGTCAGACATACTTTATTGATCCCGAGGGAAATTGGGTTTTATTACAGTCGCACCAACCAAGATTTGTGTAGAAATACAGCAATATAAAACCATAAATAATTGAATAATAATAAGTAAATTATGCCAAGTGGAAATAAGTCCAGGACCAGCCTATTGGCTCAGGGTGTCTGACACTCCGAGGGAGGAGTTGTAAAGTTTGATGGCCCCAGGCAGGAATGACTTCCTATGACACTCAGTGTTGCTTCTCGGTGGAATGTGTCTCTGGCTGAATGTACTCCTGTGCCTAACCAGCACATTCTGGAGTGATTGCGATCTGGAACTCACTGATAGAGGCATGTACTCTCATATCATTTAGAGAGCTTCTGAACAAATAGATGAATTGTTGTTAAAGCAGGTGGCCAAAGCAACTAAATGGATTTGTATTGATAGGTACATGATAGTCAGCACAAATATAGGGTCACAGGCCAAATTACTGTGTAGCTACTAGACCTTGGGTGAGAATGCAGCTGCAGTCAACTGTAATGGTGTTGGTAATGATTTACCCAGATCTACCAGTGAAAAGCTCATCTTGAGTACTGTTCCTACAGATCAAGCCATTACACAGTGTATTGAAGGAGAACAAGGCTAATCCAGTAATGATGCAGAAACACGGGGAAATCTGCAGATGCTGGAAATCCAAAGCAACACACACAAAATGCTGGAGGAACTCGGCAGGTCAGGCAGCATCCATAGAAAAGAGTAAACAGTCAACGTTTCAGACCAGGACCCTTGATCAAGACTGGAGAAAAAGGGGAGAAGTCAGGTTAAGAAGATGGGGGAAGGAAAGGAAGAAGTACTAGGTGGCTGGTGATAGGGGAAACCGGGAGAGGGGAAGGGGGTGAAGTAAAGCACTGGGAATCTGAAAGAGATAAAGGGCTGGAGAAGGGAGAATCTGATAGGAGAGGACAGAAGACCATGGAAAAAAGGAAAAGGCAGGGGAGCACCAGAGAGAGTGATGGACAGGTATGTGTGAGAAAAACAGGAATGGGGAATAATGAAGGAAGGGAGGCAAATATCGGAGTTAAGGTCAAAGTTAAGGTCATCAGGTTGGAGGCTACCCAGACAGAATACAAAGTGTTGCTCCTCTAGCCTGAGCGTGGCCTCATTGCGGTTGTAGAGGAGGCCATGGGCTGACATGCTGGAATGGGAAAGGGAAGTAGAACTGAAGTGGGTGGCCACTGGGAAGATCCCTCTTTTTTTTTTTGCAGACGACGTGAAAGTGCTTGACGAAGCAGCCTCCCAATCTGCATCAGGTCTCACCGATACACAGGAGGCCACACAAGGAGCATTGGACACGGTAGGTGACCCGTCAGACTCGCAGGTGAAGTGCCCCCTCGCCTGGAAGAGCTGCTCGGGATCCTGAATGGTAATGAGGGGCAGGTGTGGCTCTTGAAGAATGCAGAAGTGTAACAGCTACAGAGAAAGTGCAGTGCAGGAAAACAATAAAGTGTAAGATCATAAGTTAGATTATGAGGCCAAGAGTTCAATTTAGTGTACTAGGGAACAGTTTAATAGTTTTAAAACAGTGGAATAGAAGATGTCCTTGAACCTGGTGGTATGTGCTTTCTGGCTTTTTACCCTCTGCCCAAAGGGAGAGTGGAGAAGGGAAAATGTCTGGGGTGGGTGGTGTCTTTGATTATGCTAGCAGTGAGAAATATAGCCGGAGTCTATGAAGGGCTGTTGGTGTTTGTGATGTGCTGAGCTGTGACCACAACTCTTTAGAGTTCCTTGCAATATCATTGTTTTGCATTCAGACAGGATGCTTTTTATGGCCCATCAGTAAAAATAATGCCCTGGTCACATTTGTAGTGTATTTAATATTTCAGTAATAGTTGAGTAGTATTTTAAATACATTGTTTGATTGAGCATTCTTTGTTTGTTTACGTAACTGACTGTGCAGGTGATGCCTCCCTCCCAAATGCGCTGAATAAATTCTACGCCCGGTTTGAGGCGGAAAATGATGTGGCGGCGAGGAAGTTCGCCCCTCCTACGAATGACCAGGTGCTGTGTCTCTCTGTGGCCGACGTGAGAAGAACCCTGTGCAGGGTCAACCCACGGAAGGCTGCTGGACCAGATGACATCCCTGGTAGAGTGCTCAGAGGATGTGCAGACCAGCTAGCAGATGTTCTCACTGACATCTTCAACATCTCCCTGAGCAGCGCCACCATTCCAACGTGCTTCAAGGCCGCCACCATCATCCCCGTGCTGAAGAAGTCTTCAGTGTCCTGCCTAAATGACTACCATCCTGTTGCACTTACATCTATCATCATGAAGTGTTTCGAGAGGCTTGTCATGAGGCATATCAAGACCCTGCTGCCCCCCTCACTGGACCCCCTGCAGTTTGTGTACCATCCCAACCACTCAACAGATGATGCCATTGCCACCACTCTCCAACTGGCCCTAACTCACCTGGACAAAAAAGACACGTATGTTCAAATGCTGTTCACAGACTTCAGTTCAGCATTCAACACAATCACCCCTCAGAAACTGATTGGAAAGCTGAGCCTACTGGGCCTGAACACCTCCCTCTACAACTGGATCCTAGACTTCCTGATTGGGAGACCTCAGTCAGTCCAGATCAGAGGCAGCATCTCCAACACCATCACACTGAGCACAGGGGCCCCCCAGGGCTGTGTGCTCAGTCCACTGCTGTTCACTCTGCTGACCCACGACTGTGCTGCAACACACAGCTTGAACCACATCATCAAGTTCGCCGATGACAAGACCGTGGTGGGTCTCATCAGCAAGAATGATGAGTCAGTTTACAGAGAGGAGGTGCAGTGGCTAATGGACTGGTGCAGAGCCGACAACCTATCTCTGACTGAACAAAACAAAAGAGATAGTTGTTGACTTCAGGAGGGCATGGAGCGACCACTCCCCGCTGAACATCAACGGCTCCTCGGTAGAGATCGTAAACAGCACCAAATTTCTTGGTGTTCACCTGACGGAGAATCTCACCTGGTCCCTCAACACCAGCTCCATAGCAAAGAAAGCCCAGCAGCATCTCTACTTTCTGCGAAGGCTGAGGAAAGTCCATCTCCCACCCCCGCATCCTCATCACATTCTACAGAGGTTGTATTGAGAGCATCCTGAGCAGCTGCATCACTGCCTGGTTCAGAAATTGCACCAGGTAGTGATCATCATTGCACCATCTCGGATCGCAAGACCCTGCAGCAGATAGTGAGGTCAGCTGAGAAGATCTTCGGGATCTCTCTTGCCGCCATTACGGACATTTACACTACACGCTGCATCCACAAAGGAAATAGCATTATGAAGGACCCCATGCATTCTCATACAAACTCTTCTCCCTCATGCTGTCTAGGAAAAGGCCCCGAAGCATTCGGGCTCTCATGACCAGACTATGTAACAATTTCTTCCCCCAAGCTATCAGACTCCTCAATACCCGAAGTCTGGACTGACACCTTGCCCTACTGTCCTGTTTATTATTTATCGTAATGCCCGCATTGCTTTTGTGCACTTTATACAGTCCTGTGTAGGTCTGTAGTCTAGTGTAGTTTTCTCTGTGTTTTTTTTATTACGTAGTTCAGTCTAGTTTTTGTACTGTCATATAACACCATGGTCCTGAAAAACATTGACTCATTTCTACTATGCACTGTACCTGCAGTTATGGTCGAAATGACAATAAAAGTTGACTTGACTTGACTTGACTTAATTCACATAAGAAGTATGTGAATGGCATACGTCATTACTGGAATGCTTTATAACTTCAAAACAGTGAACTAATTTAAAGGAAGACATGAGAGTCCAAAACACATGTCTAACTTTGTGTGTAATTTAAGCAAGGTGATCACGTATCATGTGGTAGCGTGATAACGTACGCAATTCATATATGCATACAAACAACCTGTATTTAAATTAACAAGAATTCTTAATCGTCAACATATGCAAGATTACTCAGATATTACAGAAATATTAAACACCCTTCCCTGCTTAGCTATAAAATCCCACGCAATAGAGAATACGTCTCAACTATATGCACAGTATATGCAACAATACAACTACTATACAGACATCCACAGCATAGTAAATGTTAAATTGTCCCATTCAGGGTTAAAGATTTAATAGCTGTGGAGTGTTTCTTACTCTTGAAGGATAATTCCTTTCCTGAAAAGGAGAATCTCTCTGCTTGGCAGATGAAACTTGTGGCTGTGAAACAATCTCAGGTTCAGGGGCCTTCTCCATGGTGGTTGTAGGAGTTGATTCTGAGTCTGTAGGAACTGCTCTTGGCAATGGTAGCCACCTTTCTTCTTCTTCCATTTTCTTCTTTTAATCTGTGTATCTGGATCTTGTGGAGGGTGGATTTAGTTCACTGGAGTATTCTCTTATTAATCTATCTGTCACGGTTCAGACTGTTAATTCCCCATTTTCTCCTGATTCCTTTTGATGACAACATAGCTAGTTTTCATCAAGACCTGCAGCATAAGAACTCCGGCTTTGCAACCACTATTTCCTCTCCTCAAGCTCCTATAGTTCCGTGGTACCCCTGGTAAAGCTGTGCACTTCGTAGCCTTTCCCAATCTCCCTACAGCCCAGCAAACAGCCAACCTCCTTTTCCATCAAGTCTTCCGCCTTCATGGAATTCCCTCTGACATTATTTCTGACTGGGGCCCCCAATTCATCTCTCAAGTCAGGAGATCCTTTTGTCAAGCCCTCGGAGCCTCAGTAAGTCTATCTTCCAGCTTCCATCCACAGACTAACGGTCAAACAGAACGCGCAAAACAGGATTTGGAAGCAGCACTGTGCTGCATAACTGCCAACAACCCATCATCCTGGAGCACCCTTCTCGCTTGGGTAGAGAACGCCCACAACTCCCTGGTCAACGCTGCCACCAGAATGCTACCCTTTGAATGCTCCCTCACCCACTGTTTCCTGCATATGCAAACGACTTTGCTGTGCCTTCAGTCCAAGCACATCTCCGCTGGTGCCGCAAGATCTGGAAGGATGCACGCGAGGCCCTGCTCCACTCAGCCGACCACATCTAGAGAATTGCCGATCGCCATCAAATTCCTGCACCCGATTATCGGCCTGGGCAGAAGGTTTGGCTCTCTTCAAAAGACATCCCCCTTAAGAATGAACCCAAGAAACTCGTCTCTTGCTACTTGGGACCATTCAAAATTGAGAGTATCATCAACCCCTCAGTGGTCAGATTCAAACTGCCCAGCTCCATGCGCATTCATCCCACATTCCATGTCTCCCAATTGAAACCTGTGTCTGTCAGCCCTTTGTGCCCATTTGCTGAACCTCCTCCACCCACCCGGTTCATTGACGACTGCCTAGCGTACACTGTCAGAAGAATACTGGATGTGTGCTGCTGAGGCAGGGGTCTCCGGTACCTGGTCGATTAGGAGGGGTACGGCCTGGAGGAGCGCATCTGGATTCCCTGCTCCTTCATCCTGGACCCTTCCCTCATCCGTGTTTTCCATCGAGACAATCCGGACAAGCCTGGAGGCTCCCATTCAGGGGAGGGATGCTGTCACAGTTCCAACCGTTAATTCCCCATTTTCTCCTAATTCGCTTTGATTGTGCCATGGTTTGACCGTTAATTCCCCTTTTTTCTCCTAATTCCTTTTGATGGCGACACACCTGGTTTTTATCAAGACCTGTAGCATAAGAACACCAGCTTTGCACCCACTAGTTGCCAGATCGTTGGTTTTGCCATTGTGGTAATCAATGCTTCTCGACCACTTAGGATTGTGATTCCTAAGTTCTGCTTCTGTACTGAGACTTACCCATGCGACTCAGTCTCTCCGTATCAAGATCAGTTTTCTAAGTTCTACTCCAGTTCTGAGGTTTACCTGTGAGACCCAGTCTCTCCGTGTCAAGATAAATTCTGCCCGTCTCCTGCCTTCCTGCTCTCCCTCCTGTTTGCCGTTCAATGCTCACACCCGCGTCTGCATCCTAACTAAATCTCCGTGCCGGTGTCTTACGCATGGGTTCACCTCATTCATTGCAACACTATCTATTATGATCTGATTTCCCATCTTGGTTTCCTCATCCCCAACATCATCTGACAAATCCTCTGTTTTCGTGTCTCTGTTTTTGGGCTTCTATTTGTCCATGTGGGATTTAGTCTTTGCACCTACCTTGACAAGCAGCTACTTGTCTCCCACTTGAAATTCTCGCAATAACCTTAACACAGCCAGAGTAGATTCTGGTTCTTCACACTCACAAAAGCTGAGTGCTTACAACTTTCCTGAAGCTCCTTGAGATCCCTTCCTGTTTAACACCAAGCCTCATTTCACAGGTAATTGGCTGATTAATGTAACAGAAGCTTCCTTAGATATGTTGTGTAGTCGGACCACTGCTTTTATTATTTTCACAATTCCTCTGAGCAGCTTGGTTCCTCGTTGGCACAAAATGCTTTTCAATCAGAGGCACAGAGGTTGACACGAACACCTGTTTGTCCTCTGTTGATTAACAGTTCATGGTGTATGGAATGGAGAGAGTTGTGGCATCATTTCACACCATTCTTAATTCACTTTCATATAGCTCATGTGTCACTCTCATCATTATCAGATCTTTCATCAACAGCATGTGATTACTGCTCTTTTTGAAACTGCAACTTGCCTTTTTAGGCTTTTTCTCTTCTCTGAGCAATCCATTTATTTTTGTCTGCCCGACGTACTCTTCATTTGTGTCCTACTTTATTGCATTTTTTGCAAGATTCATCTTTAAACCTGCATTTGTTTGGTGTATATGAGCCCCTGTCACAATGGGAACACAGGCTGTTTTCTGTTTAGACGTTGCAAGTTTATTCGCACTCACTTTCATTGCTGACTGCAACTCAATTGTATCTCTGTCTGTGGTTTCCATTGAAACCATGATTTCAATTGCTCTTTTAAATGAAAGTAGGAGCTGTTTTTGAATGCTTTCTTTCAAGGTTCCACAAACTAAGTTATCTCTTAGTGTTTCATTAAACCCGTTACTAAACTTATAATGCTCAGACAATTTCTTCAATTCAGCCAAATACTCTAAACTAGACTCCCTCTCTTTTTGATTTTGGTTGATAATGTTCTTAATCATTGTGTTCTGTAATTAACAATGGCTTTGGTTCTAATTGTTCTTGCATGTCTTAGACAATATTAACAATGTTCTCTTCTGCTAGTTTCGTTGGAGCAGTCAAACTTTGACGAAAAACTGTATGCCTTTGAACCCAATGCACTCAGCAAAATTGGTACTTCACCGGCTGTTTCATTTGCTTCAAAATATTGTTGAATTAGCTCAGTATACCTACGGGGGGGTGGGGGGGGGTGATTGATAACTTCGCGGCCTAAGGTAGAAGGATTGGATTTTAGAAAACCTAGCGCATTTGTGTTTCAACATAATCCCTGCCTACATTTACACACTTAGTCTAGTGGTCGTCGAGCATACGTATCTTGGACCTTCATAAAGTGTCCACAGCATGAGTGATTGACGGTGGAAGGAGATGAGTTATACAGCTCTCGTTACACGCATATGCAGTTCAACTCTTTGAGTGATTATGCAGAAAGTTTGAAGTTAATAATTCATCTCTTTCTACCTTAGGCCATGAACTTATCCATCACCCCTGATGAGTTATTAACTGACACAGTGGTGTCAAGAAAACAGCTTCTCCTTTAATGTTGCAAAAATAAGTGAGCTGGTTGTGGATTACAGGAAGAATCAAGACGGATCTGTTGACAACAATGGATCTGTGGTTGAGAGGGTAAACAGCTTCAAGTTCCTTGGGATCCATATCACCGAGGACCGCATGTGGTGTGGTGAAAAAGGGACGATAGTGCCTTTTTCACCTCAGACGGTTGAAGAAGTTTGGTATGGGCCCCCAAATCCTAAGAGCTTTCTACAGGGGCAGAATTGAGAACATCCGAACTGGCCGCATCACTGCCTGGTATGGGAACCATACCTCCCTTAATCGCAGGACTCTGCAGAGAGTGGTGCGGACAGCCCAGCACACCTGTAGTTGTGAACTTCCCATGATTCAGGACGTTTACAAGGACAGGTGTGTAAAAGGGGCCCATAGGATCAATGGGGACCTGAATCACCCCAACCACAATCTATTCCAGTGGCTACCATCTGGGAAATGGTACCACAGCGTAAAAGCCAGGACCAACAGGCTCCAGGACAGCTTCTTCCACCAGGCCATCAGATTGACAAACTCACGCTGATTTGAGTGTAATCTATATTGCACTGATTGTTCTATTTATTATAAATTATATGATTGCACATTACACATTTAGATGGAAGCGTAATGTAAAGAATTTTACTCCTCATGTATGTGAAGGATGTAAGAAAGCCAATTCAATTTTGGTTCTGTTAACTGGGCGCCGCAGCACCGTGGTGGTAAACGTGATGATGTTGCAGCTCAGGGCATTCTGGAGCTCGGAACTCTGTAAGGAGTCTCTGTACGTCTTCCCTCCGGAATATATGGGATTTTCTTCAGATGCTCCGGCAGGAGAATGGTGCTGAGATGGGTAATATGTTAGCCATATTGGAATGGTGGAATAGACTTGATGGGCCAAATAGCCTAATTTTGCTCCTATGTCTTCCAGTCTTATGGCCTTATTTGCCATCCTCCAATCCTCCAGTACCACTCCTGTCATCAAAGGCATCCCATACTAACCTGGAGTATAAACCATTCAGCCCCGGGGACTTAACTGTCCTATTGTCTTTCAGAAGCTCCAACAATACCTCTTTCTTATCCTTTGCATGCTCCAGCACATTAGCCTGCAATATGCTGATATTACATATGACAATGTCATGGAATTGTTATTACTTTCTGGGAAGTGCTAATCATGTGCACTGATTGTATGAGAGCCAGGAAACTCAGCAAGCTGAAGAGGAAGAATGAGGTCTCCACTCTTACAATTAAAGATGATGATCACAAGCTGGTAGCAGAGAAGGTCTCCTGCAGCTGCAGTCATTTTGTGGAGCTGAGTTTTTGCAGATTTGTTTCCATTCCGCCGATCGTCAACTGACCAACCGGCAAGGGAGAGAAGTGAGATGGAAAGGGAAAGCTGTATTAATGTGTTAGGTTACTGTTGTGATGGAAAATAACTGGTTCTTTGAGTCTCAACAGTAGAGGCCTAGACACACACAGTTTTAATAATAAGGGATTTATTTACAAGGGGCAGTCGGGTCAACACAAGCAACTACAATACACAGAAAGCAGTGTGGGGACAGGGTACATTTGCACATACAAAGAACAAGGGAAAAGCACTACGACAGCTATTCTCCTTGCCCTTGGATAGCTGTGGCTCCCTTACCTGGGCAAACGATAGACCTTCCCAAACATAAATCAATGCACTTACCTTCAATGAGGTGGTCTGTTAGAGAGAGCGAGCCAGGCACATGTCTCACCTTTTATAGCATGGGGCTGGGCAAGATAATCCAATTAAGGTGACCAATAATTTAGGTGTGCATTGATTAGTTGGGAGGGAGCAAATGTTGATTGGCGTGTGGTGTGTCCTCTGAACAGCCAGATGGCAGTGCGTCTGTCATGTGGCCGGTATCTCTGGATACAGTAACAAAGAGTTCATGTGAATGCTCCCTTCCTGTTTCTGAGTTCCACCCACACTCACTCAATAGACAATCCCTCCATGACATCCTCTCTTTCTGCAGTTGTGTTACTATCCCTGTACAAGTTGGGTACTTGTAAACCTGCAGATTACAGATTGTTTGCTGAAATGTGTGGTCAAATTGAAAAGCATCTTCCCCACTCGCACAAGCACAAGGGGTTAAATGGCCTCCATCTGTTTCATAAATCATGGCACTGCTTAGAAAAGGTTGATATGTTTTCCCTGTGATGACGTGGGTTTCCTCCGGGTGCTCAGGTTTCCTCCCACAGTCTAAAGACGTACTGGTTGGTAAGTTAATTGGTCATTTTAAATTGTCCTATGATTAGGCAAGGGTTAAATTGGGGGATTAATGGATAGCACAGCTCAAAGTGCTGGAAAGGCTTGTTTTGCACGGTAAATAAATAAATCAATAATTTCTCTGATTCTGTAATTTTCTATACCAAGTCTCCAATCAGTGACTATTAAATCACTCCTACTATGAATGGATATCATGAGGTGATGTTCACAGTCTTTTTCTCAATGTAGGGAAGTCTAAAGCTAAAGAGCATAGGTTTAAGATGAGAGGATAAAAATTTGAAAGGGACCTGATGGACAACTTTTTCCATATAGGACTGAGGATATGTAGAACAAGCTGTCAGAGAAAATGGTATAAGTGGGTATAACTGCAAACCTTAAAAGAAAATTCAACAGATACACAGGTAAGGTAGGGGAAAATGGGCAAAATGTAAATGTTCAGTTAGACAACTTGATTAGCATGTATAGTTGGATCAATGGACCTTGTTTCCATGCATCACTTCATAACTCTATAACAATACTAGGGCCATTCTTTGAATGAGTGCCAGACTCTACTGTAAATTAGATGAAAGATCTTAGAATCTTCCTAAACTTATAACACTCTCAAAATATCATAAGACATAGGTACAGAATTAGGCTACATGTCTGCTCACCATTTGATAATGGCTGATCCATTTCCCTCTCAACCCCATTTTCCTGCCTTCTTTCCATATCCTTCCACACCCTGACTTATCAAGTATCTATCTAACTCTTACTTAAAGACACCCTATGACCTGATCTCCATAGTCGCCTATGGGAATGAATTCCACAGTTTCTCCAACCTCTGGCTAAAGAATTTCCTCCTTATCTCTGATCTAAACAGACATCCCTCTATTCTGAGGTTGTGCCCTCTGGTTCTAGACCCCCATTATAGGAAACATCCCCTATTCTATTTAGGCCTTTCAGCATTTGATATGTTTCAATGAGATTTACTCTCATTCTTCTAAATTACAGTGAGCCATCAAATGCTCCTCGTATGACAAGTTCTTCATTCTCAGGTTCATTTTCATGAACTTCCTTTGATCCCTCTCGAATGTCAGCATATCCTTTCTTAGATAAGGGGCCCAAAACTGTTCACAATCCTCCATGTGATGCCTCACTTGCGTCTTATAAAGTCTCAGCATTACATCATTGTTTTTATATTCTAGTCCTCTCGAAATGAATGCCAGCATTGTATTTGCCTTCCTCATCACTGACTCAACCTGAATTGTTTCTTTTCTTCTTTTGTAATTTATTTTTTTTATTGAAGTTCATCATCAAACAAACATTTCCATAAGATGTATTTCAGACATTGTACATATATATCATATAATCATATATATCACAAATCTCCACAAAGTATTTATCTGAGGTATACACTTATAGAAAAGAGTGGAAAGAAAAAACAAGCAAAAGGAAAGAACTATGTACAAGTCAGGAGAGATCTTTTTTTTACAACATATTCATTGATTTGTGAGAATAAAATCAGGCCTATGAGGCATTATGTAGTTAAACCATTTTTCCCAGTATGAATCAAATTGTTCCAGCTTATGGTTAACAGATGCTGTTATCTTCTCCATTTTGTAAATGTCCATTGTAATTTCCATCCATGTATTTAAAGTTGGACTCTCCTGTGATAACCATTTCCTAGTAAGAGTCTTTTAACCAGCCACCAACAGTATATTCATTAAATATTTATCTCTTTTCAATCATTCTTGAGGTATCTATCCAAAATATATGGTCTTACTCTCTAAGGGTATTTCACATTTAAAGATGTCTTGTAGAGCATTGTGTATCACCCTCCGATAGTTTTTGATAACAGGGCAGTCCCAAATTGTTTAATGAAAAATATGATATCGTTCAATGTGGCATTGTAGGAGCTCTAACTGTAAACTTATGCATAGCAAGCTCCCGTAAATAAATAAAAACAGAAGGAGCAATAAATAGGAAGAAAGTTAGGCAGCCTCAGTGAGAAGTAAAATGAAGTTGATGCCTCAAGTGTGGGACCCTTTATTAGATGAAGGAAAGTATGAGAAAAAAATGATACTGTTTCAGTGAAAGTAGTTGGTGGGATGAGTAGGAGAAAAGGAATAACAATGATTGAGTGAGACAGGTCACATGATTTAACAAGGCACTTAGAAAGTGATATTGCATCATTAACTGTGCTGTGTGCTTGTTGTTAATAGTGGGGCTGTGAGATACCCTTCTAAATGAAGGAGAAAAACTGAGCCAAATAATAATAAGAAAATGAATTGCAGGGTCTTTGTGAGGTTGTGGAATCAATTCAGCGTTGATGGGGTTGAATCCATCCACTCGAGATGAGTTATACAGCTCTCGTTACATGCACATGAAGTTCATCTCTTTGAATGATTATGTAGAAAGTTTGAAATTAATAACTCATCTCCTTCAACCTTAGGCCACAAACTTATCAATCACCCCTGCTGTGGACACTTTCTGGAGGTCCAAAAGCTGTATGCTGCATGACTGCTGGACTAAGTGTGTAAATGTAGGAGGGGACTATGCCGAAAAATAAATGTGCTAGGTTTTCTAAAATTGACTCTTTCTACCTTAGGCCACAAACTTATCAATCACCCCTTGTACAACAGATTTACAAGGATGTTGCCTGGATTGGGGAGCATGCCTTATGAGAATAGGTCGAGTGAACTCGGCCTTTTCTCCTTGGAGCAACAGAGGATGAGAGGTGACCTGATAGAGGTGTTCAAGATGATGAGAGGCATTGATAGTGTGGATAGTCAGAGGTTTTTCTCCAGAGCTGAAATGGCTAGCATGTGAGGGCATAGTTTTAAGGTGCTTGGAAGCAGGTACAGAGGAGATGTCAGGGGTAAGTTTTTTACGCAGAGAGTGGTGAGTGTATGGAATGGGCTGCCGGCGGCGGTGGTGGAGGCGGAAACAATAGGGTCTTTTAAGAGACTCCTGGATGGCTACATGGAGCTCAGAAAATAGAGGGGTATGGGTAAAGCCTAGGTAGTCCTAAGGTAGGGACATGTTCGGCACAGATTTGTGGGCCGAAGGGCTTGTACTGTGCTGTATGTTTTCTATGTTTCTATGTTTCTACAAGTGATAGAAGAACATGAAATATTTAAGTATCTGGGATATCAACAGTAAAGAAAATAGATCATTGCACAATAAAGGAAAAACTTCTGACAGAATTTACTTCATGGCTTACGAAAATCTGCCAAACAAAGCTCAAGAGTAAAAATATAACAAAGGCAATAAACACATTCACTATATCTATATTAAAGTATTCTTTTGGCATAATACCTTGGTCCGAAACTGATCTAGAAAATTTACAAAGAAAAATAAGAACTGAAATGACAAATCTCTGAAAACATTATGTAAATTTGAATGGGCTTAGATTAACACTTCATATGACAGAACGGGGAAGAGGAATAACAGACATTAAAAATCTGCACAACAGTCTGATAAAACTTCTATGGATATAATTTCATCAACAAAAACAGGATTCAGCAATCCACATGAGCATATGCAATTCTGATAAGAAGTATACATTACTAAATGTAAATGAGACCACCACCCAGAAAAATGAAGAAATTATCACTATCGAAGAACAAAGTTAACCAATGGAAGAGCTTTATGCTCCTTGGAAGACATTTCTACAATGTGAGCAGACTAAATGTTGACAAAGAAGTGCCAAATGCCTGGCTCTGATGTAACCCAGGTTAATTAAACCCGAAGATGTAATGTGAGAAAGTTCCACCTGCGGAGGGACGAAAATGGGTTTTACTGATTTTAAAAAAAAGAAAATTTTAAATTTGAATTTGAAAATAACACTATGCGAGAGGAAGTGTTGCTGACAAGGAGAAACACAGCAATGATTAGAAGCTGAAAACGTGAACTGTTAAAAGTGGAATTAGTAGTGAGTATCTTTACCCTACTAACTTGAAAACCTCAGGGAGAAAACCCTGGAGGAGAGATGATAATGATAAAAGATTTATTGAAGCTTCGGCTATAACATGCAGCAGCTTTAATGAGTCAATATCAGCAGAGATGTGTGTCCAACATCAGACGTGAGGGAAAAGGACCAATCAAGTGTGACAGTGGAAAAGTGTGTATGGATCCGGAGGAGATAGCAGAGGTACTTAATAAATACCTAGCTTCAGTATTCACTGCAGAAAAGGGTCTTGGCGATTGTAGGGATGACTTACAGTGGACTGAAAAGCTTGAGCATGTAGATATTAAGAACGAAGATGTTCTGGAGTTGGGTAAGTTACCAAGACCAGACGAGATTTTCCCCAGGCTACTGTGGGAGGTGAAGGAGGAGATTGCTGAGCCTTTGGCGATGATCCTTGCATCATCAAAGGGGACTGGAGAGGTTCCAGAGGATTGGAGGGTTGCGGATGTTGTCCCCTTATTCAAGAAAGGGAGTACAGATAGCTCAGGAAATTATAAACCAATGAGCCTTACTTCAGTGATTGGTAAGTTGATGGAGAAGATCCTGAGAGGAAGAATTTACATGGTTGTAGATGGGTCATATTCTGCATGGAGGTTGGTGACCAGTGGTGTGCCTCAGGGATCTATTCTGGGACCCCTACTCTTCATGATTTTTATAAATGATCTGGATGAGGAAGTAGAGGGTTGGGTTAGTAAATTTGCTGATGACACAAAGATTGGAGGTTTTGTGGATAGTGTGGAGAGCTGTCAGAGATTACAGCGGGACATTGATAGGATGCAAAACTGGGCTGAGAAGTGGCAGATGGAGTTCAACCCAGGTAAGTGTGAAGTGGTTCATTTTGGCAGGTCAAATATGATGGCAGAATATAGTATTAATGGTAAGACTCTTGGCAGTGTGGAGGATCAGAGGGATCTTGGGGTCCAAGTCCATAGGACAGTCAAAGCTGCTGTGCAGGTTGATTGTGTGGTTAAGAAAGCATACGGTGTATTGGCCTTCATCAATCGTGGGATTGAGTTTAGGAGCCGAGAGGTAATATTGCAGCTATATAGACCCCACTTAGAATACTGTGCTCAGTTCTGGTTGCCTCACTACAGGAAGGATATGGAAAGCATAGAAAGGGTGCAGAGGGGATTTACAAGAATGTTGCCTGGATTGGGGAGCATGCCTTATGAGAATAGGTTGAGTGAACTCGTCTTTTTCTCTTTGGAGTGACGGAGGATGAGAGGTGACCTGATAGAGGTGTATAAGATGATGAGAGGCATTGATCCTGTGGATAGTCAGAGGCTTTTTCCCAGGATTGAAATGGCTAGCATGAGAGGGCAGTTTTAAGGTGCTTGGAAGTAGGTACAGAGGAGATGTCAGGAGTAAAATTTTTGCTCAGAGAATGTTGAGTGTGTGGAATGGGCTGCTAGCGACGGTAGTGGAGGGATACAATAGGTCTTTGAAGGGACTCCTGGATGGCTACATGGAGCTCAGAAAAATAGAGGGCTGTGGGTAACCCTTGGTAATTTCTAAGGTAAGGACATGTTTGGCACAGCTTTGTGGGCCGAAGCTCCTCTAATGTACTGTAGGTTTTCTATGCCTCGATGTTTCTTTGTTTTAGGAGAGTGTAGTCAGGAATTAGTTCTGTGAAATCATACCAAGGGATTTGGTCAAGGTTCTTGTACAAGTTTGTGAACTGACTTTCCGTGAGTGATCGACTATTTTATCCAACGAAACAAGAAACAAGATGGCGAGCCACCCAAGATGATGAACCAGCGCAGGAACAATATATGTAATGACACAGAGGATTTAATAAGGTTAGATGTATAAGTTAATTTTCATTCAAAGAATCGAAATTTAATTTTCTGCAAGAACTGATTATTTTTGCAAAGACTGAATGAGATTTACATTGTTTAAAAGTTGTAATGTTGGAGAATTATCATGAAAGTTATTAAACTGTGTACATTTAAGTTTTGAATTTCAATTTCAATTTGTAGACGTACTGACTTGAACTGCAACTGAAGTTAACTATAATACTTAGGAAGAGTAATTCAATTGGTTTTGTAACTAACTAGGGAAAAAAGGAAAGTTTAGTAACATGATGTAAACTTTCACTGACAATGTAATGGTTTCTCTGTAGCAGCAATGTTTGGGTTATGACTGGAGATAATGAGGTTTGGAATGCTGTTGTTATTTCTTGTGAGCTGGAAGAGAGATTTTTGTGGTCCTTTGCCAGGTAGAGATGAGGAGGGAAGACGCAAATGGAAGGAATTGATTGACCGCCAGATGGGGTGGACTTAGAGCAAAGGTCCGAAGGGCAGCGACGATTGGAGGAGGTCGATGGTGGACGATCAGTGAGCTCCAACATTGCGCAACAGACTGTTTAATAAGATTGGGCCCCTTTTTTCTTTATTTTCATTTCTTTACTAACCATATAGTCAAAGTAAGAATTATAAAGCTTAATTATTCAATCTCATATTGTGTACTGTTTGTTATTTCAGGGTACTGATTTGTAACGGGACACATCGCACAGCATCCACCCAAACGAGATTTCTTAAGATTGGCCGGTCCGAGGACTATCACCCTACATATTAAGCCAATAGCCAAAATGAGAGTTATACTTTTAAACAGGGAATAACACTAGATCTAATTAATTAGAGAAATTGGAGTAACAAAGGTTATTCTAATGAATATCACTCATTCTAACTAAACAGGAATTTGGCTTTTGTTGACATCTAAGATTTGGAACCTGAACAGAATGTTGGAATTTTGAATTGTTTTTGCTCATATAAATATTTTGTACATATTGTTTCTTTTCTCATAAACAAAACTTATTTCCAGAAGTGTGTGGTCTCTGTTCACTGCCTCCTTCCAATACCTAGAGCCTTCTGATAGCCTACTAGCAAATGGTGTCATTCGATTTTCTCAAATTAGTGTGGCGCCTACTCACATGTGTTAAAACAGTTGCCACACAGGTTGGAGCATCAGAAGGGTTGCTTGTGGCAATACAGGAGCAGGTGGCTAACCCAAAAAAATTACCAAAAATAAAAGACCAACAAATTCAAGATGATAAATTTAGAAAATGCCAAGAAGAAACAGATGCAATCCAACACATTACAGGATCCTGTAGCATCCCAAAGGCATTACACTATAGTATTCAACAATTAGGCCTGCACAACATATGTCAGTCTTCAGAAAGCCACAATACCAAAGTCCATTAGAATAGTTTGAAAGTTTCACGCAATTGAGAAATGAGCATGCTTGGCTATGACTATGATTTTAAAATGAGTGGAGCAAATATAAAAATATAATAATAATAATAATAATAATAACAAATGACCCATCAAGATATCATCCTATTACTTGTTTACAAGCTATATATAAAAGAATACCATCACACATCTCACAACAAATCACCAATCACTTAGGTAGCCACAATATACTCACAGAAGAGCAGGAAGGAAGCCAAGAACAACTAATAATGGATTGTGTAATTTGAAATCAAGCCCAGCAGAAAAGCAGAAATCTTTCATGTTGTTATATTGGCTACCAAAATGCAGTTGAATCTCTCCCATACTCAAGGTTATTAGAAGCTCTTAATACATACAAGCTACAATCACCCCATCTATTAACAACCAAAAAAGGACAACCACCATTATAAAAATAAACCGAGGCTTTTTCCAGAGTGACTCTCTCAGTCCATGATGGTTTTGTAGAGCTTTAAATCCACTCTCTAATTTACTAAACTGGATGAAAATCAGAGACAACTAAACGACTTATGCCTTGACATATTTTCCATACACGGCCGATTTGAAATTATACACTCCTTCATCAGTAAAGCTAAAGCAATTAATTCAAGTAGTAGAACTATTTTCTAAAGATATAACCATGAATTTTGGACAGGATAAATCAGAACATTAAACATAAAGAAAGGTGCAATAGAGCTAGTAGAACATAAAACAGAGCAGCAGGATACAATACAACTGATGAAAGAACATGAAACATATAGGTATCTAGGATATCAACAAGGAAAGAAAATAGATCATAGTGCCACAAAGGGAAAACTTTCAACAGAATTTACTACAAGGCTTAAGGAAATCTGCCAGAGAGTGCTCACGTAATAAACTCTTTCACTATACCCATATTAATGTATTTTTCTGCATAATATCTTAGTCTGAAGCCATTTTGGAAAAATTACAAAGAAAAATAAGAACTGAATTGACACATTTTGAAAACTCTGTGCGCTCAAGCGGTAGATTAACACTACCTAGGACAGGAGAGGGAAAGGAATAACAGACATACAAAATCTACACAATTGTTTGATAAAACTTCTAAGAATGTATTTTTATCAATGAAAACAGGATACAGCACTCCATGTGAGCATATGCAATTCTGATAAGAAGTTCACATCACTCAACTTTAATGAAAGCACAACCCAGAAAAACGAAGAAATTATCACTACAGAAGAAATTAACTGATGGAAGGTTATGACTCTCTGTGGAAGACACCCACATAATCTGAGTGACCTAGATATTGACAAAGAAGTCTCAAATGCCTGGTTTAGAATGCCCAGAAACAGAAGGGTTCCTTGGTGGCAATACAGGGACAGGTGGTTAACACAAAAATTTATCAAAAGTACACAATTAGAAGATGGCCAAATTCAGAACAGTAAATGCAGTAAATGCAAAAGAAATCAAAACTGATCCTACACATTACAGGATCCTGCAGCAATATAACTCAATCTGATTACTTACAAAGGCACAATCAAGTGTCAAACTTCACTGAACAAAATTTTGCTTTATAATACAAACTCATAAAAGACACCATACCTTACTATAAATACAAGCCTGAACCAGTTTTACAGTCAGAGACCTATGACCAATCCATTATTACAGAAAGGACAATCCATAATATAATATTAAAGGATAAACAAGCAACTGTTTCAACAAGAGATAAACAAGCTCACTGCTCCATGAGTTTACTTGCCTCTGCGCTGAACTGAAACTGTGGCCTGCAACTTTTGTGAATCTCAGTTCTGAATGCTATTTGCTTACTGTTTTTGGTTTGCACAATTTGTTTTTTGTCTACACATTCAGTGTTTGACAGACTTCTTTTTTTAATGGGTTCCAGTGGGTTTCAATGTTTGTCTTGCCTCTAAGGAGATAAATCTTAAAGTTGTATATAGTATATGTACAAAGTGTATTTTGAACTTTGAAGAGTGACTTACCATTCTGGTAGCATCGATGGCTGAGTTCTGGCAGCAGCCTGTGTGCATTGAATAGAGAATAGACAGTCATTATGGCATTGACAACCAAGAGCAATCATACAAGTGCATTTTATCCATATAACCATATAACAATTATAGCACGGAAACAGACCATCTCGGCCCTACTAGTCCGTGCCGAACGCTTACTCTCACCTAGTAGCCCTGGCTCACACTCAGCCCATAACCCTCCATTCCTTTCCTGTTCATATACCTATCCAATTTTACTTTAAATGACAATACCGAATAATAATTTTGTGAGGATCTTTTTTTGGGGGAATCAGCTTGGAATTTCCAACGTAATCAGATGACATGCCACTTGTGTAAAATATTAACTTCCTTTCTCCACTGATGTCGGCAAACCTGCCTAGTTTCATTGGTTAAAAAAGCAAACACGAGGAAAAATGCAGATGCTGGAAATTCAAACAACATACAAAATGCTGGTGGAATGAAGCAGGCCAGGCAGCATCTATAGGAAGAAGTACAGTCAACATTTTGGGCTGAGACCCTACGTCAGGACTAACTGAAAGAAAAGATAGTAAGAGATTTGAAAGTAGGAGGGGGAGGGGGAAATCCGAAATGATAGGAGAAGACAGGAGGGGGTGGAGTGAAGCTAAGAGCTGGAAAGTTGATTGGCAAAAGGGATACAGAGCTGGAGAAGAGATAGGATCATGGGAGGGAGGCCTAGGGAGAAAGAAAGGGGGAGGGGAGCACCAGAGGGAGAACAGGCAAGGAGTAACTGTGAGAGGGGCAGAGAGAGAAAAAAAAGGGAGAAAAAGGGGGGGGGAATAAATAAATAAAGGATGGGGTAAGTGGAACAAATGCTCTACCTGCCCTTACACTTCCTCCCTTACTACCATTCAGGGCCCCAGACAGTTCTTCCAGGTGAGGCGACACTTCACCTATGAGTCGGCTGGTGTGACATACTGCGTCCGGGAGCACAGGCTGTGTGTGCAGCCTTCTATATATTGGTGAGACACGACGCAGACTGGGAGAATTTCGCTGAACACCTATGCTGTGTCCACCAGAGAAAGCAGGATTTCCCAGTGGTCACACATTTTAATTCCATGTCCCATTCCCATTCTGATATGTCTATCCATGGCCTCCTCTACTGTCAAGATGAAGCCACACTCAGGTTGGAGGAACAACACCTTATATACTGTCTGGGCAGCCTCCAACCTCATGGCATGAACATTGATCTCTCTAATTTCTGATAATGCCCCTCCTCTCCTTCTTACTCCATCCCTGATTTATTCCCCCCTCCTCTTTTTTCTCTCTCTCTGCCCATCACTCTTTGCATGTTCTCCATCTCCCTCTGGTGCTCCCCTCCCCCTTTCTTTCTCGCTAGGCCTCCCGTCCCATGATCCTTTCCCTTCTCCAGCTCTGTATCCCTTTTGCCAATCACCTTTCCAGCTCTTAGCTTCACCCCTCCCCCTCCCATCTTCTCCTATCAGTTTGGATCTCCCCCTCCCCTTCCTACTTTCAAATCTTTTACTATCTTTTCTTTCAGTTAGTCCTGACGAAGGGTTTTGGCCTGAAACGTCGACTGTACTTCTTCCTATAGATGCTGCCTGGCCTGCTGTGTTCCACCAGCATTTTGTGTGTGTAGCTTCAATGTTTTCTATTTTTAGTTCAGATTCCCAGTATCTACAGGATTTTCTCTTTTTTTCCTGAAAAGGTTAATTTAGGAAAACTGGTTAAGTCACTTGACTGGAAAACATGGTCAGCAGCAGCTGTGGAGGGAAATGGACAGCTAAAATTTTGATACATTTCACTTGATACTGCAGATGAAAGATCTAAATCTGAAATTTTGGACTGTCCTTTTCCCTCAACGGGTGCTGCCTGACCCTTAGAGTCCCTCTAGCAGCTTGTTCTAATGCTCCAGATTCCTCCTGCTACAGTCTCCCACATCTTTAGATCAAGACGCTCTATTCTCATTCATGCCCTCATCTAAAACAGAGAGTAACAACTTGAAAACACTCGTGGAAGGGTCATCAGTTGTCAATATCTTGTGCAACACACATAAAATGCTGAATGAAATCAGCAGGTCAGACATTTACCTAAGGAGGGGAATAAACACTCCACATTTCAGCTGAGAGCCTTCATTGAGACCTCTCCTATCCTAATGAAGGGTCTTGGGCTGAATCAACAAGTTTTTATTTCCCTCCATAGATGCTGCTTGACCTGTTGAGTTCCTCCAGAATTGTGTGCGTGTTGCTCAAGATTTCCAGCATCTGCAGAATCTCTTGTGTCTGTGTTAACTCTGTTGCTCTCTCTACCAATGCTATCAGCTCTGCTGACTGCTCTTTATACATTCTATTTTTGTTTCAGATTTTCAGCATTTCGTGGATTTTCAAGTAATAGGTTGGTCTTTCAACAATCCAGCTAAAGAGTCTAATATCAGCCTCAGCTGTTGCATTGCTCCCAGATGGAGTACAGTGCACAGTCACTCCATCTGTCTCACACCCAACACCCAAAGGAACCACATCCTCTCCAGCCTCTGGCATTGCCTTCAATCTCCAAAAGATCATGTTGGTCCTCCCCCTACCTCTCCCTCCTCTTCACTTCCATTTGATGCACCCAGACCATCATCTTGTTGGAATTGTTTCCCATCCTGCTCCATGCCCCCAAAGGACTTTTGAACAAGTTTCCTTTATTTGTTAGGGTAGAGTGCAGCTTCAAAGAAGGCAGCTGTTCAATAGCAGTCAGGAAGATAATACAAAACAGGAAACCACTCTTCATTGAAAATTAATGAAAACCACAAATGATAAAAACATGGAATAAGAACAGAAAATGCTTGAAACGCTCAGCAGGTCAACCAGTATCTGTGGAAAGAAGACAGTTAATGTTTCAGATTAAAAACTGTGAATGAATCAGCAGGTACATCATCTACTGAAGGCTAGACCTGTGGCATTCAGGTCTGGCAACCCAGGCCTGTACCAGAAAACCAAGTATGATTTGCGAAGGGCTATTTCAAGGGTGAAGAGACAATTTCTAACAAGATTGGAGGCGATATCAGATGCCCGGCAACTCTGGCAGGGTCTACCGGACATTACTTCCTACAAAACAAAACCCAATAGTACGAATGGCAATGATGCTTCACTACCAGATGAACTCAACGCCTTCTATGCACACTTTGAAAGGGAGAACACAACTACAGCTGTGAAGATCCCTGCTGCACCTGATGACTCTGTGATCTCTGTCTCAGAGGCCGATGTTAGGCCATCTTTAAAGAGAGTGAACCCTCGCAAGCCAGAAGGTCCTGATGAAGTACCTGGTAAGACTCTGAAAACCTGTGCCAACCAACTAGCGGGAGTATTCAAGGACATTTTCAACCTCTTACTGCTACGGGAGGAACTTCCCACTTGCTTCAAAAAGGCAACAATTATACCAGTGCCTAAGAAGAATAATGTGGGCTGCTTTAACAACTATCGCCCAGTAGCACTCACATCGACAGTGTTGAAATGCTTTGAGAGGTTGGTTATGACTAGACTGAACTCCTGCCTCAGCAAGGACCTGGATCCATTGCAATTTGCTTAATGCCACAATAGCTCAACAGCAGACACAATCTCAATAGCACTTCACATGGCTTCAGACCACCTGGACAACACAAACACCTATGTCAGGATGCTGTTCATTGACTATAGCTCAGCATTTATTATCATCATTCCCACAATCCTGATTGAGAAGTTGCAGAACCTGGGCCTCTGTACCTCTTTCTACAATGGGATCTTCAACTTCCTAACCAGAAGACCACAATCTGTGTCGATTGGTGATAACATCTCCTCCTCGCTGATGATCAACACTGGCACACCACAGGCTTTTATGGGCTTAGCACACTCCCCTACGCTCTATATACACATGACTGTATGGCTAGGCATAGCTCAAATACCATCTATAAATTTGCTGACAATACAACCATTGTTGGTAGAATCTCAGGTGGTGATGAGAGGGCTTACAGGAGTGAGATATGCCAACTAGTGAAGTGGTGTCACAACAACAACCTGGCACTGAATGCCAGTAAGACGAAAGAGCTGATTGTGGACTTCCAGAAGGGTAAGATGAAGGAACTGTTACGTACTCATGACATGACAGTGGTTCCCTTGTCATGTGACTGGGGTTGAAGCTATACTGGACTTGAGGTATTGGTCTTGTGATGGTGGAGTGATGTCATTTTCCTGCCAGTAGAGATCATGTGACAGGTTTTTTTTTACAGGTTATAAAAGGAAGACCCCACCCTGTGAGGAGGGGCAGTTCGTGGCTGGATTTGCCAAGTTGACTTCATGCCACTGCGTGATTTAATGTGATGACACAGTTTAGTTGAAAGATGAAGTTTTATCTGATGCTTAAAGTTTAAAAGGTCATTGCCAGCAGGTTCTTTACAATACTGCTAGTTCAGAAATCAGTGGAGAGTGAAGATCGGAGTTCGGGAGTTAAAAATTGGGGAGCATCTATTTCGACAGTGAAATGGGTTTTGACCTTATTTAATCCTTGTTTGGAAGGAATTCATTGACTGTTCTCGTGTTAATCTCTGCGGGATAGCAGAAGATTGAGGACAGTGTGATAAAGGAAAGGTCAGTGCCTTTAAGCCGTTCCGTTTCGTAAATTCTTCGTGGGAAAAGTTCGACGTTGGGGATCGAAGCAAAACGACGTGAAAGAGAATTTAAATCGGCTTATAAAGTCTCTCCTTTTAAATGGACTGTGAGCATTTGTTGAACTTTTGGCAATACTACTTTAAAGAACTGTTTTTGCAACATCGCTTTAAGAACTGTTTGAGCTTCATCGCTTTAAGAACTGTTTGAGCTGCCGCACAGCAACTGATTTCCGGTTACGTTAGTGTTTGTTTACTTTTGGGGGGTTTGTTTTCAGTGTTTAATAAAAGTGTTGTTTGTTATAAAATCCCTTGCCGAACTCATATATTTATTGTTGCCTGAATACGTAACAGAACTCATACCAATCCTCATACAGCGATCAGAAGTGGAGAGAGTGAGCAGTTTCAAGTTCCTGGGTGTCATGATCTCTGAGGATCTAACCTGGTCCCAACACACCGATGTAGTCATAAAGAAGGCTATACTTTATTAGGAGTTTGAAGAGATTTGGCATGTCAACAAATACACTCAAAAACTTTTATAGTTGTACCATGGAGAGCATTCTCACAGGCTGCATCACTGTTTGGTATGGAGGGGCTACTGCACAGGACCAAAAGAAGCTGCAGAGGGTTGTACATCTAGTCAACTCCATCTTGGGCACAAGCCTACAAAATACCCAGAATGCCTTTAGGGAGCAGTGTCTCAGAAAGGCAGCATCTATTATTAAGGACGTCCAGCACCCAGGGCATACCCTTTTCTCACTGTTACCATCAGGTAGGAAATACAGAAGCCTGAAGGTACATATTCAGTGATTCAGGAACAGCTTCTTCCTTTCTGCCATCTGATTCTAAATGGACATTGAAGCTTTGAACTCTACCTCACTTTTTTTAAATATACAGTATTTCTGTTTTGCACGTTTTTTAAAATCTATTCAGTACATAATTGATTTACTTGTTTATTTATTATTATGTTTTTTTTCTCTCTCTGCTTGATTATGTATTGCATTGAAGCGCTGCTGCTAAGCTATCAGATTTCACGTCACATGCCAGTGATAATAAACCTGATTCTGATTCAGATTCTGTTCAAAGAACTTCTTCAGTTGTGACAAAGTGTCTTTGACTTGAAGGGTTAACCTTGTTCCTCTTTCCACTGAAAGTTCTTCCTTGTGCAGGATTCCCTAAAGGTTAATTTGCAGGCTAAGTCAGTGGTGAGGAAGGCAAATTCAATGTTAGTATTCATTTCGAGAGGACTAGAATATAAACACAGGAACGTAATGCTGAGGCTTTATAAGGCACTGGTGAGACCTCACTTGAAGCATTGTGAGCAGTTTTAGGCCACTTATCAAAGAAAAATTGTGCTGACATTGGAGAGGGTTCAGAGGAGGTTCACAAGAATGATTCTGGAATCACATGGGGAGTATTTGTTGGCTCTGTGCCTGTACCTGCTGGAATTTAGAAAGCGGGGGTATCTCATTGAAATCTATTGAATGTTGAAAGTCCTTGATAGAGTGGATGTGCAGAGGATGTTTCCTTAGTGGGGAGGTCTAGGACCAGAAGAGACAACCTCGGAATGGAGGGGTGTCCATTTAGAATGGAGATGAGGAGGAATTTCGTTAGCCAGAGGATGGTGAATCTGTGGAATTTGTTGTTACATACGCCTGCAGATGTCAGATCATTGCGTATATTTAAGGTGGAGGTTGCTATGTTCTTGATTAGTCAGGGTGTGAAAGGTTACAGGAAGAAGTCAGGAGAATGGAGTTGAGGGGGAAATCAGCCACGATGGAATGGCGGAGCAAATTCTATGGGCCAAGGGGTCTAACTTGGCTCCTATGTCTTATGGTTATGGACTTATTTCCAACCAACTTAAATTCCTTGACAGGCTGACATACAATTCTGGACTGGGTGAACTGGGGTGGATAAGTACAGTCTATGCTGGGATTGGAAAAGTTATGCTGGTCATATGTCATTAATAATGCAAGAATGCTTGTATCCAATTTCTGCCTAACTTTAGTACTGACATAGGCCTTCCATCCCATCAAATCTATCAGGTATCCACTTGCACGAATGCAGACAAATAGTCAAGTTCGAGTTCCAGTTTGTCACTCAACCATACATGAAAACATCCAAACGAAAAAGAATTTATCCATGATCAAGGTGCAAACCACAACGCAACAGTTGTACACTTCACAAGACACATAGCACATATAAAATAGCAGTAAATTACAGTCACACAAAAAATAGTCCAAGTTCCCGAGTCCATGAATATTGCAGTAGTCTGCCATCAATCACAGTCCAGCTTGTCTTCTGCCAAGTGAACACTAGGAGGCAGTCCCAACAACAGCATGGACGCTGCACCATACCATCTCCGGCACTCTAGTGGACTGCTCGACTCCGATACTTCCCCCTGGATGGCTGCAGGTGAGCTGATGTCTTGTGCCAAGACCTCTTGATGGATCTCAGCCCAAAACACCGAAACATCAGCTGCTTGTTCCTTTCCACAAATGCTGCCTGACCTGCTGAGTTCCTCCAGTATCTTGGATGTGCTACTCTAGATTTCCTGCATCTGCCGAAACTCTTGTGTTTATGCCTATCTTATTACTTAATTAGGGTTTAGTAGGGATTTGGGAATGAAAGTTAGCTATAGTTCTATTTTCTGTTAGCACAGTATTCATCAGAACCTCAGCTTGAAATGTTAATTCATTATTCCTTTCCATAGATGCTGCCTGACCTGTTGAGCTCCTCCAGGTTCAATTCCTGCTGCTGTAGGTAAGGAGGTTGTATTTTCTCTCTATAACTTCCAGGTGTTCTGGTTTCCTCCCACATTACAAAGACATACAGCTTATGGATTGTGGGTTCTGGGCATGTTATGTTGGTGCTGGCAGTTTGCTGATACTTGAGGGCTATCTGTAGCACATCCTAGGCTGTTGGTCATTGACGCAAACAATGCTTTTCAATGTTTTTTGAACGTATGTCAATAAAAACTTATTGTTAGCTTTTGATCACTTTAACAAACTCCTTTGGATGCTACTAGACCCACAGAACAATTTATAATGGTCGCCTAGCCCATCAGCCCACCCATCATTGAGACGTGTGAAGAAACATGGAAAATATATAAACTACACACCTGTCACAGCCTGTAAGGATTTCGTACATTCTCCCCATGACCGAGTGTGTTTCCTCCTGGTGCTCTGGTTTCCTCCCACAGTCCAAAGAAGTACCTGTTGGTAGATTAATTTGCCATTATAAATGATCGCATAATTAGGCTTGGATTAAAGTTGATGGTTGCTGGGCACTGTGGCTCGAAGCCTGAAAGCGCCTATTCCTTGCTGAATGTCAGCCAATAAATAAATAAACAAACAGCATGGGAGACAAGAGAGATCCTGCATCACTGGACCTGTGATGCAGCTGTTCTACACCCCGTGCCACTGGCTGTGTCACCGAATGCTCCACTGCCTGTACCACAGGTTCACCCGCTTGCAATGCCACTGGTTAATTCATTGGCTGTACCACTGGCTGACCCATTGGCTGTACCACTGGTTGACTCACTGGCTGTACCACTGGCTGACCCATTGGCTGTACCACTGGTTGACTCACTGGCTGTACCACTGGCTGACCCATTGGCTGTACCACTGGTTGACTCACTGGCTGTACCACTGGCTGACCCATTGGCTGTACCACTGGTTGACTCACTGGCTGTACCACTGGCTGACCCATTGGCTGTACCACTGGTTGACTCACTGGCTGTACCACTGGCTGACCCATTGGCTGTACCACTGGCTGACTCACTGGCTGTACCACTGGCTGACCCATTGGCTGTACCACTGGTTGACTCACTGGCTGTACCACTGGCTGACCCATTGGCTGTACCACTGGTTGACTCACTGGCTGTACCACTGGCTGTACCACTGGTTGACTCACTGGCTGTACCACTGGCTGACCCATTGGCTGTACCACTGGTTGACTCACTGGCTGTACCACTGGCTGTACCACTGGTTGACTCACTGGCTGTACCACTGGCTGACCCATTGGCTGTACCACTGGCTGACCCATTGGCTGTACCACTGGTTGACTCACTGGCTGTACCACTGGCTGACCCATTGGCTGTACCACTGGCTGTACCACTGGCTGTACCACTGGCTGTACCACTGGCTGTACCACTGGCTGACCCACTGGTTGACTCACTGGCTGTACCACTGGCTGTGTCACTGTGCTGCTCATTCAGGACAACGTCAAAAAGAACTTCTTCAATTATTAATTATCGGTAAATAGAATTGAAGGACCTTTAACTGTCCTAACCTGTTCTGCTATTCAGTGACATCATGTCTAATCCATGAGAAATCACAAGGGAAACTTACTAACTTCACGTAATCGGCCCCAGATGTCAGGATTGAACCCACAAACCGAGATGTTGCAGAGGTGAATTACTGAATGGGCCAGACTATTAAATTAACTCAATTTATGGCATTGGGGTAATCAGTCATGCATGTGAAATCTAGAGGAAAGATATCCCACAGGCTCAGAAATAAGCCCAGTTGTAGTACTGTGACAATGAGATGGTGGCGCCCTCGGCTGGTGAACTGAGGGAGACCAGAGAGAGCTACGGGGCTGAGGCTGGTATCATCACTGTTTACAGTTGGGAAAATTTCCTAAACAGTGGGAATAATAGCAGAGACAGAAAGTGTGATGATCTGCGTACCTCCTTGTATCAGAATGCTGCCACTGTACTAAACACACAAATTAATGAGCAGAAAAGGGTCATTTGTCTCAAATAACCTGATAAGGAGATGACTAGACTTGATTGGTGGGAATTGTCTGTTGTAATACAGCACAGAAACAGATCCTACATACAGCCAATGGCAACCATCAAAACCCATTTGTGCTAATCCTACATTCATCCCGTTCTGTTCATTCTCCCGACGTTCCCTAGATTCCGCCACTCTCACATACACTGGGAGCAATTTTCAGCCGCCAATAACCTAGCAACTCATCCATCTTTAGGACGTGGGAGGAAAGCGAGGTCCCCAGAGGAGAGCAGCATGAACACAGGGAGACGGTGCAACTTCACAGCACCAGAGGTCAGATTGGACCCAGGACTCTGGAGCTCCTCTTAGATGTGTCATTTTTGGTTTGGTTTGTTGGAAACTAGCCTTAACTCCCCCTTCTCTCAGTTCAACTCCACTGCATCTGCTCCCAGGATGAGGCTTTTCATTCTAGAACTAAGGAGATGTCCTCCTTCAAAGAAAGGGGCTTCCCTTCCTCCACCATCAACGCTGCCCTTGACCCCGTCTCTTCCATTTCACTCACGTCTGCCCTTGCCCCATCATCCCGCCATACTACCAGGGATAGGGTTCCTCTTGTCCTCACCTACCACCCCACTGGTCTCTGCATCCAGCACATAATTCTCCAAAACTTCTGCCACCTCCAACTGGATCCCACCATCAAGCTCACCTTCCCTCAGGATACTTTCGGGATAGAAACCCACTCGGGATAGGGTTCCCCTTGTCCTCACCTACTACCCCACCAGCCTCCAGGTCCAACGTATAGTTCTCCGTAACTTCTGCCACCTCCAACGGGATCCCACTACCAAACACATTTTTCCCTCCCCCCCCCCCCTTTCTGCTTTTCGCAGGGATCGCTCTCTACACGACTCCCTTATCCATTCATCTCCCCCATCCCTTCCCACTGATCTACCTCCTGGCACTTATCCTTGTAAACGGAACAAGTGCTACACCTGCCCTTACACTTCCTCCCTCACCACCATTCAGGGCCCCAGACAGTTCTTCCAGGTGAGGTGACACTTCACCTGTGAGTCCGCTGGTGTGGTATACTGCGTCCGCTGCTCCCGGTGTGGCCTTTTATATATTGGTGAGACCCGACTCAGACTGGGAGACTGTTTCGCTGAACACCTACGCTCGGTCTGCCAGAAAAAACAGGATCTTCCAATGGCCACACATTTTAATTCCATGTCACCTTGCTTTTCTGATATGTCTATCCATGGCCTCCTCTATTGTCAAAATGAATCCAAACTCAGGTTGGAGGAACAACACCTTATATACTGGCTGTTTAGCCTCCAACCTGATGGCATGAACATTGACTTCTTTAACTTCCATTAATGCCCCTCCTCCCCTTCTTACCATATCCCTGACATATTTAGTTGTTTGCCTGTTCTCCATCTCCCTCTGGTGCTCCCCTCCCCCTTTCTTTCTCCTGAGGCCTCCTGTCCCATGATCCTTTCCCTTCTCCAGCTCTGTATCACTTTCGCCAATCACCTTTCCAGCTCTTAGCTTCATCCCACCCCCTCCAGTCTTCTTCTATCATTTTGCATTTCACCCTCCCCCTACTACTTACAAATCTCTTACTATTTTTCCTTTTGGTTAGTCCTGACGAAGGGACTCGGCCCAAAACGTCGACAGCGCTTCTCCCTATCGATGCTGCCTGGCCTGCTGTATTCCACCAGCATTTTGTGAGTGTTGTTGTTTGAATTTCCAGCATCCTCGTGTTTATTAGTACAGCAGACAGGTTTACATCTACATACAGCAGAAAAGATTACCATGTTCCATGAAAACATGTTTTTATATGTAACCCGTATTGAACTATTTAAATGGACCAGAATGGTTAATAAAACAACATATTTACAATATTATCACGGGGACAATGTAAAATCTCCTTACAGACAGCATTGGGAATTGAACTCGTGTCGTTGACACTATAAAGTGATAATTTAACTGCTTCACTATTGTTCTGCCCAAACCGAGTTCTGGCTTTTTTTCTTAACAAGTTTCAAATTTATTTATCTTCTTAAATTTAAGATCTTGTCACTTTTGTAATGGTCTGAGACTCTGGTTGAATAACTTAACCACCGCACTAACTGCCGCGTTGATAAACGCGGCGCAGGTCATCAACGCCCGTCCTGGTCACAGCTGCACTCTGGACATTGTCATTGTCGTCGGGTGAGAGACCTCTGAGCTGAGAAAGCTGACATAAACGAGCCAAGCGATTCCTGGGGAACTGCGGCAAACATGTTAATCAGGAGGAATATTTCCTTTGGTCAGCGTATTAGTTGTCTTGTAAAAAACAGCGGGAAGTTTTCCTCTCTGCTTTATTTCTCACGATCCATAAAAGTGTCAAAAGGAACAAGTTTATAATTTCATGAGGGAAGAACTTCCTCTTTTATTGACAGTGTCCTAGAGTTGCCACATCACTTCACAAGATTTAATTGTAAAGTGGAGGCAAATGACCTATTTGCTTGCAAAAAGAACTTCTAAAACATACACAAGGTCAGCAACAGAACAGGCCCTTCAGCCCACCATGCCTATACTACACACAGTCAAATTAGATATCATAAGATACAGTACTTTTTAAAGAAATGAGTAAAATCCATTGCATTCCAAAAATAAAGGAACAACAATTAAAGCCAGTTCTCAAACCCAGAGGAAAATTCAGAAAGTATAAGGTTCAAAGTTTAAAGTACATATACGTCACGACATACAACCCTGAGATTCATGATCTTGCGCGCAATCGCAGTAAATACAAGAAACACAAAAGTACCAATGACAGACCATCCCAAAAGGGCAGACACCAACCAATGTGCAAACCAAAACAACATACTCTGCAATTACAAAAAGCAAGAGCCAACAAAACAGATAATAATAAAAATAATAAATAAGTAAGCAAAATTATTGAGAACATGAGATGAAGAGTCCTTAAAAGTGAGTCCAGTTTGGTGATGGGGCGAGTGAAATTATCCCTTCTGGTTCAAGAGCCTGATGGTTGAGAGGTAATTACTGTTCCTGAATCTGGCGGTGTGAGTCCAGAGGCTCCTGTACCTTCTACCTGATGGCAGCAATGAGAAAGGAGCATGGCCTGGATGGTAGATGCTGCTTTTCTGTGACAGCATTCCATGTAGATAAGCTCAATAGTCAGGAGGGCTTTACCCATGATGGGCTGGGCCACATTCAGTAATTTTTGTAGGGTTTTCCATACAAGGGAATTGATGTTCCCAAACCAGGTCACTCAATATGCTCTCCACCAAATATCCATAGAACTTTGTCAAAGTTTTAGATGACTTGCCAAATCTACAAAAAAACTTAAGAAAGTAGAGGCACTGCCATGTTTTCTTCATAATGGCACTTATGTGCTGGGCCCAGGACAGCTCCTCTGAAATGGTAACTCTGGGGAATTTAAAGCTGGTCACCCACTTCAGCTCTGATGCCCCAATGAGGACTTCTGGTGCCCTCCTCCTGAAGTCAATAAACACCACGTACTCATTGGCCAAAACCTCCCTACAGGTGGCCTCGCTGGACGTACCAACTGGTTACAGAGCAGTCATAATCAAACAAATCCACCACCAACTTTATCTCTTCTGCCTGTAATAATCCATTTTTCTCCATTCCCTGACTATTTGCATGTCTACTTTGCAGCCTCTGAAATACTACGAGTACGTTTGCTTCCACCAGTAACTATCCCTAACATAGCTTTCTAGGCACGACTGACTACTCTCTGTATAAACAAATCTATCCCACATCGCTCCTTTAAGCTATCTTCCTCTCACCTTCAATGCCCGCTGTCTGCTACTTGATATTCTGACCCTGGCGGAGAAAAATAGATTCTGACTGTCTGCCCTATGCCTCCCATAAAGATGTAAACCTCTACCAGGCCTCCGTCAGCCTCCAACAATCCAGAGGAAACAGCCCAAATTGGACCGGTCTCTCATACCCTCTAATGTAAGCAGCATCCCTGGAAACCTTTTCCGCAAGCTTACCTTGAGACTTCGTGGTGTAGCATTCAACTTTAGTAGGTTCCCACACTATTTTTCCCCAGTAATGAGCTAGTCATCCAAGTAGCATTGATCCCTGTCAACCCATTGCTCAATGAAAATGTGTGGGAGCCAAGGTGATGCCAAGTGAAACTGTTGGTACCTAAATATTTCTTTGTGAGTCATTACGGTCAACAGATCCTGTGACTCTAGTTCTACATGCACCTGCAAGTATGCTTGAGAAAAAATTAATCTTGCTGAATATCTGTCCTCTGGAAAATCTTGCACAAAAGTCATCAATAAAGGTCATCAATACGGCTATTGTTCAACAGCAAGAACCAGGTTAATGGTTTAGGACCCATCCCTTTTTAGGTCAGGAACTACTGGAGTTGCCCCTTTACTCATACACATTGGTTTCAATACCTTGCTCTGGACCAGTCATTCCAATTCAGTCTCTACCTTTGGTTTGAGAGTGTATGGACCAGGTCTTGACTTCTGGCATTTTGATGTTGTGTTGAGCTTAACAGCCAGCCAAACAGTGATTCCTTTCATACTGCCCACTTCTCCATTTAATATTTCTGTGATGCACAATGCACTTCATGCCAGTTGAATTTGAGCTGCTTTAACCATGGGTGATCCAGAAGTGCTGGGCATCTACCTTTAATAATGTTCAGTGGATGATGCACTACTCCCCTCAAAGTAACAGCCAAGCCAGTGTACGTCCTTAAAGTCAACCTTGCTCCTTCTGGGGTGGGCTGCTGCAATTTCCTCCTGTAAGTTGTCTCTGGAACCAGCACCCGTGCCCTCACTATGGTCCAACACAACCACAGGGTCACCCAATAGCCACCTTTGTGTCCTGAAACAGATAAAACATGCAAAGCTTCTTTAACCACAGAGTGAGAATCACTCAATCCGTCCTCAGAATGCCCCATCTTGTTCACACGTTTCTTCTTGTTTTCCATAAGCCATTTCTCTTTATTGCAGTGCTTTTGGTTGGCAGTCTCTTTTTACTTTAACAGACACATTCTTTTGTTGAATGCCAAATTTTGCCACAACAGTAGCCCTGATGTGACTAAACACATTGATGAAGAAAGAGCAGTAGATATAGTGTATATGGATTTCAGCAAGGCATTTGATAAGGTACCCCATACAAGTCTTATTAAGAAAGTAAGGAGGCATGGGATCCAAGGGGATATTGCTTTGTGGATCCAGAACTGGCTCACCCACAGAAGGCAAAGAATGGTTGTAGATGGGTCATATTCTACATGGAAGTTGGTGACTAGTGGTGTGTCTGAGGGATCTGTTCTGGGAGCCTTACTCTGTGTGATATTTATAAATGACTTGGATGAGGAAGTGGAGGGATGAGTTACTAAGTTTGCTGATGACACAAAGGTTGGGGGTGTTGTGGATAGCGTGGAGGGCTGTCAGAGGTTACAGTGGGACATTAGATAGATACATGGAGCTGAGAAATATAGAGGGCTATGGGTAACCCTAGTAATTTCTAAGGTAGGGACATGTTTGGCACAACTTTGTGAGCCGAAAGGCCTGTATTGTGCTGTAGGTTATCTATGTTTCTAATGCCAATAGGTGGGTCTAGTTCTTAAAGTCAGTAGAAACTTTATGAACTTGGGAAGATGGGCTTAATAGCTGTGCTTCTTTAGCTGGCATCTCCATGGATGTTCTAATCTCAATTGTTTCTCTAATGTTCATCTGTCTTCCGTAAGCAAACCTTTCTGAATTGCCCCACTATGAAGACAACATGTGTGCACTGAATAATCTCTTCAATAAAAACTTATAAATAAGCCAGTTCTAAAATCTGCAGACCAATCATTGCAAACTCCAAATTGTCAACACCGTCCGCATCAGAAACTGGAAAAGGAAGTGTGATTGTGTACAATCATTAAAGATACTTACCAGTAACATGCCAATGAGGTAGAAGGTGACAACCTCTGGTGCAGATTTTAAATTCCTTTGTACACTAGTAACAAAAGATATGTGCCTGTGGCTATGCATACACCTTTCAAGGAACATTGATTGCTGCTATTTTCAAACACTATCACCATCCAGAAAAGTTAACTAGTCTTATCTATATTTCTGTCTCTCTCCTATTTGTTTTATTTAACCATCCCATTCTCGTTCCCTTCCGTCAGATTCTTCACCCCCTTATGCTTTCTGCAGCCATTTTCTTTTTGCTCACCCAGATTACACAATGGTACACCGCCTCACAGACCTTTTCTTGCCAAAGGGAACAAAACAATAAATATTGTGTGAGGACTTGTCGCTTTGTCACCAGTTGCTATGTTTGTGGTACTAGGAAGCTGGGTGGCTGTGAATGACACAAACCAGAGGTGGAGAGGTGAGGAACAAACATGCATCTGTTTATTTTACTTGTGAGTCATCTACCCAGATTTCCCTCTCACATTATGTTCAGTACGTAACACACAGGAAGCTCACCCTCAACACATAAGAGTCAAAATATATATTTTAAGATAACACTAACACCATTACAGTGTCAGTGACCCAGGCTCAAATTCCCAATGTTGTCTTAAAGAGCTTGGAAATTCTCCCCATGACTGCATGTATTTCCTCCTATATTGCAAAGTCGTGTTGGTTCAGTTAATTGGGCACAGGGGTGCAACTGGGCAGTATGGACTCGTTGGGCCACAGGGCCTGCACCATTCCTGATGCAGGGACTTGACTCAAAGTATCATCTTCCATCTTTTGCCTCCATGGATGCTGCTTGGCTTGCTGAGATATTCCAGTGTTCTGATCATTTTGCCACAGAACTGATTTGACTGCCTTGGAGAGGGTGCTGTGGAGATTCGTGAAGATATTACCAGAATGGAAAATAATATCTGTGGAAATATTGAATAAGCCAAGACTGTTTCTTTAAAATGAAAAATGCTAAAATGCATAAAATTATAAGGTGCATAGACATAGTAAGTAGGAAGGACATACCCTACATAGCAGAGGGGTCAAAAACTAAGAAGCACCAATTTCAAATAGCTCATCAAAGAGGAGGAAGTCAGTTTTCACTTGGAGGGAGGCAGGGGTCTGCAACTTAATGCCTGAAAGCATTGCTGAGTCAGAAGCCAACATTACATCATTTATTGCTATATTTAAATATTTTAAACATGTAGAAATTTTTATGTTCTGTACTGTACTGCTGCCACAAAACAATAAACCATGGCAAACCTGTTAGGCATATAGCCTGGCATATAGCCTAACATATATCTAGGGTGCCTAAGACTTTTGCACAATGCTTCACTGTCTTGTATAACTTGCAATTTGAACTCTTCAATGTTACCTCACTATTTTTGCACTATTTTGTTATACATACTACATATATACAGTGAATTCTCACTAATTGGGGCACATCAGGACTGATACATTTTGGCCCAATTAAGTAGTTACTCCAATTAATTGAAATTACATGGAAACAATTAAAAAGATACAAAAATGACTATGATTTAACTGAGTTTTGACGATTGCATCCTCCAAATTTTCATTTTCATTTTAACTTTCAAAATGATTACCAATATCTTCAAAATCTTTGTATTCCCTAACTTGCTGTAGTACTGAAATAGTTTCATTTTCACTCCCGGCTGTTTCTGCATCACCAAGTCTAACTGCTTGAAACCACAGTGAGCAAACAGTTCCAAATTGTCATTCTGCTTATTTCTCTCCAACCAAAATTGACAAAAATCATAAACATGAGCAGTTCTGCAGATGCTGCAAATCCAAAGTAACGCACACAAAATGTTGGAGGAACTCAGCAGGTCTGGCAGCATCTTTGACAAAAACCACTGATGTCTGAAGACAAACACACGCAACTGGCGCTTTGTAAAACCTGTTCACTCTAAGCACGTTATAGTGTTTAACAGCCACACAGGTGCATGCGACTGGTGTTACTTAGAAACTTCAGCAACAGTCCCAATTAAGGAGTTTCCCAAATAAATGAAGAGAATCCCTGCTATTTTCTCGATTAGTTTTTGTTCTTTAAGAGTTGATCTAAATAAGTGGCTGCTCCAATTAACTGGGATCCACTACATATTATTTCTTATTTCAATTGATACTATATTTTATGTGTTGTACTGTACGGCTGTCACAAAACAACAAATTGCACAGTATATGTCAGTGATAGTAAACCTGATTCTGATTCCTCTGTCAAATGTTTTTCACCATTTTTCTCTGATTTTATGAAGCAAGACCCACTCAGGCCCAATAGGTGGCAGCAGAGCTTTCTGAATCTCTGCTGTGCCGTACGTTTCATCGGGAACGTTCGGCAAGATAAATGCACACCCTACCTCTTCATAATGAAAATCTGTCTGTCCTCTGTTAATAATTTTACCTCACTATTTGTTTCATGTCTGGAGTTTAATTTCTCAATGTCAGTCTACAGATCCCCATTTCTCTCTCTGAAGGCAAGAGTCATCTCTAATTTAAACCGTTTTTCAATTATCCAAAATGACGCTGAGCTCTTATCTGCTATTTCAAAGTGTATTGACCTACATTCTTTATTGAAGAAAAATAAATCAAGGGGAAAATTTTTCAGGTGCAAGAATAGTGAGGGTCTACTTTTAATGCTGAATAATCCCACTGCTGGTGTTATATTTGACCTCATTACAGATGTGCTGAGGGGGATGTGGTCAAGCTGGCATTGGCGGAAGCCTATGCTGCACTGGCATTTGCAAGCAGTGTCAAAGGATCAAGTCTGCTGGTCAATGCGCAAGCCACATGCAATGTATTAGGTAACCGTCTGGCCTTGGGTTAGGCAATCGGGGGTTCAACTTACATTTCAGAGCCTTGAGCTTTGTATCTAAAAGACACCTCGGCTCTGTGCTACGCATTCCTCATTGTGACCTTGTCTGTCCTCACAAGTGCACCTAACAAGTTCGCTTGTTTAAACCAGGCGAACAAGTTTTCCCTTAAGTCCGAGCCAACACTAAATCCTCGGAACACAAAAATACAACTGCAGACGCTGTGGATCAAAGAACACATACACAACGCTGGAAGAACTCAGCAGGTCAGGCAGCATCCGTGAGAAAAGAGTAGCCAACGTTTCTGGCCGAGACCCTTCATCAGGAATGGAGGGGGAGAGAGGGCCGAAGCCCAGTAATAGAGATAGGGGAGAGGGAAGGGCTAGAGGCACCAGGTGGAAAACCAATCAGAGGAAAGATAAAGGGGGGAGGGGGAGGGGATAAGCATGAAAGAACTGCAGAGATAAAGGAGCAGAAAGTTGAAAGGGGAGAGGGACCTGGGATAGGGGGAGGGAATTACCGGAAATTGGAGAATTCAATGTTCATACCATCAGGCTCGGTCCGAGTCTGGAAGGGAAGACTAAATAAGAAGGTGGTGGGAAGAAAAGGAGGACAAGGTGGCAGGTGATAGATGAGGGGGAAGGTGGGTGGGTGGATGAAGTGAGGAGCTGGCAGGTGACAGGTGAAGAGTATAGGGCTGAAGAAGATGGTATCTGTTAGGAGGAGACAGTGGAAGAGAGGGAAGGAGGTAGGCAATGGGCAGGTGAGGAGAAGAGAAAAGGTGAGAGGGTAACCAAAATGGGAAACATAAAAAAAGAGAAAGGTGGAATAATTACCGAGTTAGAGAAATCAATGTTGATGTCATAAGGTTGGAAGATGGCCAGACGGAATCCCCTTTTCCATTCCCCATTCTTCAGCCTTTTACCTCTTTCAGCGATCATCTCCCACCTCCTTACTTCAGCCTCCCACTCCCACCCACCCACTCACCCCCTCACCTGGTCTCACCTATCATCTACCTGCTTCCCCTCCCCCGCCGTCTTATTCTGCTGTCTGCTCCCTCTTGATCATGTCCTGATGGAATGTCAATGCCCGAGATGCTGACTGTTTATACCCCTCCACGGAGTCTGCCTGTCTTGCTGAGTTCCTCCAGCATTTTGCTTATGTTGTTCAAGATTTCTAGCATCTGCAGAATCTCTTGCACTTAAGGTTTACCTCGCATTCTTGTTTGTTGGATCCTGCCCTGCACCATTTTCTTACTTTAAAAGCCGGCAATAAAATGATTTGCTGTGTTATAATGGATGCTACTTAAATGCAAAAAAGTTCCCTTTCTTTCTTAACTGAGTAGACCAAGAAGTCGCCTGCTGCATTTCTACCTGTAGCACTCTATGCGATGAAGCTCAAGACCCTCTCCTGACCCTTAGTAACGACTGACACAGCAATGCTTTGTAGTGTCAGAGGTTCTGCCTTTTGACGAGATATTGCATCAGGACCCAGTCTAGATATGTGTTTTTAGATGAGCTTGATTTGTCATCAATACATCAAAATATTGAAACATACATTGAAAGGTGTCATTTGTGTCAACAGTCTGCAGTCTGAGGGCTGTGCAGGGCAGCCCCCTAGTATTGTCTTGTTTCCGCTGCCAACCTAGCATGCCCACAAGTCATTCACCCTAACCCTTTTAATACAGGAGGAAACTGGAGGATACCCATGTGTTCCTGGTGAGTACCAACATACAGCAGCCGGGCAAGAATTGGGCGGTATTTATCACTCACCCGGGATTTCTATTTGGTCACCATCATATTAGTTTTGTGGGAACTTGCTGTGTATTAATTAGCAGTTATACTTGTCACCACCTATATAACAAACTTTGGTTTCAAGGCTTCTTGAGCAGCAAGGGGTGGGCGGTGGTGTTGAAATATAAGCCTCGAAACCTTAGACTCTGACGTGAGAATGTAACCACTAAACCAAGCCGATAATATTAATAGGTACAGTGGATTCCATTAATAGAATGAAAACCATGTGAGCTTATTAGCTGTGAGAGAAATGTAGTGTAATAAATGACATGTATTGGATTCCTAAAGTGAGAGTGATGGTGAAGGAGAGGGAGAATTAACTTGTGCTCTGCATTGCATTAAAGAACTGCTGCCTTCCCATAATCTCGTGTTTTTCTTGTCAATTCATGATGAACTATTTCAGAATGAATCCTTTAATCTAACCACACAGGCAATAAAGAAGCCTCCAGTACGGTAGTAAGTCTTGCTGCATGTTTAACCTAACACCAAACTCAATGACATCAAGTGACCGCAGACTTGCAGACACAGCCTAGTACATCACGGAAACCAGCCTTCCTCCCTGGGACTGTTTATCAACACTTTCTGCTGCATTGGTAAAACAGTCAACAGAATCAGAGTCAGGTTTAATATCACTGGCATATGTCGTGAAATTTGTTAACTCTGTGGCTGCAGCAATGCGATGCATAATAATAGAGAACTAAACCATGGGGGGGGGGGGGGAAAGAATCTGCTCTTGAATCATTGAGAATTGTTGAGCATGCGCCTTCATGCTTCTGTGCCTCCTTCCTGGTGTTAGCAATGAGAACAGAGCATGCCCTGGGTGATGAGGGTGAAAGACCCACTCACCCTGGACTTTCTCTCTTGTCCCTTCTCCCTTCAGGCAGAAGATGCAAAAGCCTGCAAGCAAGGACCTCCAGGCTCAAGGACAGCACTGTTATAAGACTACTGAATGATCCCTTAGTACATTAAGATCGACTCTTGACCTCACAGTCTACCTCATTATAACCTTAATGTCTGCCTGCATTGTACCTTCTCTGTAATACTTTATAAGAAGATAAGAACATAAGAAATAGGAGCAGGAGTAGGCCATCTGGCCCATCGAGCCTGCCCCGCCATTCAATAAGATCATGGCTGATCTGTCCGTAAATTCTGCATTCTGCATTCTGAGGGAAGGGTCCAGTCGACATTTTGGACCGAGACCCTTCGTCAGGACTGTTCTTCTTACAGATGCTGCCTGGCCTGCTGAGTTCCACCAGCATTTTGTGTGTGGATCTCCAGCATCTGCAGATTTCCTCATGTTCTGCATTCTGATATTGTTTTACTTTGTGCTACCTCAGTGCACTAGTATGATATATTCATTATGGATGGCAAGCCAAACACAGCTTTTCACTGTACTTGAAAATAATAAACCAATTCAGACGAAAGACAATTTCACATCTCCACTGCAGCAAACTGCTTCACCCAGCCAAGTATAAAGTTCAAGTTATTACAATATTTTTTGCCCCAGGAAGACACTATAGTCAGAATATAACAAATACTTGAATCTGAAATCAAGGAAGTTGTGGATGAGGCTAATGGAAATATTACTAGAATTCTGAAGAGTCATTGCAAAAAAAAACTCTGATGGATTTGTCAAAAATGATTTTATTTCATTTTGCGCAAACTCTATTATTATGTTCTAAATGCCCTGCTGCAACATCATGTATTACTGATTATAGCAGTTGTCCTACCACTGGTAGATAGGGTAGTGAAGAAATTGTCTGGCCTGTTGGCTTTCCTCAGTCCGCACGTCGAGTATAAGAGTTGAGAAGTTCTGTTGCAGGTGTACAGGACACAGGAGAAGCTGCACCTGGAATACTATGTAGTGTTGTGAACTCACTGTTTGAGGAAAGTCATCACAAGGCATAATACACTGGAGCAAAATTAGACCATTTGGCCAGTCGAATCTGCTCCACCATTTGATCAAAGTTGATCTATTTCCCTCTCAACCCATTCTCATGCCTCACCCCGTAATCTTTCACAACTTGACTTATCAAGAATCTATCGACCTTCACCTTAAATATACCCAATGGCTTGGCTGCCATCTGTAGCAATGAATTGCACAGATCCACCACCCTCTGGCTAAAGAAGTTCCTCCTCATCTCCATTCTAAATGTATGTCCCTCTATTCTAACGCTGTGTCCTTTGGCTGAGACTCCCTCACCATAGGAAACATCCTCTCCATATCCATTCTATCTAGGCCTTTCAACTATCAATAGAGTTCAATGAGATCCCCCCTCATTCTTCTAAATTCCAGCGAGTACTTGCCTAGAGCCATCAGACACTCATTAAGATGGGAAGACTGCAAAGAAGATGCTGCCAGGACTCAGGGGCCTAAATTTTGTGAAGAGGTTAAGCAAGCTATGATCTTAATACTTGGAAAGTAGGAGGCTGAGGGGTGCAGTGAGGGGTGAGTGTACAGTCTTTTTCTCAGGGTTTAAGGTGAGCAGGAAGAGATATAAAAATGATGTGATTGCGTTTGTTACATTGATAGCTAGGAGGGGCATTCTGTTGAAGTGGAAGGATACGTCGGCTCCCACTCTGTCACAACGGTTCTCTCAAGTGATGTTATGTCTTAGTTTGGAGAAAATTAGAAGTCGAACCTTCGAACCTATGTTTTATTTTGAGAAAAGATGGGGTTCATTTGCTCGTTACTACCATTTGAGTTAATTGATAAATTTTCTCCACGACCTAATTGTAAATTTTGGTTTAATTGTTTTTGCTGGCGGTTTGATGTTTATCTTTAGAAGCTTTTTGTATGACACATGGCTCCAGGGTTGAACACCTAATGGGTCCTTTTTTTTCTCTCACCTTTCTTTGCTTTAGTAGGGTTTATTTTCTTTTCTTTTTTTGCATCATATTTCTCAATTTTTAAATTTTTTTTTTCCCTTTGAGTAAGTAAGTGTTACTTACTTCAATGTACTCTTGTTATTTTGGATAATAATAATAACAAAAAGTTTTGAAAAGAAAGATAGAAGTGACAGAGGGGCACCTTCTTCATACAGAGGGTGGTACACACAATACTGAACAGACAGCTTAAGCCCATAAATATAGCAAGGCTGTCTAAACCTTTCGCACAATACTATATTTGTCAACGTGGAGTGGAGAGCAAGTTTGTAAATCTGGCAGGAGCAAAGGATGTCGGGAATAGTGAAGCTGAAGTATCGTGTGAGGGATGTAGGACAGGTGGCAGAGGAGTAGCAGGGTGGGGCGGGTGGTGTGAGTACTGACACATCCAGTCATCAGACACCAGGCAGTCATTTGATTCCAAACAATTGGTTTGTTCTTCATCACAGAATATTTCTCGGATGTGTCTCGCTCCCTCCCCTCTCTCTGCCCCCTTCCCAGTCTCAAGTTTACCATCACTCACATATTTCATGAAGCTTGTTCTTCTCTTTGTGGCAGCAGTAGAGTGCAATACATAAAATTGCTATGGTACTTTGCAAAAGTCATAGGGACTCGAGCTATATACTGTGTATGTGCCTAAGACTTGTGCACAGTTCTGTGTATTGAACAAGCTTCATTCTCTTCATTCACCACCACTCTGAAATAATTCTACAATCTCGACTCACTTTTCAAGGACTCTTTACAATTCATGTTCTCAGTTTTGTTGTCGTTTGCATAGTTTGCCTTATTTTGCACATTGATTACTTCTCAGTCTTTGACTATGTGAAGTTTTTTTGAAAACTCCTATTGCGTTTCTTTTTTTCCTGTAAATGCCTGCAAGAAAATAAATCGCATGATAGTATATGGCAACATATGTAGAATGTACTTTGGCAATAAATTTACTGTGGACTCTGATCATTGAGATATGTGGTTAAGGAAGGTACTTGACATTTAAAAGACATTTAGGTAAGTATATGGATGGAGCTACAATGCTGGCGTAGCATACTCACTATTTCCTAATCATAACTGTATATCTTTGGAATGTGGGAGGCAACCAGAGGACCCAGAAGAAACCTACATGGTCACAGGGAGAAGATACAGACCCCTTATAGAGTGTGGTGGAATTGGACCCGGATTGCTGGCACTGTAAAGTGTTGTGCTATTGTGCTGTACCTTCACATTATTGTAATGAATGCCAAGAAAAACTTATTAAACTGATGAGAAAGAATGAGAGAGAAACTAGTTGTGCTATCCTTTAGAACATACATGTGCATACATCAGACTATGAACTTAATCCTGGGTGTATGGGTGTCCATCGGTTCTACACTTGTAACCTGGAGATATCCTGGACGTGAATTAGCCCTGATGTCTTGGCCAATATTCATCCGACAAACGTTATCTCTAAATCGGCTCATTATCATATTGCTACTTGCAAGAGCTTATTATGCGTGAGTGTCATGTGCCTGCATCACAACAGTGACTACATCTCCAAGCAAGCTTCAAGTTCCTAGCAGTAAGCATCACAGTGGCTTGTCCTGGTCCAGTCATGTCAATTTCAAGGACAAGAAAAGTATATCAACATCTCCATATTCTCATGAAGCTGAAGAAACTTGACATGTCTGCTGTATTCGGTGATCCCAAAGCGGCCTCCTGTACATTAGTGGGACACCATGCAAGTTGATGGACTGCTTTGTCGAACACCTCCATTCCATCTGCAAAAATTGGAATTCCTTGGTGGACAACCATTTTAATTCCTATCCTTATTCCTGTTCCAGCATTTTGGTCTTCAGCCTTTTCTCCTGCTATGATGAGGCCACTCTCAGAGCAGAGGATTAACACTTCATATTCCGTCTAGGTAACCTCTAACCTGATGCCATGAACATTGATTTCACCTTCCAGTAATTTGTTTTCTCCTCCCTTTTCCCCATTCTTCAATACCCCACTCTGGCTTCTTGTCCTCTCACCTGCCCCTAGTATCTCTCCTCCTTCCCTTTCTCCCATTGTCCATTCTCTTCTCCTATCAGATTCCCTCTTCTCTAGTGCTTTGCCTTTTTTCCACCTATCACCTCCCAGCATCTTACTTCATCCCTCACTCCCACACCCACTTGGCTTCACCTATTGCTTTGTAGCTTGTCCTTCTTCCTCTCCTCCCTCCTTTTTAATTCTGCAATCTTCCCCTGTCTTTTTCAGTCCTGATGAAGAGTATCAGCCCAAAATATTGACTGTTTATTCCTCTCCATGGATGTTGCCTGAGCTGTGAGTTTCTCCAGCATTTTGTGTGTATTGCTCTGGATTTCCAGCATCTGCAGAATCTGTTGTGTTTATCTCGCTGTTGATCCTCACCAATTTTTATATATGCACCATAGAAAGTATCCTGTCTGGATACATAACAGCTTCCTGTGAAAACTGTTCTGCATGGGACCACAAGAAACTATAGAGTAGTGGACACAGTTCAGCACTTCACAAAAATCAGCCAGCCCTCCATGAACCCTCTTGATAATTCTTACTGCCCTATTAAAGTAGCCAACACAATCAAAGATCCTCTCTTCCCAGACACCCTTTCTTCTCTCCCCTCCCATTGGACAGAAGATAAGCACAAGCCTCTAGGTTCAACAGCAGATTCTATTCCACTGGTATAAGATCATTGACTGGCCCTTCACTACAATAAGATGGACTCCTGTCCTCACAATCTACCTCGTTGTGGCCTGCCTTCCTTTCCATTTTTTTCCGCTTTGTTGCGCAAGGGGAGGGGTATGGGAGTTAACAGACTTGTGGCATTCTGTTAGTTTTTTTTGTGCGGTGAGAGGGGGCTGTGGGGTTGATGTTCTCGTTGCGTCTTTTTGCAGGGGAGGGGGCCTCGGGGTTTGATGATTGGGGTGCCGTTCTTATTTGTGCAGAGGGTTTGGTTTGATGTTTCTCTCTGAAAGACTTTTGTGTTCTTTCTTTGTTTCGTGGCTATCTGGAGAAGTCAAATCTCAAAGTTGTATGTGGTTACAACCTTTGATTATCAATGAAACTTTGCACCTTATTGTTTACCTGCAATGCACTTTCTGTATAATTGTAGAACATTATTCTGCATTCTGTTAACATGTCCCTTTGTACTACCCCAGTTCTGTGCAGTAGTGAAATGATCTGTATGGATGGCATGGTAAACAATGTTGCTCATTGTACTTCAGTATATGTGACAATGATAAACTCATCTACCAAGTTAACACACTGAGCAGGCTCTTTCTCTCAATACTTTTCCCTGGACCCTACATTCTCATCTACTTTTCCCAGATTCTATCATTCACCTACACACTTCTGTTACTAACCCAGGACATGGTCAGAAGGAGGACACATAAAGTCCAAGCAGCACACACAAAGCGCTGGAGGAACTCGGCAGGCCAGTCAGCATCTATGGAAAAGAGTATAGTCAAAGTTTCAGGCCGCGACCCTTCAGCAGGACTGGAGAAAAGAAATGAAATGTGTCATTTGCATTAACGCCTAACACAACCAAAGGTATGATAGGACAGCTCACAAGTGTCACCATATTTTTCAACACTAACATAACATGCCCACTGTTTTCAGCAGAACAACAGAAGCAATAACAGCAACAGCAAAACAAAGCAACACACACACACACAATGGTGGAGGAACTTAGCCGGTCAGGCATCATCTATGGAAATAAATAAACAGTTGACTTTTCGGGCCGAGTCCTCTCTTCAGATCAGTCGGAGGGCAACAGAGATCACAGAAGGGGAGCAGTGAGTGAGGATCACACTGAACCCCATTGAAGAGAGGACTTAAACTTCTTCAGAGTTGGCATCCCTTGAAGAGATTTCATGGTGTAACAGCAAATCGCTAACATAAGAGATTCTGCAGATGCTGGAAATCAAGAGCTATACACACAGAATGCTGGAGGAACTCAGCAGGTTAGTCAGCATCTATGCAAATGAATAAACAGTCGACATTTCCAGACGTGACCCTTCTTCAGGACATAAAACAAGCCCCTTTCGTACCCTCCCACACATTCACACAGACAAGTCCCCATCCCCAGAACAAGTTGCCTCCAGGCCCCTCACTTCCAGTTCTTGATCCCAGACTCTCAGACTTGATGATATCAGGCATTGAGCTAGCCCCATATCTCTCTAAGCCTTTCCCATCCATGCACCAGACCTAGTGCCTCTGCAAATGCTATTACTGTACCTGCCTCTTCCACCTCATCTGGCAGCTCATTCCATACACTGAGCACCCTCTGGATAAAAATGTCACCCCTCAGGCTCCTACTAAATCTCACCTCTCCCACCCAAAACCTCTAGTTCTTGATTCCCCAACCCTAGGAAAAAGAGATCCATCCTGGAGTCACACAACATACAGTCTCTATGCTGATAACTCCGTTGCTCACTAGTTAGCCCACAGCTAGAGAACTGGTCATTTATTTATTTAGTGACATAGCATGGAGTAGGCTCTTCCAGCCCTTCAAACAAGATCACCCCAGCAACCCCACAACCCTGATTAACCTTAACCTAATCATGGACAATTTACAATGACCAATTGTTGTCGTGTGGCCTAGTTAAGGCTTTGGGCTAGTGATCTGAAGGTCATTAGTTCGAGTCTCAGCCGAGGCAGCGTGTGTGTCCTTGAGTAAGGCACTTAACCACACACTGCTCCTGTACATTTATAGCCGAATGACAGTGGTTGGTGCAGTATGGGCAGGACAAGACAAGACAAGATACCCTACTTGTTACGTATTAGGCCTGTGGGAGGGAGGTGGAACACCAGGGGAAAACCCACACATTCCACAGGGAGGACATACGGAAACTCCTTACACACAGCGCTAAAATTGAGCTCCGAATTCCAAAACAGCCTGAGTTGTAATAGTGTTGCGGTAATCATTATGTTACCATGACGTCAATTTAATGAACTGGGTTCACTTCTGGTCCCACACTCGATGAAGAACATGCCTGCACTAAAGAGGTACAGGTGAGGTTCATGAGGATGTATTAGTTGGAGGGTAATATTAATTTATTATTGTTGCATGTACTGAGATTAAATGAAGAAGTAATTCATTTGATTGCTATGTGCCATGTCATATGACATAGATGATCATGGTCTTTCCATGACCATGATTGTTCTTGGCAATTTTTTCTGCAGAAGTGGTTTGTCATTGCTTTCTTCAGGGCAGGGTCTGACCCCAGCCACTATCAATACTCTTTAGAGATTGTCTGCCAGGCCATAGTGGTCGCATATCCAGGGCTTGTGATATGTACCAGCTGTCCATATGACCATCCTGTTCCCATGGCTTCACATGACCATGATCAGTGCCAAGCAGAATCTACACCTTCCCCAAGGGTGAGCTGCAGTCTAACAGAGGGAGGGAGCATCTTACACCCACTTTGGTGGAGATGTATCTCAACTCTGTCACCCTAAAAATGTAGACACGGTGTTAAAGAATAGAGATTGTGTGACCATGTTGATTCTGAAAATGAGGGGTTGGCCTATAAGGGGAGATTGTATTGCTTGGGATTATATTTGCAGCAATTCAGAAGAATGAGATGAGATCGTCTAGAATCACATACAATTACAAAAGGAAGAAAAAGATAAAGGCAGGAAAGTTGTTATCACTAGAAAATGAAATTAGAACTACAGGATATGTCCTCAAGATAAAGGGAACTAGATTTAGGACAGAGATAAGGAGAAACTCCTGCTCCTAGTTGTTATGTTCTTATGACCAATATAGCTGTGGTGTTCATATGACAGAACGAAAGACCAAGCAGCACAGCAGCATTGTAATTCTTATCATTCAAGCACGTTCACATTTCTGTTAACTTGCCTGTGCTGCAGATGATAGAATGAGATATAAACCTCCAGCACCAACTTTTCTAATACGCCACAGATCCTTCTCTACTTGACACAGAACTGTCATTTGAAGAAGGCATAACATTAAATTTTCTGAAGTGCAAAAGGGGACCTGGCTCCATTTAAACACATTTCTTTATTGTTTGGGCTTGATGTTTTTTTTTCTTTCCCACACACATTCTTCCAATAACCCAGCGGGCAGGCCCATTTTTAATTATTGACAAAGCGAAAACCATTCTTCTGAGCCTCCCCTTCACTCTTAAGTTACAAAACACCTACTTTAACATGTTTGTTCTCATAAGAAGCTACGCAGAAACGGAACATGCCTCTGCACATAAATAAACCACATGAGGTTCTTGTAAAAAGAACACAGAGGAACTATTAAACTTAACAGCTAAGTGTTGGAGGATGGTTGTTGACTCACCTAATGTGGACAAAGTATACAGTTCTGTGTAGGATATGCAGGGTTTTAATGCTCCGTGTTTTAATAATGGCTTGTGCGGCGATCCTGGGGACTAAATCAAAGAAATATGGCCGGAGTGACGAATACTTTACCAGTAACCCAATAAAGGAAGCTTGCAAATGTTACACCCCTTTGTAAAGTGAAGGGGGAAGGGACAGACTGCATAGCAAAATCCAGGTCAGCCCGACGCAATGTGGTAGGAAATTTCTTAGGGACTATTGTCTGGGAGTAAAGAAGCAGAGGTTCTTTTGCACGTGCGTATGGATTCATCAGAAAAAGGGAGAAGTGAAGAGAGAGTAGCTTTATTTGTCACATGTACAAAGAAACATCGAAGCATATGTTAAAAAAGAGGCTGCTTGCATCGGTGATGTACGGGGGCTGCCTGGAATTGTTACCATGGAGACCAGCCAAAGAGTCTCAGCTCGAAACTTCGACTATACTCTTTTCCATAGATGCTGCCTGGCCTGCTGAGTACCTCCAGCATTTTATGCGGGTCGTTTCCGCAACATAGCTTACTCACCTCAGTACACACGTCTTTAGAAGGTAGGAGGAATGTGGAGCACCCAGAGGAAAACCACATGGTTGATGGGGAGAACACACAAACTCCTTTCAGACACAGGCGGGAATTGAGCCCTGATGTTGTAAAGAGTTGAGCTAACCGCTGCACTTCTCTGCCATCCTAAGTCATAAAAGGATTGGCAAACAATCTAATATCATTCTTATACTTATTGAGAAAGGGGAACAAGGTTCAGGATCCATAGAGTGCAGAACAAACAGTCAGTTTAATGTAGATTGTAATTTAATTTAGAGATTCAGCGCAGTAGCAGGCCCTTCCCACCCAATGAGCCCATGCAGCCCAATTGTAGTCTTTTGCAGATTGGTTGTTTGTCCGGGCTGTTGGTTGGGTCTTTCATTGATTCTATAATGGTTCTTGAATTTGCTGAGTACGCCCACAAGAAAATGAATCTCACAGTTATACAGTATATGGTGACATATATGTATTTCTCATATAAGCTGGGAAAGCACTAGATCGTTTTTGGCATGTATGTACTTTGACGATAAATTTACTTTGAACTTTGAACTTAAGGTGAGGGTAGATGAATTATTGGAAGATGAGGGAATTAAGTGTCATGAGGAACTGGAACAGATGTGGTGCTGAGGCCTGGTAACTCAGGCACGGTGATGATGAATGAGGTACAGGGTGGAAGGACCAAGCCACAGATTCCACTTCCCATTTTCTTACAAAATGCATTCCATTTCCTTCAGTGGGATGACTGTCAGAAGCAAGGAAAGATAGTGAAGTGGTTGGTTTAATACTTTTCAATACCAGCTGTAAGGCTGGGGTTCAATTCCCTCCACTGTATCTTCTCCACTATGACCATGTGGATTTCCTCCCGGCGGGTGCTCCGGATTCCTCTGACATTTCAAAGGCTGATGCACCTTCAATAACTCTCGGAGATTGGAAGTGAACAATAGGCTTTTATTAACAGCAAAAGGTAGCATGATATCTCGGAGACTGAGGGAGGAGCAGTGCCCCAATCGCCTTTATACAGGGGTCTGTGGGAGCAGTCAGCAGAGGGGCGTGTCCAGACAGGTATACATAGTTTACCACAAGTACAAATCAGGGTTAGTAAGTTGTGGGCTTGCTACGTTGGTGACACAAGTAGGCTGGCCCCAGCACATTCTTGACTCAAATTACACATTTCACAGTATGTTTTGATATCTCAATGTACATGTGATATAGGAGCAAATTAGGCCATTCAGCCAAGCCTGCTTCCCTATTCTAACTTGGCTGATTTATTATTGCTAACCCCATTTTCCTGCCTTCTATTTGTAACCTTTGACCCTCTGACTAATCAAGAACCTATCAACCTCCATGTTAAAATATACCCAATGACTTGGTCTCAAAGCCATCTGTAGCAAGGAACAGCACAGATTCATTACCCTCTAGCTAAAGAAATCCCTCCTCATCTCTGTTCTGAATGGACTCCCCTCCATTCTGAGGCTGTGCCCTCTAGTGCAACTTGCGTAATCTTGTATGGATTATGTATATAATCTTGTTTGATTAAGCATTCTCATTTGTTGAAATAATTCATTATGGGTTATATATATATATATATAAACACATGAATTGCATGCTTCATCACAATGTTTTGAAGAAACAAAACATAACAAAATGCATGCATTTAGCATTTACAACAAAGAGTCAATTTTCGTTCCATAGTATTCAGGGGAGGAAATCAGATACACATACAGTACAAAATGCTGGAGGATCTCAGCTGGCCTATGGCCTATGTTATTCTATGGAAAAGAATAAACAGTTGGCATTTCAGGCCGAGACCCTTCATCAGGACTCCTGATTTGGTAATGGGGCTATGGGAACAAAATGGAAGTGAGCTTCATACAAAACAGAAAGCAGAAACCATGAGCTACTCAGACAGGCACAAGGTCGAAGACAATGTTCCACAAGATTGGCCTTTAAGAATTAAAATAATTTTGATAAAGTCATAGAGCATTACAGCATAGAAGCAAGCTCTTCAGCCCATCTAGATCATGTTGAACTATTGTACTGTCTAGTCCCATCGACCTGTACCTAGACCATAGCCCTCCATATCCCAACCATCCATATACCTATCCAAGCTCTTAAATACTGAAATCAAAACCACATCCTTCATTTCCGCTGGTAGCTCATTCCACGCTCTCACCGTTTCTGACTAAAGATGCTCCCTCATGTTCCCTTTCACCCTTAGCCCACGCCTTCCAGTTGTGGTGTCACCTCGGTGGAAAAAGCCTGCTTGCATTTACCCTAATATTCCTCTGTCAAATCTCCCCTCATTTCCCTATGTTCCAGCTAATAAAGTCCTAACTTGTTTAATTTTTCCCTTTTCCTCAAATCGTCAAGTCCCAGCAACTTCTTTGTAAACTTTCTCTGTATTTCTCTGATTTGACAGCTGGCGGCAGAATTTCAAAGTTTGGAACAGTTTTGGGGGGGGGGGGGCACAGTAAAATTAAAGCAATTACTGCAAAAAAGCTGAATAACTTTGAGAAATATAGGAATAAACATAAGACTGGCAAATAAAATTCTACATTTAAGATTCAAGTTTCAGGATTACACATTGATTGAATGCCCAGGATAGTTCGATCTTTCATTGATTCCATTGTTATTATTCTATTATGGATTTATTGACTATGCCCGCAAGAAAATGAATCTCAGGGTTGTAATGGTAACATATATGTACTTTGATAATATGTTTACTTTGAACATTGAGATAAATAAGTTTTAATGGAGGGGATATGATGCAGCTATTACGGGAAGCCAGTGATTTTTTTTCAAGATGGATAGATTTGAACAGAGAAAGAGAGTCCAGAAATTTTACTGCCTCAAATTTCTGTGGCACAGTTCAAAAGTAGGCAGTTCCATGCCACTTGAAGTTCTGCAATAGTGATTGCCTGAGATAGCCCAGTATGCCCTATGGCGTATCAAGTTAGCCATCACAGGTATGCCTGAGAGACTGCTGAGGAAGAACCTCTGTTCAATACAAGTTCAGAGCAGCAGGTGATAGAGCATCAAAAGAAAAGAGGGAGAGCAGAATGCAAACTCATTAGTATGAGGTGCATTCTTTGACTTGAGTGCTCATGGGACAATCGGAAGTCCAATACCGATGGAACCAGGGGCGTATCTACAGAAAATAGCACCTATGTCAAGCACTGAAATTGCACCCCTGTCCAAACATCTGACACCCATCTTTTAGATAACTTTACCACAATGTCAGCTGAAAAATACAAGCTAAGCTTGTTAATCTTTTAATTAACAAATTATGGCACTGCATGAAAATTATAACTGCACCTTCCTTGCTTTCACTGATGCAAATTGGTCCATGATGTGATCAAAGTTAGTTTTTTCAGTTTCTTCTCTTTCTACACTCAGCAGAGCAAGATCACAGAGTCTGCCTTGACCCATGGAGGCTCTCAAATAAAAAAGTATTAGTTTTAACTTGCTGAATGATCTCTCACAGCTGGCAATGGAAACTGCGATTGGTTAGCATTATCTGAATAGCAATGCGAAGATTGGGGAAGACGCTCTCACCTCCATACTGAACAATAAATTCAAGAAGCTCTTCGGGTCTTGATATTTTCAAGTTGACCTGCCTTGATAGCAACATTCTGCAATCCAAAATTTCTTCATATAGCTGCTGTCCATCAATATCAGAACTGTACAATTTGCCCAAATTTTCACATTTCTTTTTTAGGTCTTTACTGTCGGCCCTGTAACACAGTCCCTCGACATCGAGAAGGAATCCAAACTTGGTGTCAGTGTTGTGCAAACGGGCGAACCTTTCGTCCATTTCTCTGTGAAGACAGTCGAGTGTTCCCTTTATGACTCTTTCCATTTCCTCCTTAGCTGTTAACCCAGCATCTCTCGAGTTCTCATCAGCCATTCGTTTCTTTCGTCTCTGACGTCTTTCAACTTCAATATTCCATTCTTGACAGAGACCGACTCCTTCTTCAAGTGACTCACTGACCAACACTTCTCTTTCACCATAAAAATAATCTCCAGCCATCACAGCAGCATTGTCATAGCACTGTGACCGACAATCTTGTAGCTCCATTTCATCCTTCTTTAGCTGTTTCAAGATGTCTTCAACCAAGCTCTCAGCATCCTTCTGGCTTATCTGGATAAAAACAAGGAAAGACTCTCTAACACGGACTGTTTTCCTCTCAAAATGAGCTTCTACATACCTCACTACTTCTGTCATTCGGAAGTTGTACCATCTCGGATCGCAAGACCCTGCAGCGGACCGTGAAGTCAGCTAAGATCATCGGGGTCTCTCTTCCAGCCATCACGGACATTTACACTACACACTGCATCCACAAAGGAAACAGCATTATGAAGGACCCCATGAACCCGTCATACAATCTCTTCTCCCTCCTGCCATCTGGGAAAAGGCTCTGAAGCATTCAGGCTCTTACAACCAGACTATATAACAGTTTCTTCCCCCAAGCTATCAGACTCCTCGATACCCGAAGCCTGGACTGACACCTTGCCCTACTGTTCTGTTTATTATTTATTGTAAAGCCAGTACTGTTTTTGTGCACTTTATGCAGTCCAGTGTAGGTCTGTAGTCTAGTAGAGCTTTCTCTGTGTTTTTGTATTACGCAGTTCAGTCTAATTTTTTGTACTGTGTCATGTGAACCATGGTCCTGAAAAACGTTGTCTCATTTTTACTATGCACTGTACTAGCAGTTATGGTCAAAATGACAATAAAAGTTGACTTGACTTGATCTGCTCACGGTGTGCCTGATCAGGAGTCGAGTCGAACATGAGAATATACTACTTGGCTTTACGAATGCTTCTCAGTAAACTCTGGTGAACAGTGGATGCCATCATGTGGATGAATTCGTTCTGGACACCCGGTGAAAGGTAAGACATGGATCCAGGATGACTTTCCAAATGAGTGAGGTATTCTTTTATGACGGTGTCAAAGACGGCCAGTAGTTTCAGTAAGCCAAAGAAATTTCCTACATTGGAGTCCTACATTTCCTACATTGTCTAGCTGAAGTGAATCCCTGTCTCCTCGCAAAGCCAGGAATTTTATGCAGTGAAGGATTCTCATCAAGATATCACGTCACTTCTACTTTTCCTTCTCAATCTGTGACTGAAATACCGTGTCAATAACTCCTCTGTTTCCAGCTAAATTTCTTTCCATTTCTTTCCACTGTGTGAAACATTCTCAATGATTCCTGGCATTTTCATGAACACTAATCCTTTCAGGTGCTTTCCACTAGTTGAATCCACTTTCCTGCTCCAATGAGGATTGATGGTCTGACCAGGAATAGAGAAGACAACAGATACAAAATGCAGACTTTTTAGAAGGGGAAAAGGCCAGCCATGAGCAAGTCACTTCTGCACCACAACCATTTCCCAATTTCCTCTTGAACCAAGTTTTGTTCATTGAGCAGTTATTTGTTGGTAGGAAAGGCCGCTCACTGTTCTGGAAATTCTTTGAACCTAGCTTTATTATTTCTGTTCTCAATGCATCAGGCAGAATTGCTTTTCCAGTATCCTTGTCAAACTTCAGAAGTCCAATGTCATGCTATTCAACTACTTCTGGTATGACAGTTCAAGGCTCTTTGACACCATCCAGTTCACTAGGTTCAGTGTCATCAGGTTCAATCTCGTCAGGTAAAATCTCGTCAATAAACTCAACATCACCCCCACCACTATTGTCTTCCCTCCTGTCATGTCCACGCTCTCTGTGGCAGCCTCACTCTTAATCTCAACATACTCGGATTTATCTGCCTTGATTTCCTCCTCGGCTTGTGACACATTTGTACTTGATCCACCTTCGTATTCTAACAAACTTGTAGCAGGTGCAGGTGACTCCATGGAACATTTTGAACTACTTCTTCCGAGCTTTTCAAAGAAGGGCATGAAGAACTTGCTCGACTTCTTGGCTTCCTCAGCCTCCAACTTACGTCTCTTCCATCCTTCAGCTCCACTTTCCTTCTTCTTCCGTGAAGTAACATTTCCTGGTCTTCTTACACAATGCTCTGAAATAAGGCCATCCTAGTGCTTCTCACCCATGACAATCAAAAACAGATCATACATCTGAAGAAAATTCCTTTTTCACTATCCGAGGATGGCTCGTCTGACTTTAATCGAAACTGCTCAGCGGCGCCCAGGGCATGTGCCATACCTGCCATACCTTAGATACACCACTGGATGGAACTCAAGTTTAATCACCTTGAGTCAGCAGTAAACCAACTTATTTTACAACTTTAGATGTTACTGTCCTGTTGCTGTACAAGTAATAGGGGTAAATTCCCTTAACAGAGAATGCCTGTGCGTGACTTTGCTTAACGTGGGGAGGCTGATACACGGGCAGCCACCCCACAGCCCTTGACAGATCGGGGTCAGTGTCCACTGGCTTGGAATGCAAGATCATCAGGGACCCTTCACTGCTGCAGCCTTCCTCCGCCTTCACAGCCATTATGATGTGGCATCATCTTCTTCCAGCTCCACTTTTAAGGTCTTGGTTGGATCATTCTTTGTCTGGAACCTCACCCTTGATCTTACTGCCATGGGTTACTTTACCAGGAACTAAGCACCAGATGACTGAACTCCAAATGGTATCACGCTCGGGATCTCAGTAACTTACAAGCATCCCCTCCATGACAAGGCGACAATCCACGGAGAACATCAGACTCGACTCAAGTGTATTATTCTTTTATAAGTAATAAGCTTGCCTTTGGAGAATGTATTATATAGCCTGACTGGCAGCCATGACAGAATGGTGCAGCAGACTCGATGGGCTGAATGGCCTAACTCTGCTCCCATGTTTATTGTTTTTATCGAATCACAAGAAATAATTAAAAAAATTTAAAGGTGCTTTTTTAAAAAATCTTTATACATTTAACACCTCCAATAAAAATATGCTTTATTTATTGATTGAGATATAGCGTGGAATAGGCACTTCCCTTTGAACCATGCCACCCAGCAGTTTCTCAGTTTTAATGCTAGCTTAATCATGGGACAATTTACAATGACCAATTAACCAGTATGTCTTTGGACTGTTGGAGGAAACCGGAGTACCTGGAGGAAATGCGGTCACAGGGAGAACGTACCAACCCCTTCCAGACAGCAACGGGAATTGAACCTGGTTTATCTGTGTTGTAAAGTGTTGCGCTAACCATTTTGCTACCATGCCACCCATTAGTCAAAAAGCTCCCTTGACTTGTCAAGATGTTTAGCTCAGGTGAAGCTGCCGATACTGTGAAAAACATTGATGGGAAATTCCTGGTTAACACACACAGGAAATTTACTTAGATTACCCAATCTCCCTGCACATAACAGAGATAGATATCTTCATCCATTAGTGTGCGTTTGGCTCGAACCCAGGTTCCAGAGGTGAAAAGGTGGAAGTGACAGTGTTACCGATTCCCCGACAGGTTGTTTTTGCTGATCCCACCCGCTTTCAGGATGCCACTGCAGAAAATATTTGCTTCCTAATTAACCTCAGAACAGCGCAGTGTTCTGGGAATAGTAGTTTGCAGCTCACAGTTAACCCAATTCAGAAGCAAACAGACTTGTTAACAAGTACTTGTGTACGTGGCAATTCCAGTGGGAGCGTGTATGTAGCAGTCACACTACTTAGAGCATGTACGGGTCGTGTGACTGACAGGAAGGTGAGAGTCGGGGCAGCAGTCGGGGGTGGGGCCAGTAGGGATAATGAATTTTATCTTTTATATCACAAAGCATAACATGCTACAGATATTTCATATAATCACTGAAAATGTCAATAAAGGCTGAAGAAAATGGAAAATACATTTTGTGCACACATTATTAAATTATGCCCGAGGAAGGATAGAATTAGAGTGGTATCATTTTGTTTAACATGCTCACCCAATTTGTATGGAATAAAACACACAAGGTATGCAAAGATATTCTCCAAGCTTCTAGGAGAATCTATCGCCAACAGATATTTTTTAGCACAGATTTCTCATCACGGCAAGTTTGACAACTGCCCCACGGATGGCTTTCCTGACGAAAGGAAAGGTGCATTGCTACCAGTCGACGGATGCCAGACCCAGCTTTGGGAAAGATCAAGTGTCTCACGACTGAGTTCAGGGTCACACGCCAAAACCTGGGATACCCTGAATATATGCAGGAGCCACAATTATTTCAGATTTATGAACATTTTTCTAAGTGATAAAGGAATTGTGTGGAAAACCCTCCCTTTACAAAGAAAGCATCTCACTGCCAATACAAGTGGAGAAACAGTCAATTGGGGATTTCAGAAGGAAATTTGATAGGGACGTGGTAGAAGTAATTGGCCAGGCCATAAGAAAGGTTGAGGGAATGGGACTGACTAAAATGTTCCATGGGGAGTATGCATGAGCTGACTAGCCTCCTCATTTATTGTGCAGACGTTATGCCTCTCCTCTTTGTATATATAGGGTGATTAACACAATAAGTATGCCACAGAAATTTTCCACCCACCAGCTTGCCAACTTAAAGTTATACAAGGAGTAATAGTGGTGTGGCACAGTGGTGGAGCTGGCTCACAGCGGCAGGGACTCGGTTTCTACCCTGCAAAGTGTGTGCTCATTCTCTCCACGGCTTGCATTGCTGTTTTCTGTCTGTTTTAGCTTCCTTCCCACACTCGGAAAAACACGGAACGCTCAGGCTGGGCAGGAGCTTCTTCTCCCAGGCTGCTCGACCTTGTTTTCACTCAGCACACCCTGTCTGAATCGCCCTGCCGCATCCCCACCTCACAGACACACTCTCATCCTGCAATAGTCACTTTTCACCTTTTATGGCTGCTGTTTCACGACTGCTTCTCTTTCTATAACAGTGTCAGTAAGATTATCTGTCTTATGTAAGCACCCACCTCTCACTTCTTGCCAGTCTTCAGGCCGAGCCACTCCGGGACTTGTGCTAATATTATTTTGTGACTGTAGGTGCTGGATCGTAACTATACGTGCTGTGTGTGACTGTATGTGCTGGGTTTTGCACCTCAGCCCCAGAGGAATGGTTCTTCATTTAGCTGTATGCAAGTGTGTGGGTGAATGACAATTAACTTGAAAATAAGCTTGAACCTGACCTTGAAAAAAACACATGAGGTTTGATCGTTAGTTGCCCAACATGAATTACTCCTGCTGTATAGGTAAGTGGTAGAATCTTGGGTTGAGGTGGATGGGAGTGTGCAGTGAATAAATAGGATTATTTTAAAAGCAAACACGAGGAAATCTGCAGGTGCTGGAAATTCAAGCAGCACATGCAAAATGCTGGTGGAACACTGCAGGCTAGGCAGCATCTATGGGGAGAAGCACTGCCGACATTTCAGGCCAAGACCCTTAGTCCTGACGACAGTCGACAGTGCTTCTCCCTATAGATGCTGCCTGGCCTGCTGTGTTCCACCAAATAGGATTATTAATTGGTGTAAAAGGGCCCTAAACAATTGGTAGGCTGGAGAGCCTGATTCTGTACTATTCAGTGCTGTGCAAAAGTCTTATAGACATACAATATACATAGCTAGGGTGCCAAAGACTTCTGCACAGTACAGTGTGATTCGACAGCAGACTGTAACATGGACCTTACACTGATAAAGAGATCAGAAATAATTTTTTAAAAAGGCCGTAAGGTAACTTTGTAGGGCCATTCATAATGATGTTTGCCACCTACCCCAATGAATCAGAACCAGAAGTAGAATCGGGTTTAATATCATCGGCATATGTTGTGAAATTTGTTAACTTTACATCAGCAGTACAATTCAATACATTATAAAAATAGAAAAAAACTGAATTACAATAAGTATATACATAAGTATATTAAATAGTTAAATTAAATAAGTAGTGTAGAAACTGGAATTTAAAAAGTAGTGAGGTAACGTTCATGGGTTCAATGTCCATTCAGAAATTGGATGGCAGAGGGGAAAAAGCTGTTCCTGAATCATTGAGTGTGTGTCTTTAGGCTTCCGTACCTCCTTTCTGATAGTAATGATGAAGAGGACAGATGTCCAAAAATTTGGTCAAAGAAGTTGGTTCAAAGAATTAGAGGACAGCACAGAGGTTTAAAAACTGAATATAGCAATAGAGGCACTATCACCAGAAATGGAACAGAACTATATACTGCAGGTTAAGCTTCCATGTGGTAGGAAAGACCTAATTAACAATGGCATGCTATGTTTCACTCCACTAAGAATTATTAGCTTGTCCTCCTGCCCTTTAAGCTTTAAAATAGCTAACATGCTAAAATGAAGGTTGACACCTCTTCACTTTCGAACATAGACCACCCGGTTTTTATTAAGTAGGATACCCGATATTTGAAAAAAATGCAAAACAGGCACCAAATCTGACACTTAAAATAGACATCTGTTGCTTTTTTAACCCCAATCAAATTCTGCATGTTATCAAATGGTGACATTTATGTTAGTAAAGGTTTTAAGTTATACTTTTAGATCAGCTGTGAAGAAAAACTTCAAGGCAAGTCCAACACTTGGCCTCAGTCTTTAAGACCAGCACAAATCCATGATGAACGGCAGCTCAGGTTAATTCTTTCATTCATTCCAAACTGCAAATTTAATTGGTTGAAAATTCAGGTGGGGCTCAATTCTTTTTCACAAGCACTGTCATTGGTTTAAGCTCCTTAATGCATCAGTAAAGTTATCAACATTGTTGTGCATTTAATATTTCAGTAACACTGGAACAACCTTGTATATAATAATATATACTTAATCAAACTATATATATATATATATATATATATATATATATATATGAAGTATTTTTCAAGCACAAAACATGACAGACATAAACTTAGGAACAGTTTCTTTCCTTCTGCCATCAGATTTCTGAGCAGTCCACGAACACATGCACACCACCTCACTATTCCTCCTTTGCACTATTTTTAAAAAATTATTTTTTATTCTATTCGATCGTTTTTTTTTGTTTTACTCTGTACTGCTGCCACAAAATAACAGATTTCACAACATATGTCAGTGATAATACACCTGATTTTGATTCTTAAAATATAGTTGTGACCAGCGACAAAATTTACAGATCCAATTTGAGTATATGAATATGATTATTTTACGGTAGCATTACACTGTTTACTTTTAACTTGTATAATAAATGCACCTTATGTTAAATGTTAAACTTCTGGAATATATTTTATTATTTGTGGTAATATTACTGTATGTGGTGTGTGGTGTGTTACATGTACTGTGTTTTGCACCTTTGCCCAGAGGAACATTGTTTTATTAGGCGGTACATATGTATTCAGTTGAATGACAATAGACTTGAACTTAGACTTGAGCCATAGAGCATTACAGGACAAATCCTTTGGAAATATTGGTGATTTGCTTTCTGTCATTTATACAGTACAGTTACATTACACAGGGTCACTAGAAATCTTTAGACTGCTGTTCATGTAGGCTATTTTTGCTGAGTGCATAGTCACTCTTCTGAAAATCAAGGATTTGCTCTGAAAATCACCTTAAATCCTGCCAACAATAGCTGAACAAGAAATATCAGTTGCTCTTTGGAAATAACCCAGCATGACATCAGAAAAGAATACCCTATTTTAGCCAGTGGCCAGGCACAAATTGGGATCCAAAGCCCTTGGTGATTAATGTGACCAGTGAAATAAATCTCTGTTGGTTTGTTTTAAATACCAGGCTTCTACAAAATGATTCAGAGTGGTATATAAAGACAACATTTGAAAATCCAGCTCAAAAAGTATTATTCAATTTTTGATATTATGAAGTAGTTGTGGAGAGAAGATCAGCTTTTGTTTGTGATGACATCTTGGCACAATTTCTTCAATCACATTGTTTTTAATAACCATATGGTAACAAAACGTAGAATGTTTTGAGCCATCTGAGGGTCAGAAAAGATAATAAATAAATACAAATACTATTATTTAAAATTTTATTTAGAAATACAGCATGGTAACAGGCCTTTCTGGCAAAATGAGCCCAACCACACCCATGTGACCAATTAAAATACTAACCCATGCACCTTTAACATACTGTCTGGAAGACAAAACCAGCAAACCCAGAGGCAACCCACACGGTCATTACAGACAGCGGCGGAATTAAACCCAGATTGCTTGTGCTGTTGCACAACTACTAACTACTACACAGGTTAGCAAACACAGGTGAACATTTCAGTGAAGTTATCTCCTCTGGTTCAAGTGCCTGATGGTTGAGGGGAAATAAATGTTCCTGAACCTGGTGGGGTGCGTCCTGAGGCTCCTATGCCTTCTTCCTGACAGCAACAGTGAGAAGAGAGCGTGGCCATGGAGGTGGGGATCTCTGATAATGGATGCAGCTTTCCTGTGACAAAAATCCATGTAGATGTGCTCAGTGGAGATGAGGGCTTTATCCGTGATGGACTGGGTCATATCCATTACTTTTTGTAGGATTTTCTGTTGAAGGGCTTTGGCATTTCCATGCCAGGTCTAATGCAGTGATAATAAATCAGGTTTATTATCACAGACGTGTGCTGTGAAATCTTTGTTGCTATGTGGCAGCGGTACGGTGCAATGCATAAAATACAATCAGAAATAACATATATAAAAGAGAGCAAAAATGGTGAGGTGGTGTTCATGTGTTAATGTCCGTTTAGAAATCTGACGGTGGAGGGGTAGCAGCTCTTCCTAAAATGAGAGTGAAAGGGGATTGTCTTCCCTTGCTGGGAATGTCTTCTGGTTGTTAAGAACTTAATGTAGTAACTCTTCTGGATGTATTAAGATATCAAATCTGTGAGTATAAGAATTAGGAACAGAACTGATCCATTCGAGCCTTCAAGTCTGCTTTGCATTTTTTGAAAATCCTGACTGATTTTACTGTAACCATAACTTCACATTCCTTCCTACCGCTGGTAATCTTTCACCACCTTGTTAATCTAGAATCAGCTAACTCTGTGTTAAACTATTCAAAGGTTCAGTTCTCATTGTCCTTTGAGAAGGAGAATTCCAAAGGCTCAAAAATTGTGCCACTTTACTCACCTTGTTTCTACCTCAGTGTAATGATTTGATCTCTTCGAAGATCATGCAAGAGAAATTGAATTGAATTGAATTGACTTTATTACATTCAGCATATACATGTGGAGTAAAAATCTTTGCATTACATCTCTGTCCAAATGTGCAATGCACAATTTATAGTAATTTGTAATAAATCGTATGTATAACAGGACAGTCAATATAACATAGAAATAAAGTTGTGTCAGCATGAATTAATCAGTTTGATAGCCTGGTGGAAGAAGCTGTCCCGGAGCCTGCTGGTCCTGGCTTTTATGCTGCAGTACTGTTTCCTGGATGGGAGCAGTTGGAACAGTTTCGGTTGGGGTGACTCAGGTCTCCGATGATTCTTCAGGCCCTTTCTACATACTTGTCTTTATAAATGTCCTGAATAGTAGGAAGTTCACACCTACAGATGCACTGGGCTGTCCGCACCACTCTTTGCAGAGTCCTGTGCTTGAGGGAAGCACAGTTCCCGTACCAGGCAGTGATGCAGCCAGTCAGGATGTTCTCAATTGTGCCCCTGTAGAAAGGTCTTAGGATCTGGGGGCCCACACCAAACTTATTCAACTGTCTGAGGTGAAAGAGGTGCTGTTGTGCCTTTTTCACCACACAGCCCTTATGTACAGATCATGTGAGATCCTTGCTGATGTGGATGCTGAGGAACTTAAATTTTAAAGTTTTCAGTCTATATCGGTATATGTGACAATAAAACATCAGTTCCATATCTGATTCTCATCTCTGTCTTAAAGGGGGAACTCCCTCATCTTTAAACAAGCCCTATTTCTAGATTCTCCCTGAAAGAGAACATTGACTCCACATTCACTCCATCAAGACCTCTCAGAACTTAATCACTCATTTAGATTTCAGTGGACACAAGCCTAGCAAGGCAACCTTTCCCCACAACTCATTCCCCTCAGGTGTTATATCTGCCTTATATCATCATCATCACTATATGCCGTGTCATGGTCTTGACTGTGATTGCTCTTGGCAAATTTTTCTACAGAAATGGCTTACCATTGCCCTCTTCTGGGCAGTGTCTTTATATGACATGTGACACCCCCCCAGCCATTATCAATGCTCTTCAGAGATTGCCTGCCTGGTGTCAGTGGTGACATAACCTGGACCACATACGACCATCCACCACCTGTTTCTCCCATGGCTTCACATGACCCTGATCAGGTGGTGGGGGGGTGGAAGGTCTAATCAGGGGCTACACCTTACCTGCTGGGCAATGGATGGAATAAGTGCCTCACACCTTCTTTAGCAGAGACATATCTGCACCCTGCTATTCATATATAGCTATTGTAAAATAAATCTACCAGCCAGAAGACCAATGTAATCCAGTAACTAATATGAGCTTTGTTGTGTGACTGAAGTTGAGGGTTAATATTTTTGGATCAGAATTTATTGGTTATTACTGTTTTAGCCAAAAACATAACTTTACAATTATGATTGCATCTCTGGAAGTGCAGAAGGATTCTACACAGGTAATCCATCACATCTTGCCAGATCTTTGGTCAGACTATCCAGTTACACTCTGTCATCTACTTTTTTAAAATAGCCTTTGAATTTCTTTTCTTTTAGTCAATGGAACAGAATTTCGGAAGCAGAGTCTGACTAACTGCCTTTACAGCACAATACTTTTACTGTACAGTGTGGACTTCCTAAATGATAGGCTTTTTTGTCAGGGTGCCTGAAGGAGTAACTGCTTTGAAGAGAGCCGGAATTGGCTCTGCATGTGATGCCACCTGCTATTTTAATAACCCACCCTCTCCGTCCTTAAACTTTTCATTGAAACTCAGAATAAGTGTGAGAAGTAGCAGTTCATCATCTGATCAGGCACTTTACAGCCAATTTGAAACAGTGATCCTGCTGTTCCTATTTGTATCTCCTCGTCACCTATATCCTGTTTCTTTATTTGCACCATTACTATAGCAACCCACAGAATCAGAATCAGGTTTATTATCACTGACGTATGTCGTTAAAATTATTGTTTTGTGGCAGCAGCACAGTGCAAGACATAAACAAATGTTACTATCAGTTACAAATAAATAAATAAAGCCAAAGTAGCGTAGGGTTCATGGGCTGACCATTTAAGGCTGATCTATACTTGCGTGTCGCATCTACGCTGTAGGTACTGCGTACCCTACACCGTAGGGTGATGCGCAGCTCCTCAAAAAACTTAACTCACACGTCGCGGCGATGCAGACTGCAACAGCTGTGATTGGTCCACATGGTAGCATCATATTTCCTCCTACGCGTTTCCGGTTGCTTCTTCTCCACCATGTCTGTACACCGACGCAAAATAGATGAACCAAATCGTTAAATCTACCTGCGGACATGCAAAAATGTTTGAAATGCATTTCCTCGTCCATGCCTCTCACGAAGAATCTCAACACTGTGGCATGGAAACCCCACTGCCAAACCAGCGTTTTGGCGCACCCCAACGCATGCTCGCTACAGCGTAGAGCGAGGCAGAAGTGAAAATCACGGCAATGACGGAGGCTGCGGCATGGCCCGCACGCACAAGTATAAATCAGCCCTTAGAAACCCGATGGCAGAGGAGGCAGAGAGAAGCTGTTCTTATTAAGCAGAGTGGGGGTATTCAAGCTCCTCTACGTCCTCCCTGATGGTAGAAACGAGTAGAGTGCGTGTCCCAGATGGCAAAGGAAATTGCTGCTCATTGAGTTGAGTAGCAAGAACAGAACTACCAAACTGAAGGGAGCCACCACCAATTAACAGCAGAAAGTAAAACACCAAACGTCAAAAGCCACTGTGCATACCACACTTAGTATTTAAAGTTATGTTAAATAAATATACACTTGGCGGTCACTTCATTAGGTGCCTCCTGTACCTAATAAAGTGGCTATCCATTGAGTGCTTGTGGGCTTCTCCTGTAGCCCATCCACTTCTAGGACCGACTTGCTGTTCATTCAGAGATGCCTTTCTACACGCCATTGCTGGTAACGTGTGGTTATTTGAGTTCCTGTTGCCTCAACATTTTCATATGAGCTAAACTGACTTTTCCTAAACCTTGCTTTTATTATCCTTAATTATTTGGATGGAGGTGCGGAGTTATTGACGCTACTGTGTATATTTGATATAATGCAATGGCCCATGTCAGTTCAGGTTTTTTTTGGGGGGGGTTTCTTAATTATTTCATTTTTTGTAACTACTATGAGTTTGGGAGGTTATTATGTATGGATTATCATCCATTTGTATTTATATCTTAACCTATTAATTATGTCCTCTCAAGTTCTTTGTATTCATGATTCATTTGCGTTTGTTTAAAATTAATAAAAATATTTAAAAGAGTTATTGTTGCTTTCCTGTCAGCTTGAACCAGACTGGCCATTCTCTCTCCTCTGACCTTGTTCATTAACAAGACATTTTCACCCACAGAACAGCCACTAACTGGATTTTTTTTAGTTTTCTTTAAACTCTTAAAAACTGCTGTGCATGAAAATCCCAGGAAATCAGTAGTATCCGAGACACTCAAACTACCCCATCTGGCACTAACAACCATTCCATAGTCAAAGTAATTTAGATTACATTTTTTCCCCAATCTGATGTTTGATCTGAACAACAACTGAATGTTTTGACCATGTCTGCATGCTTCTATGTATTGAGTTGCTGTCACATGATTGGCTGGTTTGATATCTGCATTAATGAGCAAGTGTACAGGTGTAGCTAATAAAGTGAATGAAAATTTTGTGTCGGTCTTCACGGTGAAGGACACATGTAACATGCCAAAGAGAGATGTTATGGATGCAATGGGAGGTGAGGACCTCGATACGATAGCTATCACTAAAGAAGCAGCGTTGAGCAAACTTGTGGGCCTGAAAATAGATACATCCCCTGGTCCTGATGGAATGTATCCCAGGATACTGAAAGAAATAGCAAAAGTTACAGTAGAGGCTTTGGTGATAATTTACCAAAATTCAATGGACTTTAGACAGTTCCCTGCAGATTGGATAATGGTGAATGTCACGCCACTGTTCAAAAAAGGATGTAGGCAAAAGGCAAGTAGTTTAACATCTGTAGTCGAGAAAATGCTTGAAGCTATCATTAAAGAAGAAATAGTGAGACATCTGGAAAGAAATGGATCCACCAGGCAGACGCAACATGAGTTCAGCAAAGGCAGGTCCTGTTTGACAACCTTACTGGAGTTCTTTGAGGATATAATGAAGGCAGTGGATAGAGGGGAACACTTGGATGTTATTTACTTGGATTTCCAGAAGGCGTTTGAAAAGATGACACATAAAAGACTTATCTATAAGATAAGGATGCATAGAGTTGGGGTAATTTATTAGCATGGATAGAGGGATTGATAAGATAGAGGCAGGACAATTGTTTCCACTGGTAGGTGAGACTAGACCTAGGGCTGAGAATCTCAGCCTCAGAATAGAGGGACATCCATTTGAAACAGAAATGAGGAGGAGTTTCCTCACCACTGAGAATCCTGAGGTCATCCTGAGAATGACCTCCCACCACCACAACCAGCTTCCTTTGGCTCAGGTATATTTCCCACCATTGGAAGGTTTACCCCTAATTCCCATTGACTCCATTTTAGCTAGGGCACCTTGATGCTATACTTGTTTAAATGCTACCTTGTTGTCAAGGGCTACTCTCACCTCAGCTCTGGCATTCAGCTCTTTGGTCCATGTCTGGACCAAAGGAACACTGAGGTCAGGAGTTGAGTCACCTTGACAGAACCCAAACTGGGCATCCATAAGCGGGCCATTGCCGAGTAGGTGCTGCATCATCGCTCTGTTGATGACCCCTTCCGTTACTTTGCTGATGATTGAGAGGAGGCTGATAAGGCGGTAATTGGTTGGGTTGAACTTGTCCTGTTTCTTGTGTACAGGATGTACCTGGGCAACTTTTCACATTGCCAGGTAGATGCGAGCATTGTAGCTGTACTGGAACAGCTTGGATAGTTCTGGAACACAAGTCTTCAGGACTATTGCCGGGATTTTGTCTGGTTAATTAACACTATCTGTGCATATGCAATTAATCAATTTTTTATAAAAACACACTGTCTCAATTAAAGAGCATGCTTTATGAAAGTAGTTTGACTAAGATAGAACCTTTCTTTTTGGAGCAAAGGAGGATAAGAGGTGACTTTATGGAGGTATACAAGATGATAAGAGACAAGATGATAAGAGCCAGTGTTTTTTCCCACAGAGGAAAAGGCTTCTTCATCATGGCTCTGGAACTTTAATTGTCTACCTGCATGGCATTTTTTCCAACTGTAGCTACAATCTGAATTCTGTTTGTCCATTTAACTGTTTTAGGGTAGTTATATTTGGCCTGATCTGTCTGGCTCGGATACAAACGAAAGAGTTTCACTGTATCTAACTACATGTGACAATAATATACCTATTAGTATTCCAATTCCAATATATAGGACAAAACAGATAAGGTTTGCAGATTTCCTTCCCCGAAGCACATTGCAGTGAGTTTTTACAGTGGTATGGGAATTTCATGATCACCGTTAATACTAGCTTTTTCAACCAGATTTATTTATTTATAAGGTCAATCACAATCCTCTATCACCTATTATGATAGATATAGTCCGTACGTTAGAGACCTGTCACTTGGAAATTCCCCTCCGATGGAGATGGCTTTCTTGAATTGGTGCATGAGGATGCTAGTCTTAAACATTAACATATATAGAATCATTTATAAAATGACTGAAGGTCAGCAAATTCTCTTTTTTTAAAATCATATATATAATAAATGATAGAAACTTCACATGAAAATATCAAAATAATGAAAATCAGATAGCTCATTTTAAAGCCATAAGATATAGGAACTTAACTAGGTCATTTGGCCCATTGAGTTTGCTCTACCATCTTATCATGGTTGATCCATTTCCCTCTAAATCTCGACCCACTGCCTTCTCCCTGTATCCCTTCATGCTCTGACTAATCAAGAACCTATCAATGCCTGCCTTAAATACACCCAATAACCTGGCCTCCACGGCCACAAACGGCAGTGAATTCCACAGAATCACCACTTTCTGCCTGAAGAAACTCCTCCTCATTTCTGTTTCAAATGGATGTCCCTCTATTCTGAGCTGTGTCCTCTGGTCTTAAACCACACCCCCACCCCACTGAGGTGAAAGGGACCTTAAAAGGACGTGAAATGCAACTTTTTGACACGAAGCGTGGTGCATGTTTGGAATGAGCTGCCAGTGAAAGCAGTTGAGGCCATTGCAATAAAACCTTTTAAAGAGGGGTGAAGATTAGTCTTTTTGTCAGATGTACATCGAAGCATGCAGTAAAATGTGTCATTTGCATCATCATTTTGTGATGGGCTGACGGCAGCAAGTAAGCGCTCCCAAATTCCCAGCACCAATATAGCATGCCCAGAACTCACTAATTCCATGAATCTATGGAATGAGGGAGGAAACCGGAGCACCTGAGGAAACCCACAGAGTCACGGGCAAAATGTACAAACCCATTAGGCACAGCAGTGGGGTTCAAATCCTGATCAGTTATCACTGGCATTGTAAAGCGATTGCACTAATATGCCACATTTAAAAGACATTTGGATAGGAACATGGAGAGGAAAGATTTTGAGAGATATGGTCTAAATGTGGGTAATTGGGACTAGCGCAGGTGAGCACTTTAGTTGGCATGGGGAAGTTGGGCTGAAAGGCCTGTTGAATCCATCATTCCATCTCTTGATAACTTTATGACAATGTCATTGGTGAACAGTGTTTATATGAGTTAGTTTCATACTCACCATTATCCACATAAGAACTTCAAGTCCACATTTATTAAATTAATTTGTTATTTTAATTTGACTTTGCTCATTTACAATGGTAGGATTCAGACTCTTGTCCAACCCTGCAGCAATTCACCTACCATATAATAACCATTTTGTATCTGTGTTTACACAACCTCAAGATCAAAGGACCTTACAACCAATAAATTATTCCTTTATGTACAATGCATTTCAATTAAGAAACCCAGCAGCTAATTTATACATAGCAAGCTCCCACAGACAAAAAGAGGCCAGGTAATGCATTGCAGTTGTTTGGGTAATAAATATTGCCGGGGATTCCTGTAAGAACATCACCAACGTGAGTACCTCTAGAATATAGAACACAGAAATTTACAGCACATTACAGGCCCTTCAGCCCACAATGTTGTGCCAACCATTTAACCTAGTCTAGACGCTGCCTAGAATTTCCCTAGCTCGTAGCCCTCTATTTTCCTAAGCTCTATGTACCTATCTAAGAGGCTCTGAAAGACCCTATTGTATCTGCTTCCACCGCCACCATTAGCAGTGCATTCCACACACCCATACTCTCTGTGTGAAAAACTTACCCCTGACATCTCCTATTTCCAAGCACCTTAAAACTATGCCATTTCGTGTTAGCCATTTCAGCCCTGGGAAAAAGCCTCTGACTATCCACATGATCAATGCCTCTTATACACCTCTGTCAGGTCACCTCTCATCCTCTGTCGCTCGAAGGAAAAAAGGCCAAGTTCACTAAACCTATTCTCATAAGGCATGCTCTCCAATCCAGGCAACATCTTTGTATATCTCCTCTGCACTCTCTCTATAGTATCCACATCCTTCCTGTAGTGAGGTGACCAGAACTGAACATAGCACTCCAAGTGGGGTCTGACCTCAGAGTGGGATGTTTATTCTAATGGTCCGTCCAGCATTCGGTGTTGCCAACTGTGCATCATTCCTTTGGCCTGTAAGCCCAGGTTCGATAACTCGGGTGGAAGTTGAACCTGTACTGCGTCGTTTAGCTGAGGATTTGGTTTTGCCGCTTGTATTTTCAGAACAGTGCCGCAGTGTTTAACCCAGAACAATTCCACGTTGTTTTGACCTAGCTTCTGTACTGTCGTGCCGGCCTATTTATCTTAAACGCAGGAGCTACTGACAGGGTCTCGGCCATCGTACTGACACAGCCGAGTGGAACAGGAAGAAAGCAAATTCCAGACAACGTTTCAGGCTAAGAGCCTTCACCTGGGCTGGAAAGGAGAGCAGAAGCCAGAATGAGAAGGTGGGGAAGGGGAAGGAGTACAACCTGGCAAGTGATAGGTGAAGCTAGCTGAGGGTAAAGGTAGGCGGCTGGGGGAAGGGGGAAAGAACGATTTTTAAAATTACAATTTTTTAAAAACTGTTAGATCTGAGTGGTTGAAATGTCCTCAATTAAGAATGAATTTTAGACACAACTTCACAAAAAACTGGAGTTTCAGATTAAACAGACTTATTTATTTACTCAATTATTGAAGTACAGTGTGGAATAGGCCCTTCCAACACTTTGCGTCACACTTATTGCAACTTATTATTATTCTTCTCCACAACTTGTGGCACAGTGGGCAGGAACCTTATCTTTTCTTTAGCATTTGTCTGTTTTTTTACGAGGCTGAGTTGCTAGCTCGACACTCGACCCAGTGCAGCTGGAAAGCACGCAAGGAGCTGGCCAGATTCGAACCCAGGATCACGCGCCTTGAAGTCTGGTGCAGATTCTGTTATGCCACCAGCTGGCTATTGGGAACTTATAGTATTTTTCAAAAATGTATTGCACTCTACTGTTGCCATAAAATAACAATGCTTACAGCAGTGATGATAAACTGATTCTGATGGGGTCTCCAAGCCATTTGGGGGTTATGACTCAAGGAGGTAAACTATTCCATGAATTGGAGAGGGTAGATTTCTCAGCTAGCATTGATCACCTGCCAATTAAAACAAAGAATTGTCTTTATTCCTTATGGGATCCTGCTGTGCACAAATTATCTATCTGCTGGTACAGAACAAGGAAGTTATTGGATTACTAGTTATCTATTGATGACACGCGCACCATTGGGAGTAGTTAATAGGCAGTGGGAGCTTATCCTCATTACCACTCTCAGCTTTGGCAACCTTAAGGTTGTATTATGTATACAATAATATATTATTTTGATAATAAATTTACTTTGAACTTTGAACTTTTTGAATGACTACATAATCCCCCAGTTACGTAAGCATTTGCTTAGGGTAACAACTGCACTCTTTAAAGAAAGGCCGGCTGACGAAAAAATTTATATGAGTTCTGAATTGCTAAAAACATGCAATAATTTGCCATTTAAATATAACACAGGAACATTGAGACTGAAGTCTATTTCATTCTTAATCTGCACTTGGCTCAGTTTCCACTGGAAACTACTGCTATCTTAAATAGACAGGAAACATCTGTATGTCATTCCAGGTTGAGGTTTTGATATATGCATTAAACTACTTCCCGATTAATTATTTAAACAATTAAGTTTACTCTTCCTGTTCTCTTGAGGTATTAACCATCGTCACAGTAAAAGTTCCTGAGCTCCGGTTGTTCTTTGCAGATCCGCACAAGCGACCCATGATCATGTATCAGTTTAGAGGTAGGATGCTGATTGGCTAATCAGCTGTGTGTACTGTCAAAAACAGGCTTTACATGACGTCTCTGTCACAGCCATGGACTCTGCTGTAGGGTGTGTGCGCCCTTGCAGATGAGCTGCTGAATGGGGTCAGCAATCAGGCTTGTGAGTATGCTTGTTCCAGCCAATTAACGTTTCGTTGTGGTGGTATTTAACTCCCTTCCTTTCGTTTCTGTCATGCCATGTCTTGACCAAAACGCACAGCAACCTCAACACTCCCTGCTTATATTTGCCCTTGTTCCCGGAAAGGAGGCCAACATTTGGTTGACGCTGGATGGGAGCGATGTTTATTGAGTATAATGTTACTGCTTCCGAGCTGCAGTGCTGACATTAACTTTCAGACTGAGTGCTTTAGTTACGGGCCCAGTTGGCATAGTTTATATGGTTTTCCTTCAATTCTGCACAGTTCTTATCAGAATGAACTGCTCATCCACTTCAGTCTCTTTCTCTCTCCACTTGGGCCAAAACTGCACACCCTTGCCTGTCTCAGCATAGGATAAAATCTCCTATTGGCTGTGCTAAGCATTGTGGGAAAATGAACAGCAATGTTGATGCTGGAAACATGGAGCTATATGCAGGCTCCCTAGCATAATCCTCACTGACTTGATCTGATGCAAACAACTCATTTCACTGCATGTTTCGTTGCACCTGTGACAAATAATGCTAATCTGCTAATCCTTGCAGTCTGCTGCTAAAATCATTGGCATGCTCAAGCTGCAGACATGGTGCTCTACAGCCATCTGCCACTGCATAGTACAATTAGTACACCTAACACAAGATGAATTCCGCGAAACAATCATCCATGCATGTTAGACTGAATGAAGCCAATGCACTCCATCAACCAATTCCAAAAGTTGGAAGTCCTGATGAAGGATTGAAACCTTAACTGCTTATTGCTCTCTATAGATGTTGCCTGACCTGTTGAGTTCCTCCAAAATTGCATGTGTGTTGCTCTGTGTATTCAGCATCTGCAGTCTCTTGTGTTTATGGAGACACAAGAAACTGCAGATGCTGGAATATGGACCAATAAGTGAGATGGTGGAGGAACGTACAGCATCTATAAAGGGAAATGCACAGTTGATTTTTCGGATTGAGACACCTTAACTGGATGGAGATCATCAGTCGAGATGAAGGCTCTTGATCTGAAATGTTTATAGTCACCAGAGGTTCTGCAGATGCCATAAATCCGAAGCAACACACACAAATTGCTGGAGGAATTCAGCAGGTCAGGCAGCATCCATGGAAGGTTTTATTCCCTCTATTGATGCTGCCTAACCTGGTGAGTAACTCCAGCATTTTGTGTGTCCCACTACAGATGCTGCCCGACCTGCTGTGTTCTTCCAGCAGCTCAATTGTTTTGCTGCTGGAAGTAAGCAATAAGAAGCGATGGACAATATCTGCTGGCCTCACCACTGAGTAAGCAGGGCTTACAATGAGGAAGAATAGTCTGTTGATTAAGTTCATGACTGAATGTATCCACTACTTTGGTCTCTGCTGGTGGCGGCACAGCGGTAATGATGGTGGAGCTAACTCATTGCTATTAATGCCTTAGGTATGTGCCTGAGTCAAACAAAAAATTCAGGATATGGAAGATACCTGGACAGGTACATGGATATGAAATGTAGGAGCCATATATCTACTTTCTGTCAGTCTGTACTGTACGTTGTGTTGCATGTTTTATAGGTTACAGTAATCTGTCATAAGGTTGGGCGTGGAAGAACCTAATCGTGCTTTGTCCTAGTTAGTTAGCTTTAGTTAGAAGCAGCCATGGAAATAAATGTGTTTTTTGTTGATCGTTCGTAAATTTTATTCTGCTTATTTCATTTTTTCACTAATTTGATTCCACTAATTTCTAATATCATTATAAATAGTTCATCTTTGTTGCTTCAGTAATGAAGGATCGAATATTATTTTTCTCAACTTGGAACTCAGTTATTTGGAGGCACGTCACACAGTGTTGAGTCTCTCACTCAGCCTCTAAGTGGTTTTGGTCTGTTCTCAAGTAACCACTACAAAAAAGTTTTAGAGGGATGTGTGACAAAACATCAGATGGACCATTCTAGATGGATATCTTGGTCAGCAAGGGTTAGTTGCGCCAAAGCACCTGTTCCCATGCTATAGTAGTCATAGTAGTGTGATCACTCAAGCTGAATATGATGTTCTCATAAATTATCATCTATTGGTGGTTGCTTGGTTCCTCAGGTGGATAAGGAGGCCAATCTGAGATCCACATAACTGGGATGTTAGGGTGGGTTCCCTTAATAGAGAACACATTTGAATTTAACGTGGGGAGACGAAGCACAGACAGCAGCCACACAGTCCTTGAGAGATTAAGGAATACAGGATGTCTGGGGGATCTTCACTGCCGCAGCCTTCCTCCGCTTTCACTGCCATTGTGATGTGGCATCATCTCCTGCCAGCTCCACCATTGAGATCTTGGTTGGATCGATCTTTGTCTGGACCTTCACCCATGATCTTACCGCCATGGGTGACCCTATCAGGAGCTAAGAACCATATAGCTGAACTGCAGGTGGTATCCTTCTCAGGACCTCAGGAACTCACGAGCCTCTCCACCGCAAAAAGGTGACGATCCTCAGAGAAGTGCTTCCATGTTGTATGACTCTATGATTCTATCAGCATACCTTTATAATCATTACTGCACCTGTGCATAATTAACCTAGGTACTTGGACTCCATATTTCTTAGGACTTCTGCTTCTCTTACCTTGTCTCAGAACTTAGTGCTGTTTGGCAACCTTGTTCAGGGTGCTGGGTATGAGGAGAGGACAACAAATTCCTTTAGATTTGATTTCTGTTAAATGGGGAGAGTATGCTTTCATTAGCAGTCTGAAGTGGATAACACAGGAAGTAATAAATTAAAAAAACATTAAATAGATCAACAAAATGCCAGAGGTTCTTTATTCCTTTCCATTAATGGAAAAGTATAAAGAGTTGACTTTCGGGCTGAGACCCTGCATCAAGACCTGTTGAAGGGTCTCAGCCTGAAGTGTTGACTGTATTCCAGTCCATAGATGCTGCCTGATCTGTTGAGTTCCACTAGGATTTTGGCTGGATTTCCAGCACCTGCAGAATATCTCATGTTTATTGACTACATCAAACTCTACGGAGAGTATGACAGAGGGACTTCCTGCAGACTAATTGGAAACTAAAGCACTTAAAAAAGACTGTGAATACTAATTTTGAATCGGTTCCAGACATGATGGAGTGCTAATTAAAATATTAAAATGGCTGGGTAGTTTGATCAGAGGAATGTCTCCACTGGGGAGAGGAATAAAACAGAGTAAATGCAACAGAGTTAGGTGAAAGTTTTCAGACATGGTGTGGAATGAACAAGCCCAAGACTTCTTTTATGAACCAGGCCAATTCTCATTAGTCTGAGGTTTAGTTGGGCATAGATCTACTGGCTCCCTTATGCCCAAGTGTGTCTGAACAAAAAGAAACCCTTATCAAGATCGGAGTTACCTTATCCATATCCTTGAGTGACTCTTGAGAGCTCACACTTTCTGACAAAGCCACTGATTAAGTCTCCTGACCGCATCCCTAAAATGAAAAGTGCCGAGGTAGGCTTTAATATAGTCAGCTAACTTAGCTTAGCTCCACAACCAAACTACTCCCATATTTATCTTACTGATTTTGGAATTGCTCTAGACAGCTTGGTCATTAGAACAGCTAATGGGCATCTGAGCAAGTTCTGTGTCCAATGGGTAGGAATCCAGCAATAACATTGAAAGGCATTTTAGTGACTTCAGTGAATCTTGAATTCAAAGTGCTTGCCGCAGCATTTGCCATGCCAAATTTCACACATATTCCAGTTATGTAGGAGGATAAGAATTAATCCGGCCAACGCTTTTATAAGACTAAAGATTTTCTGGTCCATTAAAAGTGGGGAACAGGGTGGAGAAGCCCGTCCTGTTTAAATGAAGTCTTGTCTGTTTCTAATTACCTCACTGGTAAAGTGATTTTCCTTTCCATTTTCAGATTCATTTTAAAGGTGTTTGTGAACTGTGTCAGAGTACTCTGTAGATGTCAATTGACTTAAATCAAAGGTAGATTGTAATACAACAAACAGATGTGTGACTGAGAAAAGTCAAATATCAAACACAACGTTATGGGTGAGAGCTAACCCAGGCTAGAATTAATAAGAAACTCAAAATTAAACTGGTTAAAGTAAGCTATTGTCAAAAGTAATCAAACCTATTATTTATTTATTCAGATACAGCGTAGAATAGGCCCTTGTGACCCTTCAAGCCATACTGCCCAGTAATAATGCAATTGAATCCTAGCCTAATCATGGGACAATCTACAATGATCAATTAACCTACCCACCAATGCATATTTGGAAAGTGCAAGGAAACCGGAGCATCTGGAGGAACTCCAAATGGTCACGGGAAGAACGTACAAACTCCTTACAGGCAGAGCAGGAACTGAACCCGGGTCACTGGTACTATAAAGCGTAGTGCTAACCACTACGCTACCATGCTGTCCCAGAATTAATAAAATAATGGACATGTACTTTCAAATGGCATTTTTTTAATAAAAATTGTAGTGATGATACATAAAGGTGCATAACACCGCAATTTGATCTTCAGAATGATCTCTCAGACAATTTACCCTGCAGGAGTTATGATGAGGCCTCGGTTGGTTGAGGTCGACCATGGATGTTGCGTCCTAGCTGTCTAGGTATGCAGCCTGGGCAGCGCAATATGGAGAGCAAGCTCTTTCCTTTGTAACAAGCTCCCCCTCTCTGCGTATCTGATGAACCCAAAAGTACGGCAGAGACCGATACAGTATGGCCCCATAAGCATTGCAGGAGTTCCATACACAACATAGGACTGACTTAGGGACTCCAGCTCCAGAACTTTCCCTTGGCATTTACTCCTGAAGCCCTCCCCATGAGTGGGTATCGCCGCAAGCTTATGGTAAGTTGGCTGTAACCTCAGCATAGAGAAGGAAGGAAAGCTGAGCAACAATCTCATAATAAATCTCTGACAAACTACTTTAGATAAAAATGAAACTGTCAATCAATTAACTTGCATGCAATAAAGTGCAGAAACCAATATGGTTAGAAGTGCACATTGTTCTCCGCTTTCAAAATTTGATCCCATTAAAAACAAAGCAACCAAATTTCAGACGTGGGATGGAACATGAAGTCATTGTTATTGTTCCACCCAATCCATAAATGTATTAGATTATTTTTAATGGTATTGGCTCCATATCACTAAGCAGTGGGCTCATGCATACTATGATTACTTCCATGGATACCTGTGAGGTGTGATTAGGAATTATGGTGTGCTTGGTGATATGCAACATACAGCTAAACCAAGTAACTAGTTGTGGACTTGAGGAAGCAGAAGTCAGGCAAACAGGCACCAGTCGCCATTGAATGGTCTGCGGTTGAAAGGGTGAGCACCTTTGAGTTCCTGGGTGTCAACATCTAGGTTGACCTATCCTGGTCTCAGTACATAGATACAGCCAGGAAGTCTCTACTTTGGACTTTGGAGATTTGATTTATCTTTGAAGACTCCAACAAGGTTCTACAGATGTAGCGTATAAAGCATTCTGACTTATCACAAACTTGAATGGAGCCACAAGGCACAGAAACATGACAAGCTACAGAGGGTGGTTGATTCAGTGAATTCTGTCTTGGATGCAGTTCTCCCTGCATCTACAAGAGGTGATGTCCCAGGAAGGCAACATCCATCATCAGGGGCCTCCAGCACCTGGGCCATGTGGTTTTCACAGTGCTGCCATCAGGCAGGAGGTACATGAGCCTGAAGACCCACACCTCAAGGTTCAATAGGTACCTTTAATGTCAGAGAAATATATGCAATATACATCCTGAAATTCTTTTTCTTCACAAACATCCACGAGAACAGAGGAGTGCCCTGAAGAATGAATGACAGTTAAATATTAGAACCCCAAAGCTCCCCCACAGCTCCCCCTCCCACGCATAAACAGCAGCAAAGCAATGACCCGCTCCTCACCAGCAAAAGCCATCGGCATCCCCCACCGAGCATTCAAGCATCAGCAAAACATCAATAAAGACACTGACTTGCCATACCCCAAAGCTAATTCATTCACCCAGTAATTCAATTCGACATACCACAGGCACTCTCTCTCTCTCTCTCTCTCTCTCTCTCTCTGTTAAGGGAAAAAGAGATGTCCCTGTTTCACAGCAAGAGGGGAAACATGTGAAAACAACTTGCTGATTTATGGTATTAAAGGTCTGTTGCATCACTTTTTCTGAACTCTGTGCCCAAAGAACTTGGGTCTCTGGGCATATAACCAGCAGCCAGCTCACTGCTTTTGATCTTCCGTGTACTCCCACGACATATCAAGTGGCGGGACCAACCTTGAATCTGCCTGGCTCCAGAGCCTTGGAAATTTGACACCCTGAAGGTACACTGGTCTTCCAGGCCGTGTACTTGGCATATCAAAAAGCAGCTGGTCCTGAGGCCCCGAGACCAAGCCCCAGTTCCACAAAGAACCAAAGTCAGCATGTAACTCCAGGTCAGGGTTTTCAAAAGAACCTTGAAAGGGAAAAAAAATGAGATATCAAATATAGAAACAGAGCTGTTTCCAAAAATGCAAGCTAAGGAGTTGCCATTGGGCACCATCATCCTCCTAAGCCCAGTCCTAAGGAGCTAAGCTTCTAAGTTTAACAAGTATCTTCTCCATTGCAAATAGGTTCTCGAACCAACCTGAAAACCTTAAAGCTACCTTGGACTTTATTTGTTCATCTTGCTGTCTTTCTCTCTGTTTTTTTGTCTGACTGTCTGTTCCCCCCCCCCCCCCTTCCCTTCTCTCAATTTGCACTAATGTCATTATGCTTATTTGGTCATGTAAGTTATGTATAGTTTATATAAAGTTTACGATAACTCTATCTGTCATATTTATAATGAAATGTGTTGTTGCTGAGAAAAAATAATTTTCATAACATTTATTCCCTGTGTATGTATTGTTTAAGACAATGCTCTTAAACATTAGCATTCAGTATAGAACCTCAGATCCATCCAATGGGAACACGTCGAGTTTGTGCGTCCTACATCAGCTTCATCAATCACCTCAAAACCCCCAAAACTAGAGTGGAAATAAGTCATATTCCATCCTGAGGAACTGCCTAAAAAGACTATAATGAATGGTTGTTGCTTTAAGAGAATTATTTACTAAACAATAATGTCATGTGGTAACTGCCCTTTGATCTGCAGAAATGCTTATAGAAAGTTCTGGAGGACACTTTGATAAGGAAGAAACAGCTCATTCTAAGCTCTTTGTATCTCTGAGTATTTGTCTGAGCAGTCTGCAATCGGATTGTTATATGTCAGGAATTCACAGAGCATATATAATTCTGAAGTTAGATTGGGCCCAGGAGTACTGGCATTCAGAGTGTAAGAGAGAATTTCTCTGAAACAATGGTTCATAGAATGGACTGGGAGAAGAAATTCTTTCCAGCAGTAGTATCTGGAACTGAATCAGGATAAGAGCATGGATTTTTCAAACTGAAATGAAGGGATGATCAGACAGAGATCTGCACCTTTTCTGAGGTTAAATCTTCTGAGTGGCTGAGTATATTTCAGATTGAAATGATAAGCTGTTAGACATTGGTGCCATTAGGATGGAAGAATATAGGGTGGAAAGTATACTTAATCTGTTGTCCTCTCATTAAATGGTGAAGCAGAGACAAGGAACCATGGATCCTTTGTCTCCTACTTTTTGTCTCAGAGTCATAGAGCACTACAACACAGAAAAAGGCCCTTCAGTCCATCTAGTCTGTGCCAAACTATTAATCTGCCTAGTCCCATCAACCTGCACTTGGATCATAGCCCTCCATACCCCTTTTATTCATGTACTTATCCAAATTTCTCATAAAGATTGAAATCAAACCCACATCCACCACTTCTGCTGGCAGCTTGTTCCATTCTCACTACCTCAAAGTGAAGAAGCTCCCTATCATGTTTCCCTTAATCAATTCATCCTTCATCCGTAACCCATGACCTCTAATTGTACTCTCAGCCAACCTTAGTGGAAAAAGCCAGCTTGCATTTACCCTTTCAGTGCTTTGAGATGCCATTTTAAGGAGCACTTTAAGGTACCATGGTAGTGTAGCAGTTAACGTGACACTAATACAGCTCGGCGTGTCAGAATCAGAATCAGGTTTATTATCACTGGAACGTGTTGCGAAATTTGTTAACTTAGCAGCAGCAGTCAAATGCAATACATAATATAGAAAAAGAAAAAAAAAATAATAATAAATAAGTAAATCAATTACAGTATATGTATATTGAACAGATTAAAAATCGTGCAAAATAATATATTTTAAAAAGTGAGGTAGTATTCACTGGTTCAATGTCCATTTAGGAATCAGATAGCAGAGGGGAAGAAGCTGTTACTGAATCGCTGAGTGTGTGCCTTCAGGCTTCTGTACCTCCTACCTGATGGTAACAGTGAGAAAAGGGCATGTCCTGGGTGCTGGAACTCCTTAATAATGGACACTGCCTTTCTGAGACGCCGCTCCTTGAAGATATCGTGGGTAGTTTGTATAGTACGCAAGACTTTCTTCTCATGAGTGATCCAGTTTCCTCCGGCAGGCCAAAGACGGACTGGTTAATAGGTCAATTGGTCATTGTAAACTGCCTTGTGATCAGGCTCGGGTGAACTTGGTGGGTTGCTGGATGGTGTGGCTCGTTGGGCCAGAAGGGCCTGTTCCACACTGTATCTCTAAATAAAAATAAACATATAAAAAATCTTTGCTTCACCTTTCCCCGTAGACCACTGCAGCAACGTACAGTTCCTTTTTGTAAAACCAACTGGTTTAAGTGGTGTCTATCTATATCTGTAAACACAGGTTATCTGCTGAAAGGAGAGCATGAATAATCAATGGATGTGAGTCCTTCCAGCTCCAAGTTCACCCCACATTCTGAAGATGTGCTGGCTGACGGTTTCATTGAAAATGGTCACAAGAGCAGATACGTGAGTGGAAATTGGTATGTTAATGGGGATGCAGGAGGAAAACTTGTGTTTAGTAACACGAGAAGATCTGCAGATGCTGGAAATCCAAAGTAACACATATAAAACACTGGAGGAACCATGAAGCAGGTCAGGTAGCATCTATGAAAATGAATAGGGAGGGGTGAGTGAACCATAGGAGAAAGGGATGCTGGGGGGGGGGGGGTGGGGGGAAGTAATATGCAGGTCAGAAGAGATAAAATGTCAGAGTACAGAAAGTGTGATTAGTGTATGATGGGTGTAGATGACTGCTTCATGGTCAGCACAGATACAATGGGCCAAAAGGCCTGATTTACTGCTGTATAATTCTATTTATTTAAGGTTTCTCATCATTCCATTGTCTCTATTTACAAATCAGGGCTCACCTGACAACACAGCTCAGATTTTCACCATCACCTTGCATGACCTTTGGGCATTCTGCAGTCAGTGAGTTAACTGATGTTCCCTCAAAGATTGTTAATGCGGTGATGGAGATTCCGTCCTCTCAACAGAGGTCAGCTCAAAAGCTGTGCAGATCCCAATCAAAGCCAGACATGGAGCTAGGATTAATGTTCTGTCACCTTAGATTGGTAGTGTAGCAGTTGGAACAATGCTTTACAGCACAGTAGTCGGTCGATCGGAAATCAAGGGTTTTGATTCCCCTGCTATCTGTATGGAGCTTGTACGTTCTTGCTATGACCATGTCTGGTTTTCTCACACATTCTCAAATAACGGCATACAGCTTGAAGTTAGTATGTTGTTGGCAAGCTATGTTGATGCCAAAAGCACGACAGCATTTACGACGTACTTCACCGCATGTTTCAATGCATGAATGTCAACATGAGAAATGCCCCTAATCTTTAAATCTACCTTTTTTAAAATTTAGTGATATTTGGCCCAATGTGCCACATAGCACAGCAACCCACCTATTTAACCCTAGCCTGATGCAGGACTAATTAACCTACTCATTGGTATGTCTTGGACTGCGGGGGGGAAACCAGGCACTTGGAGGAGATCCATGTGTTAATGGGAGAACTTACCAACTCCTTAAAGTCGGCGTCGGAATGGAAACCTGAGCATTGTCTCAAGCACTATGCTACCATGGCATTTGTGTACAGTGTGTCAAAGCAGTTGAATAAGGATCCTGAGATGGTTCAGATGGTCAAATTTAATATCAGAGAACATACACAGTATACAACCTGAAATTCTTACTCTTCACAGACATCCATGAAACAAGGAACCCCATAGAATGAATGATAGAAACATCAGCATCCCCAAGCCCCTCCTCCCTTTCCACTGCATAAACAGCCGCAGAAGCATCAGCCCTCCCCCTCCCACCCCCTCACTTGTTCCAGCTTAAGCACGAGCCCCTCAACCCCCCATTCCCCACCATGCAAGCAATAGTAAAAGCCCCCAAATAGACCTTGGTGCAGAGTCCATTAAAAACTATAGTTCACAGACAAGCACTTCAGCATTTCAGACAGGCTGTCCCTTCCACTGAGGATTCAGCCTTGCATGACGCTTCAGTCAGTGAGATCTGCTAGGAATAGGGTCAACTGTCGACCCATCCCTGGGCCACACAGCTGGTCTGAAACCCCGCTGCTTGCGAAGCACCATAACTGTAGATCACAAGCTCTGACAGAGTGTCAAACACCTTGAGCAGAAAGATAAGCCATAAGAGGAGAAAAGGTTTCATAGGTGAGCTGGAAGAAGTTGCCTCGGTCTGCAAAAACCTTTGGTGCCATCTTCCCTAGTTCCTAGAGAAGATCGATTTTTTTTTAAATAATAGAAAATAGAAACACAAAAAAGATGTTTTATTTTTACTGAATCTCAATTTATTCTTCAGAGCAGGAGCAGATGACTATAGGGACAAGAAATCCACAACAGCAAAAACCCTCAGCAGCATCAATGGATAAGAAAAAAACACTTCAGATCAATGATCGACAACTGAATGCTCTCGACTTCCCTTACCCACGCTTTGCCAAGTGGTGGTGAGCTTCCTGATCTATCAGGACACTGGTGGCTGGAAGACTTTTCTGGAGTTGGGTGTGTGTGGGGGGGGGGGGGGGGTGGGAGTTGTTACTTTGGAAGAAGGAGAGGGTAGTGGTTGTTCTGCTGTTATTGTTTTGTTGCTTGTTGTATTCTGCTTTATCAACATGTACAAACAAGCTGGAGGAACTCAGCAGGTCGGGCAGCATCCGTTGAAATGAGCAGTCAACGTTTCAGGCTGAGACCTTTCGTCAGGACTGAAGAAGGAGGGGGCAGGGGCCCCATAAAGAAGGTTGGGGGGGGAGGGTGGAAAGCCAATCAGAAGAGGAGGCAGAGTGAAGGTGGGATGGTGGAAGGGAGAGGGAGGGAATTACCGGAAGTTGGAGAATTCAATGTTCATACTAAGGGGCTGGAGACTACCCAGCTCTTCTAGCTGCCTATCACCTCTCTCATGATTTTGCCTTCTTCTATTACTCATAGCGCTTTCTCCTTAGATTCCTTCTTCACCTCTCCTTATTTACCCCCTAGATAAATAAATAAAGATAAGTAAATAAATGAGATAAATAAAGATAAATAAATTCAGATAAATAAATCTGAATCTGAATATTGCAGTTCTTCTGCTGATCATACTGCCATAGTGTTCTTGGGGGAGAATTCCAGAGCTTACATCCAGTAATGGCAGAAGCTAGTAAGCACTTAATCCACTTGGCATGCGATCTAAAACTCTGACAAACTTCTATAGATGTGTGATGGAGAGTATATTGTCTGCCTGCATCACAGCCTGGTATGGAAACACCAATGCTCTTGAATGAAAAATCCTGCAAATAGTAATGGATATTTCCCAGTCCATCATGGCTAAAACACCACTGAGCACACCTAACTAAAATGCTCTTACAGGAAAGCAGTGGTATCTTGAACCAAAAGGGATAACTTCACTCATCTTCACTTTGCCCATTATTGAAATGTTCCCACAACCTATAGACTCACTTTCAAAGACTCTTCACCTCATTCTCTCAATATCTATTGCTTATTTATTTTTTATTATTATTTCTCCTTTTTGAATTTGTTGTCTTCTGCACTCTGGTTGAATGCATTAGTTGGCCAATCTTTCATTGATTCTGTAGATTATTATTCTATAGTTTTATGAAGCATGCCCACAGGAAAATTGAAGGACGTGCATTTAGAACAGAGATGCAGAGAAATTATTTTAGTCAGAGGGTGGTTAATCTGTCGAATTTGTTGCCAGGAGCGGCTGTGGAGGCCAAGTCATTGGGTGCATTTAAGGCAGAGAGAGATAAGTTCTTGATTAGCCAGGGCATCAAAGGGTATGGGGAGAAGGCAGAGGAGTGGGGATGACTGGAAGAATTGGATCAACCCATGACTGAATGGTGGAGCAGACTCGATGGGTCAAATGGTCTACTTGGGCTCCTCTATCTTATGGTCTAAAATGAATCTCAGGGTTGTATATGGTGACATATATGTACTTTGATTTTAAAATTTAGTTTGAACTTTGAACTTTTGAGCTTGAGTACACAAACCTGGGTGGCAGCTCATACTGAGATACTCCAGGAGGAATATTCATCAATAAGGATTTAAATTGAGGCCAGTCAGCTGGACTTAAAAGATCCAATAGACTTATCTCAATGAATGAGTGAAGACGTGTCCTGGCCTGCATGCATCCCTCAACCAGAGTTTACTAGCAGATTATTTAACCATTATTTCAGGAAACTTGCCCTGCACATTTGATTAAGATATTTACTGCTTCTGATTAGAGCTTGGCTGGCAGGAACAAGATGGGCTGAAGGGCCTAATTCCATGTTGCATGACTATGAGTTTAGGAAATAGGTATATGAAAGATTTTCTTTTGATATTTTAGCTTTAAAAATAAGAATCCAAATTTTCTCTGTCAGATCACTCTCCTTGTCTTCTCTTGAAAATGTGACTGCCTGCTGGATGCAGGCATGAGTTTGTTTACTGCCTCTTGTTTGCCCCACTTGCTTTGCTGTTGGGGGGGGGGGTGGTCAGCAACTGGCACTGGGATTAGGGCAGTTCAGTAAGCACTCATGTGCTAATACGCATCTAGAACTTGACAAGTCCACAGCTCCATTCCAAAGTGCTGCTTTAATTAACAGCTTTCTTCCAACCATTAAAATATATAGGCACTTATTTCTGAGAAACATCAACAGTTAAAAAGAATGGAACAGGCACCTGGCCTGCACAAACTCAGGTGTCATCCCAAGGGGTTTAATTATCTCTGTGTGCTGTTTTCAACACAGTGGTTAACCTGTTTGCGTTAATGTCCTGTGTGCTTTCTTACATTACTGTGCTGACTACTTTTCAGAAGTTATTTGCTGGCTGGAAAATGCTTTGGGACAAGTCAAATGTGTGAAAGGCCTATAGAACTTTCAGTTTTCTTTCTCTGTGTTGCTACATGATGGCCGTTAACATTCATTAAAAGTAGATTAACACAAACCTTATCAATTAGTGTACTGACTGGCGACACGTTTAAATCAGTCCTCCACGACTCTGCTCAGCTCGATGTCAGCGTCGCTCAGAACCATTTTGAACAAGGCATTTTTCTCCAACACCCTGTACAATTGTGATCACTCAATCATTGTCACCAGAACAAATTAAACAGGTCATTAACAATTTTCCATCTGTGTGACCCTGCTGTGTAGTATTTGGCTGTTGCATTCCTGCCCCATTCAGTGTAAGACTGCTTGATTGGGCTATGAAATGTACTATAAAAATTGTAGGCCTACTTGTTGCAGAAATCCCAATAAGGAAAGAAAAGTAGTTTATACGGTACTGTGCAGAAGTCTTAGGCACATATCTACAGCTAGATATTTGCTAAGACTTTTGCACAGCACTGTAGTAATTTTATGCATTGAACTGTACTGCAGCCGCTAAGAAAACGCATTTCATGACATACGTGAGCGATGATAACACTGATTCTGATATGGGTCTGTATTGTGGACTGAGACTGGCAAAGGGGCAGGGAGAGGGAAATCATGGTTGAGAAGAAGGGAGAGAGTGGGAAGCACCAGAGAGATACTCTGTAGTGATTGATAAACCTATTGTTTAGGTTAAAATGACTTTGCCTGATGTGCAAGGGCTGTGTGTGTCTGCACCCGTTCAGTCCACCTCTCCCCAGCACCCGGCAATCCTTCTCTACCACCTGTCCCACACACTCCCATTGTACTCCACCCTCACCATCCCACCATCCTTTGCTCACGTCTGACTTACAAACTTGCTTTCTGCTCCACGTTGACAATACAGTACTGTGCAAGAGTCTCAGACATGCGGGATATATACATGCACCAAAGACTTTTCACAGTACTAAATGTCTGAAAGATACTGACTCGTGGAGTTATACAGTACGGAAACAGGCTATTCAGCCCGACTTGTTCATGCATTCCAAGTTGTCTTTTAACTTTATATGTTTGGCCTGTATCCGTCTCAATCAGGGATTCCCGACCTTTTTTATGCCATGGGTCCCTATCATTAACCGAGGAGTCCGTGAACCCCAGGATGGGAACTCATAAGACCAGAAGATTTAGGAGCATTTTGGTCCATTGAGTCTGCTCCACTATTCCAGCATGGCTGATCCACTCTTCCTCTCAGCCCCAATCTTCTGCCTTATTCTTGTTTATCCCTTCATGCCCTGACCAATCAAGGATCTTTCAAATTTTACCATAAATGTACATTAAGACTTGGCCTGCACAGATGCCTATGGCAACAAATTCCACAGATTCCCCATTCTCAGGCTTAAGAATTTCCTCCTCATCTCTGTTCTAAAAGGACGCCCCTTTAATCTGAGGCTGAATCCTCTAGTTTTAGGCACCCTCACCATAGGAAACATCCTCTCCAAATCCACTCTGTCAAGGCCTTTCACCATTCAATACGTTTCAATTAGGTGTCATTCTTCTAAATTCCAGTGAATACAGGCACAGAGCAATCAAACGCTCTTCATATGATAAGCTATTCAATACTGGAATCAATTTCATGAATTTCCTTTGAACCCTCTCCAGTTTCAGCACATCCTTTCTAAGATAAGGGGCCTAAAACTGCTCACAGTACTCCAAGTGAGGGCTCACCAGTGCTTTATAAAGTTTTAACATTACATCTTTCCTTTTATATTTTAGTCCTCTTGAAAAGAATGCTAACATTGCATTTGCCTTGCTCACCACAGGCTCAGCCTGCAAATTAACCTTTAGGGAATCCTGCACAAGGACTCCCAAGTCTCTTTGCACCTCGGTTTTTTGTATTTTCTGTCCATTCAGAAAATAGTCTACCCTTTCAATTCTTCTACCAAAATGCATGAACATACATTTCCTGACACTCTATTCCATTTGCTACTTTTTTGTCCAGACTCCTAATCTGCCTAGGTCCTTCTGTAGCCTCTCTACATCCTCAAAACTGCCTGCCCCTCCACCTAACACACACAAAATGCTGGAGGAACTCAGCAGGCCAGCAGCATCTACGGAAAGGAGTACAGTCAACATTTCAGACCGAGACCCTTCTCCTGTACTGCTGGAGGGCCTTGGTCTGAAATGTTGAATGTACTGTTCTCCATAGATGCGTCCTGGCCTGCTGAGTTCCTCCAGAATTTTACGCGTGTTGCTTGGATTTGCAGCATCTGCAGATTTTCACTTGTTTGGCCATCCACTTGTCTTCATATTGTCTGCAAACTTTTCAACAAAGCCATCAATTCTGTCATCCAAATCATTGACATTAAATGTAAAAAGAATCAGTCCAACCACAGACCCCTGTGGAACACACTAGTCACCAGCAGCCAGTCAGAAAAGGCTCCCTTTATTTCCACTCCTTGCCTCCTGCCAATCAGCCATCTCTTCATCCATGCTAGAATCTTTGCTGTAATACCATGGGCTTATAGCTGGTTTAGCAGCCTCATGTGTGGCATCTTGCCAAGGGCCTTCTGAAAATCCAATTGCACGTGAGCAACTGATTCTCCTTTGTCTACCTTGTTATTTTTTCAAAGAATTCCAGCAGATTTGTCCGGCAATATTTTCCTTAAAGGAAAGCATGCTGACTACGGCCTGTTTTATCATGAGGCTCCAAGTACCCTGTGACCACATCCTTAACATTCGACTCCTACATCTTCCCAATCACTGAGGTCAGACTAACTGGCTTATATTTTCCTTCCTCCTGCCTCTCACACTTCATGAAGAGTGGCACTTGCAATTTTCCAGTCCTCCAGAACCATTCCAGAACCTAGCGATTCTTAAAAGATCATTATTAATGCCTCAACAATCTCTTTAGCCACCTCTTTCAGAACCCTGACAGGTGACTTACTTGCCAAGTCATCCTATTCTTACCCTCGCTGGTACAAAGGTTACGACCCTGGAGGTCCTGTTTCTCAGCTTTCGCCCTGCCTCTCTAAAGTCTCTCTTCAGGATTTCCTCACCTTGTCTACCTATGTCATTGGTGCCAATATGTACCAAGACTTCTGGCTACTCACCCTTTCCTTTGAGAATGCCATGGACACATAGAACATAGAATAGTACAGCACATCACAGGCCCTTCAGCCCACAATGTTGTGCCGACCCTCAAACCCTGCCTCAAATCAACACCATCCAAAACATCCCTGATCCTGGCACCAGGGAGGCAACATACATTCTGGGTGTCTATATCGTGCCCCCAGACCCTGTCTCTGTTCCTCTGTCTAAGGAATCTCCTATCAACACTGCAATCCACTTCACCTCTCTGCTCTTCTAAGCCACAGCACCAGACCCAGTGCCAGAGACCTGGTCACTGTTGCTCCCCCTGGTGGGTCATCTCCCTCAATAGTGCCTATTGTTATTGAGGAGAATGGCCACAGGTGAACTCTGCACTGGCTGCGCATTTCTATATTGAGCAGGGTAGAGTCGGCAACAATTTGATTCTCTCCAGCTCCTCAAGCGCTTGATTTAAATCAACAGTCATTGAGGATGATTAGGTTGAACCTCTTGTGAATAAGGGAATGGCTGCAGCAAAAAAAAACAGATCAAGTTCAAATTCAAGTATAATTTCATAGTCATTTGACTATACATACATGCAATCAATGTTCCTCCTGACCACGTTGCATCCACAAAACATGTATCACACTCAGCACATAAAGTGATAAGGCTTAGTGTGTAAATCAATCAATGGAAGAGAGCAGAAGCCCACACTAAAGAGCTGGCTGCTCACAAAAATAGTGGATTAACGTCAAATTGAGAAATGTCTTGGAAAAGTCAATGGATAGTGTCCATGTGCACAGTCTTTATCCCAGGGTTGGGGAATCAAAAGAATCAGAGGGCATAGGTTTAAAATGAAACCCGAGGGGCAACATGTTCGCCCATAGGGTGGTCAGTAAAAGAAGCAAGCTGCTGGAGGAAGTGGCTGGCCAGATACAGTAAAAGAAATTTATTTGGACAGAAAATTGAATAGGAAAGGTTTAAACGGATATGAGCCAAGTTGGGAGTCAAGGTGGAGATATGTCCCTACCAAAGCTGGTGTAATATGCTCTTTCCCTTGGCTAGCTTGCCGGTCACCCTTGGGCAAGGAGTAACAACTGCTTACCTTCCCCGATCAGAAGCCATGCTGGATGGTCACATGAGCAGCTGGTGCACATCACAAGTCCTGGTTACGTGACCACTGATGCCAGGCAGACAATCTCTGAAGAATATTGATAATGGCTGGGGTCACAGGTCTTGTAAAGACACTGTCCAGAAGAAAGCAATGACAAACCACTTCTGTGGAAAGACTTTACAAGAACTATCGTGATCATGACCATGATCATCCACGATATACAACACGGCACGTTATGGTGATGGTAATGCAGGCAAATGGGACTAACGTAGATGGCAGTCTTGCTCAGCATGGAGCAGGTGGCCTGAGAGCCCCATTTCCTTGCTGTATGGCTCCATGTCTCTACAAAAGAAAACTGATAATTGTATCTTCCATTTCCTCAACAAGATGGGTGATAGTATTTGATTTTTTGGATATGGCCACAAAAAAAATGTCATGCTCTAGTCAGTGTGCCAATTCATACCAGCTGACAATTTGACCTTCAGCATATGCTGTCCCTTGCCATGTCTATCAGTATCCATTCCTTGACTCTTCCCTCAGGAGTGTTCAGTCTCATAGAAAACTTCTCATATCGGCAAGTCGAGTTCCTTGTCACGTCCACAAGTACAGTGAGGTACAAGTATGACCAAGGACTTGCAACAGTGTCACAACCACACTCAAAACACAAATTCTACATAAATTATACAAGCCAGAAAAGAATGCTCGAAACAAATCAGTGCAAAAACAAATGGGTCGACAAGTCTGTTGTGTTTTATTGTTGAGGTAGAATTAGGCTTGTGCAGACTGGTTCAAGGACCCAGTCATTTAGGAAAATAACTGTACCTGATTCTGGTGGTGTTAGTCTTCAGGTATCTATACCGCCTGTTGGATGGTAGTAGCGAGGATTGGACATGAGTTGAATAGTGGAGATGAAGATGCTGCCTTCTTGAAGCAGTGTATCCTTTAGGCTCTGTCGATGGTGGGGAGGGCCGTGTCCACTGCAGCCTCATGCATTCCTGTAAGTGGCATTGACCCTTCTCAAAGATATAATGAAACACTGAACACAATTTAAAATTGACTACTTAGTTTATTCATTAAAGTTCAAAGTAAATTTATTATCAAAGTACATATATGCCACCATATACCATTCTGAGGTTCCTTTTCTTGCGGACATGATCAATAGACTAATAAGTATAATAGGATCAATGAAAGACCACACCAGCAGGGTGGACAACAACCAATGTGCAAAGAACAAACTGCGCAAATACAAAAAGAAAGAGAAAATAAATAAACAGATGAATAAACAAGCAATAAGTATTGATAACGAGATAAAGAGTCATTGAAAGTGAGTCCATAGGTTGGCAGAACAGTTCAGTGATTGCGCAAGTGGAGTTATCCACTCTGGTTCAAGTGCTTCATAGTTGAGGGGTAATAATTGTTCCTGAACCTGGTAGTGTGGGTCTTGAGGCTCCTCTACCTTCGTTCTGATAGCAGTAGTGAGAAGAGTGTATGGCCTGGATACTGGGGTTTTCTAATAATGGAGGGTGGTTTCGTGCAAAATGGCTCCATGTAGATATGTTCAATGAAGGGAGGTCTTTACCTGTGATAATTACCCATTAAATCCTTGAATTGGATTTTACTTTTCTTAACCTCTTCTTCTTCTTGTTAAGCTACCATAACCTAACATTTCCACTGCCAGAAACATTAAGGCAACTCTTCAGGCATACACATTTCCAAACGTAGGTTCATGTACGAAGAAAACCACTCTAGTCCAGGGGTTCCCAACCTTTTCTATGACATGAACCCATACCATTAACTGAGAGTATAAGTAAATTTCACTACCACAGTTTTGTGTTCTTCTTGGATCTAACTTACAGTAATTTCTCCACCTACTGCCTAATTTTTCCTTTCCTCATTCTGACCACTTCTCACCTGCTTATCACTTCCCTGCTTCTTCCCATTCTCCTATGTTCCACTATCCTCTCCTATTAGGTTCTCTCTTCTTCAACCACTTGCCTCATCTACTTGTCCCCTCCCTTCTTCGTACTTCATCCCCTTCACCCACATACCCAACTTCCCCTTACCTATGAGCTATGGCTTGTACTCCTTGCCCTCCCCAGCCTTCTTATTTTAGCTTCAGTCCCCTTCTTTTCCAGTCCTGATAGAGTCATTGAGTCACAGAAAAGTAAAGCATAGAAACAGGCTCTTCAGCCCATCTAGTTCATGCTGAACCATTTAAACCATCTAATCCCATCGACTTGCACTGGGACCATAGCCCTATGTACCCCTACCATCTATGTACCTATCCAAACTTTTCTTAAATGTCGAAGTCAAGCTCTCATGCACCACTTGGGCTGGCAGCTTATTCCATACTCTCATTACCCTCTGCGTAAAGAAGTTTCCCCTCATGTTCCCCTTAAACTTTTCACCTTTCATCCTTAACCCATGATCTCTAGTCATCGTCCCACCCAACATAAGTGGAAAAAGCCTGTTTGCATTTACCCTATTTATACCCCTCATAATTTTCTATATATACATGATTCAAACCTCCCCTGATGAAGGGACACAGCTTGAAACATCAACTATTTATTCCTCTCCATAGATACTGCTTGACTTGCTGAGTTCCTCCACCATTTTATGTGCATTGCTCAAGATCTACAGAATCTCTAGTGTTGCTTAGTTTTACGGCTGTTCTTTGCATTAGTGGAATTTATCTGTTAGATGTCATATGACGGTGTAAGAGAGAAGAGTTGCTATATGAGGAATACATCGAGATGGCCGTGAAGTAATGCTGGAAGTATATGAAATTAAAGTTGCTTGATTAGTTGTTTAATTTCACCTATCCTTTTTTTTCTGTATTCGGTGGCCCAGCTTACATCTTATCCAAAAGGTATACACATCTGAGAACCATGCAGAACAGGAGCAAGATTTTTGAGTACTTATCTTTCTCCAAAGAGGAGTAATCTGAATCAATTTTATTATCACTGGCATACAGTACTGTGCAAAAGTCTTAGGCACACATATATAACTAGGGTGCTTAAGACTTTGCAGAGTACTGTAGTAATTCTATGTATTGCGCTGTACTGCTGTCACAAAAAAAAACAAATTCCATGACATATGTTAGTGATGATAAACCTGATTCTGATACGTGTCTCTATTCTCGACTGAGAGTGGGAGAGGGTAATCATAGATGGGAAAAGAGGAAGGGAGAGGGGAGGGAACAGGAAACACCAGAGAGACATTCTATAATGATCAATAAACCAATTGCTTGGAATCAAATTACCTTGCCTGGTGTCTCAGGGCTGGATGTGTCTGCACCCACATCACCCCCAGCCCTGGGCACACATTCTCTGCCAGCTGTCCCTCACCCCTCCCACGGCACTCCACACTCACCATTCCCAACATCCTTTCCTGCTGTCAGATTTACAAGCCTGCTCTCCACTCCATATCGACAAATACAGCGTTGTGCAAAAGTCCTAGGCACGCTAGCTATACATATATAAGTTGTGGAATTTATTGTTTTTGCAGCAAGTGCAACGCAATACATAAAATACAATAAATTACAAACAAATATATTATTAATAAAAAATAAATAAGTGGTTCAAAAATAGAGCAAAATTAGTGAAGTGGTGCTCCAATGTCCGTGGACCTTTCAGAAATCTGATGGTCAAGGGGAAGAGGCTGTTGCTAAGATGTTGAATGTGGGTCTTTAGTCTGTGATAGGAGCCACCTTCTTGAGGTAGTACCTCTTGATGTTGTCCTCGCTGTTTGGGAGGTTACAGATGGCCATGAACTGTGGGTGTTGCTGCTTCCTGCATCATCCTCTTTACCCTGCTGATCAACCTTGGTTTTTAACTAACAATAGCGTCAAATTTAAACGTTATATCCTTGTTTTAAATCCTTCCATAGCCTCAGCTCTCTCTAACTTGGTAACCTTCTCCAGCCTAGTTGTTGCCTTTTCTTTGCTCCTCCAGTTCTAGACTTTTGTTCCTCCTTGAGCTAAATTACTCCACCACTGCAAGTTGTGTCTTACGCTGCCAAATTCTTAGGGTCTGGATTTGCCTTCTGAAAGCTCTCTGCCATTCACTTCCTCCTTCAAAATGCTCCTTCAAACCTAACTCTAATGGACAATGAAGTCATGAATACTGCCTCAATATTTTTAGCTCTCTTTTGAACCCCTTACGTATTTAATTTTAATACATTTCTTATTACAATTCATAGTATGGGGCGACATGGTAATGTAGTGGTTAGCACAATGCTTACAGTAGAAGCAACCGGGTTCAATTCACACCACTGACTGTAAAGAGTTTGCACTTTCTCCCCATGACTGTGTGGGCATCCTCCGAGTGCTCTGGTTTCCTCCCACAGTCCAAAGAAGTACCGGTTGGTAGGTTAATCGGTCACTGTGATTAGGTTCAGATTAAATCAGGGGGCTTCTGGGTGACACAGCTCACCCTATTCCACACTGTATCTCAATGAATAAATAACATAATATTTTTCTATTGCACTGTATCGCTGCCGTAAAATGGTGAATTTCGAATTTCACAACTTATGTCACTGATGATAAATCTGATTCTGATTCTGTAATTCCTTCCTGAGCGTTCAATGTGAACTTTTGCAAACCTCTGGAGAAGCAGCTGGGTATATTATTTTCTATTAGTATTGATCATTTATTACTGCTATATGAAAAATCCAACCGGACAGATTATTCCTTTCGTAAATACATTGAGTAGCAAAAGGAAACACAAAATGCAGAATATTATGTTGAGCTTTACAAATGAAGTGCAGTGGAGATAGACAAATGTGGTGCAAGGCCCACATTGAAGTAGAGTTAGAGATCAGATAGTGTATGAGACATCTGCACAAGAATCTGACAACAGTGAGATAGAAGCTGTCGTTGAGTTTGGTGGTAGATGATCTCCAGCTTTTACGTCTTTTGCCCATGGGAAAGGGGAAAGATGAGAGTGATTGGGGTGAGAAGGGTCCTTGATTATATTGACTGCCGGCTGAGACAGCAGGAACTGCAAACAGAGTTGGTGGAGGGGTAAGGAGGTTTGTGTGATGGATTAAACAAAAAGATTAGTTTTATTTGTCACCTTACATTGAAATACACAGTGAAATGTATCGTTTGCATCAACGACCAACACAGTCCAATGTTGTGCTGGAGGTGGCCCACAAGAGTCGCCCACTGCTGCCAATACAGCACGCCCTCATCTTGCTAACCTGAACCCATGCATCTTTATTTGGAATGTGGATGGAAACCAGGACACCCAAAAGAAACCCACACAGTCACTGGGAGAACAGGCAGACTCCTTACAGACAGCAGTGGGAATCGAACCCTGATCTTACATCTGGCGCCGTAAAACATTACAATTCCATACTGCCCTGAGTTGGGACTGCATGCAAAACTCTCTGCTTGTTCTTGCAGTCTTGGGCAGAGCAGTGCTGTTGACAGATCTGTTCCACTCTGCTATTTTATAGCATGTCCTGCCTCAGGTTGTTTTCAAATTCTCTGATTCAATAACCCTCTACTTTCAAAGACTCCACACTCCACAGCCATATATGGTTCAGTGTTTTCCACTCTGTGGGCCTGATTTGTCAAGTAATGTAGATTTAATATTATGGATAGTTGGCTATTGTTCAGCAGTGCGTTACGTTTCTGCCAATATTTGATTTGCCTTAGTAATCCATTAAGTGGGCTGCAGAATGGCCTCTACTTTTGGCACTACGGTAGTAGAGCAGATGGCACAAAGCTATTACATCTTGAGGCATTCCAGAGTTTGGAGCTCAATTCCATGCTGTCTGTAAGAAGTTTGTATGTCCTCCCCGTGAGCGCGTGGGTTTCCTCTGGGTGCTCTGGTTTCCTCCCACAGTCCGAAGATGTACGATTAGTAGGTTAACTGGGCATTGTGATTAGGCCAGAGTTAAGTAGGTAGGCTGCTGGGCAATGGGGCTTGTTGGTCAGAAGGATCTGTCCCACTCTGGATCTCTAAATAAATAAACTAAAATCATCTGTTCCACACAACTGCAGGAACAAAATCTATTCCCACTGTCACACTGTCTGGGCTAATGTCTTGCATTATTATTCTGATATGTTTCACAGAGAGAATTTGGTAACCGTGCACCAACTGTCTACTTCCTCTGCTCTGTTCAGCAGCAAGCTGGTTCTGTACCCTCCAGATGAGTGACCGCATCCGCACGCATTGAATTACATTGCTGGATATTGACCACGGTGCAGGTGCTGACCCTGACATGGTGATCCAGCCCTGCCTAACGCTCAGCTCCGTGAGGCAAACTCCTCGACAGCTGGTGACTGAGCGGTAGTTTAAGGGTTGCTGCATCTTGAGATACTTCTCTCTGGCCCCTTGCCATCTCTGAAGGGGAAACACATGCAGAGTATCTGTTGCTATAGAAATTGTGGCAGGGGTTCTCTTTGCTATCAAATGTTTCAATCTGTCATGTTCCAATTTCCTACCAACCACCTCCCGCTTCACCCCCAGCAACACTCCCTCCCCCGCCACCACTTCCTCAGGAGAGCAGATTCCTACCTTGTCTCCAGAACCTCATTGAAAGCATTACTGCTTCCAGCTAACTGAACTCCTCCCACCACCTCCCTTTACTGCTGTGAATTAAATAACAGTCTCACTTTTAAATAACGGGCCGTTTACATACTTAATCATGTGGACTTCACCTATACTCAGTGACCACTTTATTAGGTGCAGGAGTGGAACCCAAGGTGGTCCTCTATTGCTGTAGCCCATCCACTCCAAGGTTTGATGTGTTGTGCATTCAGAGATGCTCTTCTGCACAGTTGTACCACAAGGTTACTTGAGTTATTGTTGCCTTCCTGTCAGCTTGAACCAGTCTGGCCACTCTCCTCTGACCTCTCTCATCAACAATGCATTTTTCCAACGAAACTGCCCCTCACTGGATGATTCTTTTTGTTTTACACACCGACCTCTGTAAACTCTGGAGACTGTTGTGCAGGAAAATCCTAGGAGACCAGCACTTTCCGAGATACTCTGGTATCAATATTCATTCCACAGTCAAAATGTCTTAGGTCATATTTCTTGCCTATTCTAGTGTTTGATCTGAACAACAACTGAACCCTCTTGACCATATCTGCATGCTTTTATGCACTGACTGGCTGCCACATGATTGTCAAATTAGATATCTGTATTAATGAGCCAGTGCACTAGAGGTACCTAATTTAGTGGCAACTGGGTGTACATTACGTGATTTGAGCTATTGAGGTTGAATGCGTAGCAACTGTCTCTAACGAGAGGTCATCAGCTAGAACAATTATCTCTGTTTTTCTTTCTCTCTGATTAACCTGTTGAGTGCCTCCAGCATTTATAGGGACATTTTCCCAGGGTGGAATGGCTAGACAAAAGACCATATTTTTAAGGTGATTGGAAGAAAATGCAGGAGGATGTCATAGAAACAAAGAAACATGGAAAACCTACATCACAGTACAGACCCTTTGGCCCACAAAGTTGTGCCGAACATAGAAATTACTAGGCTTACCTACAGCCCTCTATTTTACTAAGCCCATGAGTTGGGGTCCGGTCCGGAGCCCGCCTTTTGGGTCTTGCTCTGGTCCACAGACTCTGGACTCCGGGCCTTGCAGCCAGCCCTCCTGTCACACGAAGCCATTGGATCATCTTGGCTTAAGGAGATACACCTGTTGCCTATTAGGGGGCAGATGTTAATAAGGGGCTCAGGGACTGAGCCTAGTTGGGGGGTTGTCCTGCTCTGTATATGCTCTATCCGATTGGTCTTGTTCCCCTGCTTCTCACCTGTGTGCTTGTTCTGCTGTTCTGCTGTTCTGCCTTATTCGCCTTGCTTGTGCTGCCACGCTGTCAGTTGCCTTTCCCAATTTACCGGTGTATCACGGTAGTCCTGCTGCTCACCCTGGACACAGCTTCCTTCTGACTGTTGCCTCTGTTGGGTGGGTCTGGCTGGACTGCTGCTGCCTGATGGGGGTTCTACTGCTTCCTACCTGTTGCCTCTGTTGGGGAGGTCTGGCTGATCTGCTACTGCCCAGTGGGGATTCTGCCCCTTCCTACCTGTTACCTCTGTTGGGCAGGTCTGGCCAGATTGCTGCCCTTTTCACCTATTGCTCCTTAAGGGTTGTGCCCTGCACCTGCCCAGGTGTCTGTGACTGGCCCAGGCCTCTGTGTTTCCACCTGGGAGGCAGCCCTGCCTGGGATCCATGCGGCCTGCCCTAAGGACTCCTACCTTTTTCTCCCCTTGTTTCCCATGGGTTGTGCCTGGCACCTGTCCAGGTGTCTGCGAATGGCCCAGGCCTCTGTGTTCCCGCCTGGGAGGTGGCCCTGCCTGGGATCCATGCGGCCCGCCATGAGGAATCCTCCTGCCCTGCCTCGTCTGAACTCTGGGATCCTCCTGCCTGCTTTACCCTTTAAATGCCATGGCATCCCCATCCTGTCCTACCCTTAGTACTTCAGTGTCTGCATCCTGCATTTGGGTCCAATTCTGTCCCAGTTCCTGACACCATGTACCTATCTAAAAGTCTCTTAAAAGGCCCTATCGTATCCGCCTCCACCATCGTTGCTGGTAGCCCATTCCACGCACTCACCATTCTCTGAGTAAAAAACTTACCCTGACATCTCTGTACCTACTCCCCAGCACCTTAAACTTGTGCCCTCTTGTGGCAACCATTTCAGCCCTGGGAAAAAGCCGCTGACTATCCACACGATCAATGCCTCTCATCACCTTATACACCTCTATCAGGTCACCTCTCATCCTTTGTCGTCCAGGGAGAAAAGGCCGAGTTCACTCAATCTATTCTCATAAGGCATGCTCCCCAATCCAGGCAACATCCTTGTAAATCTCCTCTGCACCCTTTCTATGGCTTCCACATCCTTCCTGTAGTGAGGTGACCAGAACTGAGCACAGTACTCCAAGTGGGATCTGACCAGGGTCCTATATAGCTGCAAAATTACCTCTCAGCTCTTAAGTTCAATTCCACGATTGATGAAGGCCAATAAACCGTATGCCTTCTTAACCAGAGTCAACCTGTGCAGCTGCTTTGAGCATCAGAGGAACATTTCTTACATAGAGTGGAATGACCTGCCATGGGTGGTGGTGGAAGCAGGTACATTTGGGACATTTAAGAAAGAGAGGCACATGGATGGCAGAAAAATGGAAGGCTTTGTAAGAGTGATAGGTTAGATTGATCTTAGAGTAGGTTGGGATAACAGGTAGGCCAAAGGACCTATACCATAATGTTCCACTTATTTATTTGTGTATACACCTATTGAGATACAGCACGGACTAGGCCTTCCCAATCCTTCGTGCTGCATTCCTTAGCAATTTCTTGATTTAATCCAAGCCTAATCACAGGACAATTTACAATGACCAATTAGCCTACCAATTGTTATGTCTTTGGACTGTGGGAGGAAACCCATGTGGTCATGAGAAGAACGTACGAACTCCTTACTGAGAGCAGTGGGAATTGAACCCCAGTTGCTGGTACTGCAAAGCATTGTCAAGTCAAGTCAATTTTTATTGTCATTTCGACCATAACTGCTGGTTCAGTACACAGAAAACACGAGACAACATTTTTCAGGACCATGGTGCTACATGAAACAGTACAAAAACTACACTGAACTACATAAAAACAACACAGAAAAAAAACTACACTAGACTACAGACCTACCCAGGACTGCATAAAGTGCACAAAACAGTGCAGGCATTACAATAAATAATAAACAATAAACAAGACAATAGGCACGGTAAAGGGCAGTAAGTTGGTGTCAGTCCAGGCTCTGGGTATTGAGGAGTCTGATGGCTTGGGGGAATTAACTGTTGCATAGTCTGGTCGTGACAGCCTGAATGCTTCGGTGCTTTTCCCAGACGTCAGGAGGGAGAAGAGTTTGTATGAGGAGTGTGTGGGGTCCTTCACAATGCTGTTTGCTTTGTGGATGCAGCGTGTAGTGTAGATGTCTGCAATGGCAGGAAGAGAGACCCTGATGATCTTAGCTGACCTCCCTATCTGCTGAAGAGTCTTGCAATCCGAGATGGTGCAATTTCTGAACCAGGCAGTGATGCAGCTGCTCAGGATGCTCTCAATACAACCTCTGTAGAATGTGATGAGGATGCGGGGGTGGGAGATGGACTTTCCTCAGCCTTTGCAGAAAGTAGAGATGCTGCTGGGCTTTCTTTGCTATGGAGATGGTATTGAGGTACCAGGTGAGATTCTCTGCCAGGTGAAGACCAAGAAATTTGGTGCTCTCAACGATCTCTACCGAGGAGCTGTCGATGTTCAGCGGGGAGTGGTCGCTCTGTGCCCTCCTGAAGTCAACAACCATCTCTTTTGTTTTGATCACATTCAGAGACAGGTTGTTGGCTTTGCACCAGTCTGTTAGCCGCTGTACCTCTTCTCTGTAAGCTGACTCGTCGTTCTCGCTGATGAGACCCACCATGGTTGTGTCATCGGTGAACTTGTGCCAACAACTGCACTAAAATACAGCTTCACTCTATGTTGAATGTTTACTGTTTCTTTACTTCTGAGTCATATTCATACAACATATCCATTTGGCCCATTAATCTGTGCTATCAAACGTCTATTTACACTAATTTCATTTTATTTTCTCTGGATCCCAATTTAACTCTTCCACAGATTGTACCATCTACCAAACATTGGAACATAGAAACATAAACTCACCTTTCAGCCCACAATCTTTGTGCCAACTATGATATTAATCCAAACTAATCCCATCTGCCTGCTGAAGGTCGAGATCCCCCAATACCTATCTAAATACTTTTTAAATATTGCTGTTGTATCTGGTTGCCCTGGCAGCCCATTCCAGGCACTGATCACACTCTGTGTATATAACACTTGTAAATCTCCTTTAAACTTTCTCCTTCTCATCTTAAATGTATGCTCTCCAATATATGACATTTCCACCCTGGAGAAAAAGAATTCTATCCACCTTATCAATGCCTCTCATAGTTGTATATCCTTCTGTCAGATTGGCTTTTAACTCCTGACTCTCCAGATCAAGCGATCCACATTTATCCAAGGACATCAGAGATGTCCTCCTTCTTCAAAGAACAGGATTTCCCTTTCTCCTCCATTGATGCTGCCCTCACCTGTATCTCCTCCATTTCCCAGATCTATACATCTGCTTTCCGCCACCTTAACAGTATAGAGTTCCCTTTGTCCTTACCTGCCACCCTATGATCCTCTGCATCCAGCTCATCACTCTCAGCAACTTCAGCGTTTACGGAACCCTACTACCAAACACATTTTTACCTCTCCCCACTCTATCTTCCACAGGGATCACTCCCTCTGTGATTTCCTTGTCCATTTGTCCCTCTCTACTAATCTTCCTCTTGGCACTTCTCCCTATAAGCGGCCAAAGTGCTACGCCTGCCCGTTCACCTCCTCCTTCACCTCCATTCAGGGTCCCAAACAATTATTCCAGTGAGGCAACACTTCAGCTGTGAATCTTTTGGGGTCATTTACTGAATCCAGTGCTCCAGCTGCAGACTCCTCTACATTGGTGAGATCCGACATAGACCGGGCACCACCACTCCATCTGAAAAAAGCAAGATTTCCTGGTGGCCAGCCATTTTAATTTTTATTTACATTCCCGTTCTAACACGTCAGTCCATGGCCTCCTCTTTTACCACAATGAGGCTATTCTTAGGTTGGAGAAACAACACCTCGAACAATCTAATGGCAGGAATTTCAATTCCTCCAACTTATGGTAATGTTTTTCCCTCTCCCCTTTTCTGTCTTCTTCAAATCCTCACCCTGACCTCTTAGACCTTATCTTTACCTGCCTACCATCTTCCCCTGGAATTCCTCTTCCTTCCCTTACTCTCATGGTTTACTCTCCTCTCCTATCAGATTCCCCCACCCATCTGGCTTCACCTACCATTTTCTTGCTTCTCCCCCTTCCCCTCTCCCCACCTCATTCTGGCTCCTTCCTCCTTCCTTTCCATGTCTGATGAAGGGTCCTGGCCTGAAATGACATCTGTTTACTCATTTCTATAAATGCTGCCTGATCTGCTGAGTTCCTCCAGCATATTGTGTGTACGGGTCTGGATATCCAGCATCTACAGAATCCCTTGTGTTCACATTTATCCAACTTCCCCTTATAGCTAATACTTTGTAATCTAAGTAATATCCTGATAAATATCTCTGCACCTTCTCACAGCCACCACATCCTTCCTACAAGATGAATAGAGGCACTGAAAATGTGGCCAAACTAAATTTTCTACTGCTGCAAAGTGACTTTCTGACTTTTGTACTCTCTGCCCACCCTAAGCCTATCCCTAACCCTAAACTTAACTCTGTTCCTCACCCTCACCAACCATTGCCCAATCCTTGAAGGCAAACATGTCATATACATATACTCGCTTTGTTAATAAATCTGCTTTGACTGTGATTTTAGCCCCTTTTTACTATTTCTATTGCCTCTTTCAGAGAGCTGTGGACTCACACTCCAAGTTTGTTACCACTTACAGCATACTTTTTCCTTGCATTTGACTTCCTAAATGACAGCACCTCGCACATGTTTGGATTAAACACAATCTTGAAGTTCAAAAGTTCAAGTTCCAAGTAAAATTCATTCTCAGAGTACATACATGTCGCCACAGATAACATTATACTTAGCAAATCTATAGAATAGTAACTGTAAACCAGATCACTGGACAACAAATGGTTCAAATACAAATAAATAGCAATAAATAACAAGCTTGAGATAACAATATAAAAGAGTCCTTAAATGAGTGTAGTTATCCCCTTTTGTTCAAGAGTCTGGTGGGTGAAAGCCAGTAACTGTTCTTGAACCTGGTGGTGCGAGTCCTGAGGCATTTTGTCTGCCATCTTGTGCTGAGTTCTTTGACAGTTTTCTTCATTATTCACCATTGCACCAACATTTGTGTCATCTGCAAATGTACCAATCAGCCCTCCGCTTACAATTTTCCTTTTGCATGATTTACATTTTATTTTAACTTGTAGTAATGTGATACGTGTGCAATGTACTACTGCTACAAAGCAATGTATTTCACAACTTATGTCAGGGACAGTAAGCCTGATTCTGATTCTGATCTAAATTATACATACGTACATATAAATAGTCAACATTGGCAGGGACATGCCAAGTTTCTTCAGCTTCTATAGGTCCATTCAAGGGCTTGATAACTACAGGTAGAAGCTGTTTTCGAGACTGTTGGTACATGATTTCAGGCTTTTGAATCTTCTGCCAATGTGAGAGGGGAGAAGAGAGATAATGTGTTTCTTGATCTCTGAAGAAACTATTGAACAATATCATCCCCAGATCCAACAATGGCATTGTTCAGAAAATGGGACTTACTCCACAGAAACTGCATGGTTTCTCGAGTCTGTCAACCTGAGTTAGAACATATGAAATACAAAGAGTAGGGCATCTAGACTTCCAACTCCTTCCACTATTCATCAGAAATGTTTGCAGTCTGCTCACCTAGCTATAGGAAAGATCAATAAAATTGAAAGAGTATGGAGAAAATCTACAAGGATGTTGCCAGGACTTGAATTATAGGGAAAGATTAAATAGGTTAGGTCTTTATTCATTGAAACATAGGAGAATGAAGAAAGGTGTGATAAAGGTATTCAAAGTTAAGCTGGATATAGGGTAAATGCATGTAGGCTTTTTCAGACATGGTTGGGTAAGACTAGAACTAGAGGTCATGGGTTAAGGGTGAAAGGTGAAATATTTAAGAGGAACTAGTGGGTGAATTGGTTCACTCTGAGGGTGGTGTGAGTTTGGAATGGGCTGCCAGTGGAATTAAGAGATGCAGATTTGATTGCAACATTTAAGAGAAGTCTGGATATGTTCATTGATAGAAGGGGTATAGATCGATAGGACTGTGATAGCAACAAGTCAGTAAAGACACTCAGGGTATTCTGCCTGAGGCCTCAAGATACAGTGCTATGTCTTTGACCCTCCTATATCCCAGTCACCTCTTGAGTCACTCTCTACCTCACCGTAACCGCTTGTCTGCAGTCCCTTCAGATGCCTCATTGTAGGAAGGATGTGGAGACTGTGGAGAGGCTGCAAAGTGGTTCACCAGGATGCTGCCTGGATTAGAGAGTTCGTTCGTTCGTTATGTGCTGTGTCATATGACCATGATTGTTCTTGGCAAATTTTTCTACAGAAGTGTTTTGCCATTGCCTTCTCCTAGACAGTGTCTTTACAAGATGGATGACCCCAGCCATTATCACTATTCTTCAGAGATTGTCTGCTTGATGTCAGTGGTCGCAAACCAGGACTTGTGATATGCACCACCTGTTCATAAGACCATCCAGCATGAGCTCCCTTGGCTTCAGGTGACCCTGACTGGCAGGGCTCAGCAGGTGCCATGCCTTGTCTAAGGGTGACTTGCAGGCTCGTTTGGTAGAGATGATTTTCCACCCCACCACTCAGATTTTCAAGTATGAAGTTGGAATAAAGGTTGGACAAACTTGGCTACACACACAAAGTGCTGGAGGAACTCAGCAGGCCAGGCAGCGTATATGGAAAAGAGTACAGATGATGTTTCGGGCCGAGACCCTTCAGCAGGACTGAAGAAAAAAGATGAAGAGTAGATTTAAAAGTTGGGGGAGGGGGACGGAAAAACACAAGGTAATAGGTGAAACCAAGGAGGGGGGAGCGTGGGAATGAAGTAAAGAACTCGGACGTTGATTGCTGAGAGAGATACAGGGTTGGAGAAGGGGGAATCTAATAAGAGAGGACAGAAGGCCATGGAAAAAGGAAAAGGAGGGGATGAGCTCCAGAGGGAGGTAATGGGCAGGCAAGGAGGTAAGGTGAGAAAGGGAAAAGGGGATGGGGAATGGTGAGGGGGGGAGTGGTGTCATTACCAGAAGTTTGAGAAATCGATGTTCACACCATCAGGTTGGAGGGTACCCAAATGAAAGAAAAGATGTTGCTCCTCCTACCTGAGTGTGGCCTCAACACGACAGTTGAGGAGGCCGTGGAATGGGAATGAGTAGTGGAATTAAAATACAGTGGGAACAGCGGCTAGTTCAGCACCATCAAGCCTGATATACTTTTAAAATAAGGTTCAAAATCCCATGAGGTTACTTTTATTTCATTCAAATTGTTTTAGTTTGATCTTTGCCCCCCCCCCCCCATTTACATTTTCAACATGCTAAAGGAGGTTTCCTTTCCTCTGTGAATTAAGATTTGATGTGGCTGATGGAGACCTCTTAGGTATTCAATTAGCACATGGATTACCGAGTAACATCTTGAAGATTTCTTTGCCACATAGAAGCCTCTATAATCAATAAGTGGCTCAAAGGATTTTCCAGTTGTACTTAATGACACTCTCTCTGTTTTGAACCTGCACTCAGAGCTGGTGGAAACAATCCCCTGAGTGACTTCAGAGCCCATCAGAATGAGCCCATATATTGTTTTCACAAATTATTTCAAAGTGCTCTGACAACATGTGGCAAACTCAACTGGCCAATGTATTCCTTTCATCTGCAGTGAACCATATGTGTGCTACAAATTAATGTTGCAAGTGTCCTGCCTGGCTTCTCACTGCCCCCTCCCCACCGTATCTCCCATGACCTCATGCGATTCTCTTCACTTTCATCGTGCTAAGTCAAAATAGCTTTTGAACTTCTTTTTTTGGGCTTCATGTCAGACATATGTAGAGTGTAAGAGGTAGAGAGATAGAAGGAGAGACAGACAGCTGGACACCTGGTTTACATAGAGCGAGCATAAAGTATACAGAAGTCAGCAAGAGCACAAGTGAAGCATTTAACATTTACAATTTATTCTCAGCATTTCTGACATGAACAGATCCAATATTGATAGGTCCTCCAACAGAAAATTCTTGTCTGGGGAAGACTTAGCGATCTACTTTTCCCAGGGAGAATTGACATTAATAATACAGTAGTTCACATGACTGGCCCATTGAGATGGAAAGTGATCAAAGGAGGTTCACAAAATGATTCTGGAATTGAAAGACTTGTCATAGGACAAGCACTTGATGGCTTTGGGCCTGTACTCACTGGAATTCAGAAGAATGAGGGGGGACCTCACTGAAACCTGTCGAATATTGGAGGGCCTCAATAGAATGGATGTGGAGAGGATACTTCCTATGGTGGGGGGGAGTCTTGGATCAGAAGGGACAGCCTCAGAATAGAGAGATGTCCACTTAGAATGAAGATGAGGAGGAACTTCTTTAGCCAAAGAGTGGTGAATTTTTTTGCCATAGGCAGCTGTGGAGCCCCAGTCATTGAGTATGTTTAAGGCAGGGATACAGGAAGAAGGCAGGAGATTGGGACTGAGAGGGAAATTGGATCAGCCATGACGGAATGGTGGAGCAGACTCAATGGGCCAAATGCCTAATTCTGCTCCTATAACCTACAGTCTTATGGTATCGACTCATTGGGTGTTCAAAATGTCTGCATTAGTAAGCCAATAATCACTGCACTTTTGAACAGGAATTCTTAATATCACATAGTCAAGAAATATTCTGGAGCTATTTGGGGTCCTGGAAGTTACGGAGAAGATTTCTGGAATGGTGCCAGGCATGAGAGATTTCAATTGTAAGATCAGACAGAAGCTAAGTTTGTTTTCAATAGAGTAAAGAAGATTGAGAAAGCACTTGTTAGATATGATCAATAAGGTAGAAAGAGGGAGTCCGTAAACAGTCTTTCTAGGTGAGATAACACTTCACCTGCAAGTCTGCAGGGGGTTATCTACTGTATCAGGTGCCCTGGTGCGGCCATCTCTACATCAGAGAGATTCCGGGACCGCTTTGTTGAAAACCTTCATTCTGTTCACAACAGGTAGGATATCCCAATGGCTACCCATGTTAATTCTGCTTCCCATTCCCATTCTAACATTTTGGTTCACGGCCTCCTCTACTGCCACGATAAGGACATTCTCAGACCAAACAAGCAACACTTCCGATTTTGTCTGTGTAGTTTCCAACCTGATGGCATAAACATCATTTTTTTAAACTTTCATCAATTTCCCTGTTGCCATTCCTCACCTCCTAACCCTTCTCTTCTCCTTACCTGTCTGTCACCCCTGTCTGGTGTCCTTCCTTCTTTCCTTTTTCCGATGGTTCACTATTCTCTCCTATTAGGTTCCTCCTTCTTCACTCTTTTACCTCTCCACCTTTCACCTCCTAGCTTCTCACTTCATCTCCCTTTCCCCCTCACCTGACTTCGCCTATCACCTGCCAGCTTGTACTGCTTTCCCTACTCCCCCCATTCTTATTCAGGCTTCTGCCCCCTTCTTTTCCAGTCTCGATGAAGGGTCTCAGCCTGAAGCTTCACCCGATCTGCTGATTTCTTCCAGAAGTTTGTGTGTGTTGCGTGGTTCCATCAACAGATGGTTCAATGACCAGGGACATAGAATTAAAACTAAGAGTAAGGGCAATAACAGGAAATGAAAGAAATTCTGTTGGTGTTGAAAATCATGAGCAACACACACAAAACCCTGGAGGAACTCATCAGATCGGGCAGGATCTATGGTGGGGAATAAACATTGATGAGTCCTGATGAAGGGTCTTGGCCCAAAACGTTGACTGTTTATCCCTCTTCATAGATGCTGCCTGACCTGCTGAGTTCCTCCAGCATTTTGTGTGTGTTGTTCAGGATTGCGCATGTCGTGGTGGGAAAAAGTGAAGTCCCAGAACTGACTGCCGTTAGGATGAGAAAATCATTTGCAGTGCTATGAAATGGAAAGGCGGACTAGAAGTCATAGGATTGTTCTGCTGGCCAAAGCAGACTCAATGGACCATGTAACCTCTGCCTATGCTATGACGATTGATTAGTCTCACTAAAGCTGATCAGGTGGCACAATGGTGCAGCTGGCAGAGTGACTGTCTTTCAGTTCAACTCGTGTACTCAGTATTATCTATTTGACCTTGACCTTACCACCATGGGTGACCCTAGCAGGAACTAAGCTCCAGACAGCATCACGCTCAGGATCTCAGGACCTCACAGGGCTCTCAACCACAACAACTTGATGATCCACCGAGAAGCCATGCCATCAGGAGGTCGACGACGAAGGGAGAATACGAGGTGTTCTTCCTCAAGTCTGCATTTGGCTCAATAGCAGCAAATGTAAAGCACTTTAGAATGGACATGAGAAACATGTTATTTTACTCCACGTTATATTTCCCTCTCAGTTCCACTCACTCAGTTAGAAGTTGACTAGTGTCTAGAAAAACCATATTACTATTTAAAAAACACCTTGCTAGAATTGATGACTCTGGTAATTCATGCCACCCAGACTAAGGCTAGTTGTTCCACTGAGCCTGTGTTGGCTCCTGATAAAGTAATCCTATTGGTTGATTTGATTCCTCAGTATCTTTCCCACAGTCCTGTAATTATCCCTCGTGTGCCCATCCAAATACCTCTTAAAGCTCTTGGAAGACTATTTCCATCCACATAAGCAGATCACAATCATTCTTCAAATGAAAGAAACTTCTTCTCATGTTCCCCTGTATTTTTATCCAGAAACAATATATCCCTGTCTCCTAGTCCTTGAATAACGTACTTCTCTTTATCTTACCTAAACTGAGATTGATAATCAATCAGTCTCAAGAGCTACCTTTTGATCTAAGATGAATTAAACCCTTCCCTCCTGCATATCCCTCTATTTTTCTGTCATCCATGTGGCCATCTAAGTATTTGTTATGTGCCTCTATTGTATCTGGCTCAACCACCACTCATAGCAGTACATTGCAGGCACGCACAGCCATTATCATTATATGCTGTGTTGTATGACGTGGGCAAACATGGCCTTAAATCTGTGTTTAATCTTTTTATTCTAATCTCAATCCATGACAATGTTTGTTCTTGGCAATTTTTTTCTACAGAAGTGGTTTTCTGTTGCCTTCTTCTGGGCAGTGTCTTTCCAAGGCAGGTGACCCCAGCCACTACCAATACTCCTCAAAGATTGTCTGCCTGGCATCAGTGGTGGCATAACCAGGATTTGTGATGTGCAGCAACAGCTCATATGACCATCCACCACCTGCTCCCATGGCTTCACATGACCCTGATTGGGGGCTAAGCAGGTCACCTTCTCCAAGGGTGACTTGCAGGCTAGTAGAAGGAAGAAGCACATTACATTTCCTCTGGCAGAGATGTATCTCCACCATGCACCCCTCTGTGTTGCAAAATTACCTCTGGCACCCCCGCCCTATACTTTCCTCCAATCATCTTAGATCATTTCAACATTAAATGACCTTCAGCCCCTATCCTATTGTAACATTGAAAACAAAACAAACAACTCACTGACTTATGATGTTAAAAGTCTGTTGTGTCGTTTTTTCCGAGTTCTGTGCCCAAAGAACTCGGGTCTCTGGGCACACAGCCAACAACCAGCTTGCGGCTTTCAATCTTCTGTCTCCCACAACACACTGATTTCCTGCAGAGGCTTCAATCTCGAGTCTGCCAGCCTCCTAAGCCATGAAATCCTGAAACTCTGAAGGCGTGCAATTCTTCTAGGCTGCGTCCTTGGCATATCGAATAACAGCCAGTCACAAGACCTGAAAGCGGGTCCCATTCCTGCAAAGAACCAAAGTCAACGTGTAACTCCAGGTCAGGGTTTCAAAATAAATATGAAAGGGAAAAATAGAGCTATTAAAGATAGAAGTAGAGCTATTTCCAAAGATGTGAGCAAAGGAGTGGCCGTTAGGCACCATTGTCTCCTAAGCCCCACTCCTATACCCCAATTTCTTCTCAGTTTGTAGTAATGAGATCAAAAGGTGGAGCAAAAAAGTCAGGTTTGGCAGAAACCTCAACTGTGACACGTTCTTTGACCCTGGGACATTCAACACTGCCTGAATTTTCTAGGCACATGTGTAATCCTTCTGTATTAATAGTGTGATCATCGTACATGATGTTTGGTTTAAAGCATTCACAAATTGCATCATGCTCTGAGCCGATAATTTCCTAATCTTTTCAACTCTGTTTTGACATTTTGGAGATATTCCTTGTCATTCTCCCCAGTAACACTGATGTCATCCAGATAACACAGAGTGCCTGGGCAGCCTTGCAGTACCTTGTTCATAGCTTTCTGCCAGAGTGCAGGTGCAGACGTTGCTCTACAAATAAGCCTGTTATAAAGATAGAATCCTTTGTGAGTGTTTATGGTGAGAAACACTTTGCACTCTTTTTCCACCTCCATTTGTTGGTAGGCCTCAGCAAAGTCCATGTTGCTGAAGTGTTTCTCCCCAGAAAGGTTGGCAATGATATCCTCTGTCCTGGGCAAAGAGTATTGACCTACTTTCAGTGCTCATTTGATGGTGACCATGAAATCACCACAGATCATGACAACCCATCCTTCTTGGCTACTAGGACCACTGGTGTTGCCCATGGGCTCCACTCAACTTTTGAAAGATTGCCTTCAGACTCCATGTGATCTACTTCACTAGCACGGTGGGTATAAGAAACTGAACAGTCTTTGTAAAACTTAGGTGTGGCATTTTCATTTAACACAATTTTATCCTTGATATGTTTGAGTTTTTTCAATGTCATCTTTGAACACTGCTGTGGCATCATCCAGTACTTTCCTTATTTCACTTTCGGTTGACTCTGTTGCAGGGGTTGTGGTATGCAAATGGTCAATGAGCCTCCAGTCAAGTTGTAATTGTCCTGGTGCTTTTGATTTTACCACATAGAAGCCCAATGTGGCTTGTTGGTTGTTAATCTTTCACTGGTACAAGCATCACTCCCACAAGAGTTATCTTTTTTCCAGTTAATGTTCTTAGTTGGATACCTGCAGGCTTCAGTTTGGTATCTTTGAAATTCCTTTCGAACTCATTTTCTGGAATGACTGAAACAACTGAGCCAATGTCCAATTCAATTTTAATTAATTTGCCGTTAACTTCTGCTGTAAACCCTATTACTTGTCTCATGTTAGTTTTCACATAGTAAGTCTCAAGGCTATGCAGTCCTGTGTCACTCTCATCATTATCATATTTTTCATCAACAGCTTGCAGAATAGTACTTTTAAAACTGCAGCTTGCCTTTTTTATCTTTTTCTCTTCCCTGTGCAATCCATTTTACTTTTGTTTGACGACATGCTTTTTGTATGTATCCTACTTTGTTGCATTTTCTGCAAGTTCCACCACTAAAGCTGCATTGGTGCGGTGTACTGCATGTGAGCCCCTACTACAATGGTAACAAAATTTGTTTGACCAGACAGGTTGCAATTTTGTTCACCCTCACTTACATTCCTGACTGCAATTCAATTGACTGCTATTTCCATCAATACAGCAATTTCAACTGCTCTTTTAAATGTGAATTTTGCTTCATTTAGGAACCATTTTTAAATGCTTTCTTATGCAATTCTGCAAACTAAATTATCTCTCAGTGAAGCATTAAGCCCATCACTGAACTAACAATACTTGGACAATTCCTACAATTCACTCATGTAAGCTGAAATGGACTCCCCTTCCTTTTGAAACCACTTGTGAAACCTAAAGTGTTCTGCAATCAACAGTAGTTTCGGTTCTAAATGTTCCTGCATTATATTCACAATATCCTCAAAGCTCATTTTGACTGGTTTAATTAGAGCATTTAAACTGCTAAACAAGTTGTATGCTTTTTGATCCATTGTGCTCAGCAACACTGGCATTTGTTTATCATCAATTATTTAATTTGCTTCAAGATGCTGCTCAAATTGTTCAGTATACATCATCCAGTTATATGCTGTGCAATCAAATGTTTCTATCTTTCTGATGTATCCAGCCATATTTGCTTTTATTTTAATTATGACTCAATCCTTGCTGTTTGTGAACCCATGGTCATTCTCATTGCTTGTTAATTTAATCTGTTTTCTGCCTTTTTTTAAACTCAAACAACTCTCTCCCTTTCTAAGGAAAAACGTGTTGCACTTCAACAAGTTGAGTTCACTTTAAAACTCCCTCACTACTGCCATTATGTTTTGTAACTCCAGAAACTAATTGAAAGAAAACCACAAGAGCTGGGATATGTTTGTCAACTTTTTGCTAGTGAGGCACTTAGATATTACATGGTGACGTAATGACATATGCCATTCACATACTTTTTACATACAACCCATAATGAATTACGTAAATGAACAAAGAACGCTTAATCAAACAGTATATTTACAATATTACTCAAATAGTACAACAATATTAAATCCAATATACAGATGAAGGGTCCGAGTCATAAAACATTATCTGTTTCCACTTAGACAGAGGCTGCCAGAGTTTCGGTGTTCTCAACATTTAATTTTTATCTTTACTAAGATTATTGACAGCAATCCATTAACCTACCATATGTCTTTTGGATGTGGAAGGAGACCAGAGTATCTGCAATAAATCTACTTGGTTACAGAGGGATATTTCAATTCCACACAGACTGTGTTGGACAAAAGGATTGAACCAGGATCCTCTACCACCAGCATTACTGTGCTCCCCATGATCATTGATCAGGGTTCAATTCCCACCACAGTTTGTAAGGATTCTGCCCATAACTGCATGGGTTTCCTCCAAGTGCTCCATTTCCCTCCCACATTCTAAAAACGTACATTAGGGATGGGGAGTTGTGGGCATGCTAGATTGGTGCCAGAGATGTGGCTACACTTCCAGGTTACTCAGCACAACCCTTGATTTGATTTGATACAAACGGTGCATTTCACTGTATCTTTCAATGTGCATGTGCCAAATAAAGCTAATATTAAAAAAAGCAAAAGAAAAGGAAAGAAGCAAAAAAAAAAGCAGCATATTTTCCACATCTTTATGTTTAAAAGACAGCTTATGGAGATGTCAATCAAAACAAAATCTGGAGCATCTTAAACCTATTCACCAGACTGGTCAAACTTCCAAAATATAACTTCTTCTCAGGCTAAAATAATGAAGGGATTTATGATTGATGTGGGAAAAATTATGAATTTCCTTTCAAATTCACAAAGACTCCAAGCAACAAGAGAGAAACTTAACTGACCCCCTCTCCTTGCTTGCTCAATTTCCCTGCTCCCTCAGGAGCCTATAATGTCCTTTCTAAAAAAAAAATTGTACTCTTTCATATTTTTCATATCCTGCAATAATTCCAGGAAAAGTAAGTTGGTCCTGATATCTAACCTAACCCTGGCCTACATATTTTAAAGTTTTGCTTCCTAATCCGACTGTCACTATGAATTTTGAGTAATTCCACGACACCCAATCCTTTCATAATCTTAAATCCTCACTCACGCTTCCCCTGAGCATCCCTAGCACAGGATGGAGAACCCTAACATTCTCAGTTTGCATTTTTGTTTCCTAAGTAAAAAATCTTAAGCTGTTTCATCTGCTTCATTTTCCTCAGCTTGTGTTCTGGAGTTCCGATATTGCCAGAGGATTTAGGATCTGAAAAGAACATAGCCTACCAAATTCAGGCAAATTGTAACCCAGCATTGGTTTCCAGTTATTAACATTACAAAAAGACATTGTGTTTTTTTTTTATATATGTTGGCCTAGCAATCACTAATCTGTAATTCAGTGCACAGCTCGATCTTGCTGCCACCCTAAAGTCATAGGTCTGAGTCCCACTCCATAGACCAGAGTTCAAAATTCTAGGCTAATGCCTCAGGGTATAAGGAGGAAATGCAGCATTGTTGGAGAAACTGTTGATCAGATGGAAAATTAAACTCAGCATCATCTTCAGGTTCAAGTGTAAAAAAAAGGGAGGAGGTACATGAGCGTGAAGATACACACTCAGCATTTTAAGAGCAGCTTCTTTCCCTCTGCCATCGGATTTCTGAATGGACAATGAACCATATACAGTACTTCACTTTTTGCTCTTTTCTTGGATTACTTACTCATTTTTACATATTTCTTATTGCAACAGTATTTTTAATGCATTGCATTGCACTGCTGCTGTGAAACAACAAATTTCACGACACATCTGTGATAATAAACCTGATTCCTTACACCAGAGTGTAATAATCTGTAGAAAAAGAGCATTAAAGAGCTCTGAAAAAATTTAATTATCATGCAAATTAAAATCTGTTCTCCTTGGTGTTGGTTGCTCTGCATATTTGCCCCAAATCCACACAGAAAATCCTTCAACCATCATTAGAGCCATGAAGTGTATCTGAAAGGTCAAAGAATGGTGCTAGGAGGGACAATAAGTCAGCCATGATGGAATGGCAGAGCAGATTTGATGGGCCAATGACCTAACTCTGCTCCAATGTCTTGTGGTCTTCTGAAAAGACTCCTTCCTTTTTTTTTTCACATTGCTTTTCTGTAAAGCTTGATAGGTCTGATGTCTCCCTGACTTGGGTGTCTAGAACCAGGGGTCACTGTTTCAGCATAAACGGTCAACCACTCAGGAGTAAGATGAGAAAAAAATTCTCCACATAGTGGATTTTTCTCCTTGGATTTTTTTTAACCCAAGAACGCTGTGCATAATCAGTCACCAGGTATACCCAAGACAAACTGATAGATATTTGGAATAACAAGTACTCTACTTCCCTTATTTAAGTCTCCATACTACCTCACATTCCCATCAGATTCCTTTCTCTGTAGCCCTGTAATGAGCTCTCCTGTCCTGTATAGAGAGCCTGGGTGCATTGGGCTCCAAGGATTCAAAAGCACCTGAATTTTTTAACTGATGTTTTAAAGATAGTCATTAATCCCTGGTATTGTCTGTTTAATCTTGTTAAATTTATTTTGACTGCAAAGGTTTTCTGTGTTCTATGTTTATTAAGTCGACTCCTGATTAGGTTTATCGCAGGGTCATGTCTTTGAGAATGTTTTGTCTTGCTGTGTCACTCTGCCAAGCCACTGATGGAGCTCATATGAATAAACCCTAGTTGCTCTCTCCAATTAGGGATCTGTCTTTTCTCCGCATTTGGGTTCAATCTTTACCAGCGCTCAGTGTGACGAATTCCTTCAGTCCCCCAACTGTTACTTTTCAGCCTCCCCTACCCAACCATCTGCCACTCAGTCCTCCTCGCCTGGATCAACTTATTACATGCCAGTTCTTACACCATCCCCTCCCCTTTGGCTCTTTATATTGGTTCTCTCCCAACTACTCTTTTAGTCCAGATGAAAGGTTTTAACTTGAAACAATGATACTCCACTACTCTCCACAGATGCTGCTCAACCCAGTGATTTTCTCCAGCATTTAGTGTGTTTCCCCAGATTCCAGCAAATGGGTCTAGTTCAACTGAGCAGCTAGGTTGACATGGACGAGAGGGTCCAAAGGGCCCTTTATTCCATGATGTTTCGCACTGTGACTCTATAACTCAGCGTCTTCCATGTCAATCTCTTTCAGAATGTTCATTTAACTCTTCTACACTCCATAAAATGCAATCTCCTCAAGAGACAGATTTAAAATTCTAGTCCTGCACATGATGCCAGGATGGAAATACTGGAAAATTAATCCATAGAAGTGCACTTTGCAAAACACTTGGTATGTCTTCTCTCATCCCAAAGCATCAAAAAGAGCAGATGTTCCACCCTAACAAACTACAAAGGATACCAATTTTGCCTGAGAATCAAAATTAGAATCAGATTTAATATTACAGGCATACATAGAACATAGAAATTTACAGCACAGTACAGGCCTTTCGGCCCACAATGTTGTGCTGACCATATAACCTACTCTAGAAGCTACCTAGAATCTCCCTAGCACATAACCTTCTATTTTTCTAAGCTCCATGTACCAATCTAAGAGGCTCGTAAAAGACCCTTTCGTATCCACTTCCACCACCGCTGCTGGCAATGCATTCCATGCACTCACCACTCTCTGTGCAAAAAACGTACCCCCAACATCCCCTTGGTTCCTATTTCCAAGCACCTTAAAACTATGCCCCCCTGTGTTAGCCATTTCAGCCCTGGGAAACAGCCTCTGGCTATTCACACGATCAATGCCCCTCATCATCTTATACATCTCTATCAGGTCACCTCTCATCCCCCCGTTGCTCCAAGGAGAAAAGGCCAAGTTCACTCAACCTATTCTCATAAGGCACTCATGAAATTCATTAACTTTGCAGCAACAGCACAATGCAATACGTAATAGAGAGAATATCTGTGAATTATAATATATATATATATAAATAAATTAGTTTAATTGAATAAGTAGTGTAAAAATAGGCAATAATAAAAAAGTTCAGAGGTAGTGTTCATCAGTTCAATGTACATTCAGAAATCATTGACGCTTCTGTACCTCCTTCTTGATGATAGCAATGAGTAAAGGGCATGTCCTGGGTGGTGGAAGTCCTTAATTTTGGATGCCGCCTTTCTGAGACACCACTCCTTGAAAATGTCCTGGATAGTGCCCATGATGGAGCTGACTGATTTTACAACACTCTGCAGCTTACTTCGATCCTGTGCAGAGGCCCCCCACATACCAGGCGGTAAAGCAGCCAGTCAGAATGCTCTTCACGGTGCAACTGTGGAAATTTGTGAGTGCTTTTGGTGGTATGCCAAATCTCTTCAAACTCCAAATGAAATATAACCACTGCCTTTCCTTCCTTATAGCTGTATTAATATGTTGGGCCCAGGTAAGGTTCTTGACACCAAGGAACTGAAAATTGCTCACTCTCTCCACCTCTGATCCCTCTATGAGGACTGGTGTGTGTTCTTTCATCTTACCCATTCTGAAGTCTACAATCAGCTATTTGGTCTTGCTGACATTGAGTGCAAGGTTTTTGATGCGACATCACTCAACTAGTTGGTATATCTCGCTTCTGTATGTCCTCCCATCATCACCTAAGATTCTACTAACAATGATTGTACTGCCAGCAAATTTATAGATGCCATTTGAGCTGTGCCTTGCCACACAGTCATAGGTGTAGAGAAAACAGAGCCATGGACTAATCACACAGCCCTGAATACGCACCAGTGTTGATTGTCTGTGTTGATTAGAGCTAAAATCCCACCCTATCTAACTATAAAGGAAAATAATTTTGCATTAGTGTGTCCTTGCCAAATGCTTCATCCTTAGGCTCATTCATAGCATGCAGCAGACCAATCTTCTCCCTTCATCCCAGGCATATATAAATGGTTACTCTTAGTGGCCAATGTGTCTGAAAGCCATAGTGTCAGATCTAAGGGAAAATGCATCACTTGCACACCTTCAAAAAGGTGTTTCCTGCTGTCTCAAATTATTTTCCTCAAATATCCTCCTACTTCAAGCCTTTAATAAAAGCGTTACTCCACACTCGCAATAACCTGATGCAAGATGGAACTCAGCATTGCCACCTCACTTAAATGCCGCATGATACCTTTGAAGCAGATTATTGAGGAATAACAAGAAACATATGTACACTTTCAAGGCCTTGGGGGAGAGTTTTTACTAGTTTCAGTCAGAAAAAATAAGCTGCAGTCTTTTCTCCTATTTACTTTACACCTCTTTATAAAAGATTGGATTACGTTCCCAGGCTGCAACGTTGCCCCAGGAATGGTTGATCGAGGATTTGCATCTGATTACCTGTTGACACGGCCTTGCCTACTGACAGGTGAGGTGGCATACCACACCATGACAGGGAGATATTCATGTGTTGGTCTGGTCACATTTTGAGATTTAACATCAGCAACAAAGAGATGGCTCCATTCTGACACGATGAAGCAAACTGCTCACCAGAAATTCAGTGGGTTATAACAACCGGTGTTCTGACCAAACCTAGTGAATCCATTAATCACTGGCACTTTTGAGCCTGGTTGTTAGCAGCCGAGACTTTCTTGCCTATCCATAACATTGTAGCTGGATTCTATATGGAATACCCTGGTTTCTTCGGCTGAGTAAGTCTGTGGAAGACAACCTCCAGCCTCACCAAACTCGTGAGATTGAGGCACGCTCCCACCCCAAACACCTGGATGTGTGGATGCAGTGTAATTTGCTATCCTGTTACAAATTAGTGCCACGAAATGACAGATAGTATGCTGCATATGATCAAAGGAATTATACTTACGAATCTTAACTAAAGGATTAGTAAAGAACTACAAAAAGAAAAGGGCCCATTCTAGTTAAACAGTCAAACATGCACAAGTTGGAGCTCATCTTGAACGTCTCTGTCACTCACGCGCAGGGCCGTCGGTCACTGTGAAAGCACATGCCACCTTCCGAACGTCACTCGCAATCCATCTCGAACAACCAGGTCTCCCATCGGGTCGTACACTACAACTGGTTCTCCCCAACAATTTCTCTCTTCGTCTCCTCTCAAACAGAAGTCCCAAGCCCATCTTGGTGTCTCTCACCAGAGAAACCCCTCCCCCCTTAATCCGATCATCCTAATGTTTCCCCCCATCCCTTCACTTCAACAGTAACATGAAGCATGAAAACAGAACAGACTGCTCTCAAAGAACTGCCAAAATGAAAAACATACAGCATAGCAGTAAAAATATGAACCAGGGCATTACATAAATAATTCTAAAAGAATTTTTAAAAATGGTGGTAAATGTATGTGAAGTGCAACTGTTGGTTTGTTGGACATACTGTAAAACATTACTAGCCTTAAGTACATACTTCTAAACTGCATGACTTGTGAGGAGAGAATATGACATGGGTTGTGGGGGTCCCTGATGATGGATGCTGCTTTCCTGTGACAATGTTCATGTAGATATGCTCAATAATGGGGAGGGCTTTACCCATGATGGACTAGCCCATCACTGAACTAGGCTGGGTATTCTGAAAGCATTCATCATTAAGTTGATTGAACATCAGAAAAGAAACACCTAGTTCATGAATTCCCTCCAGTGAAGGAAATAGCTCACCTTAACCTTAGACTATAAATGACTCTAGATATCTAATGTGGTCATCTCTGACCAATCTCTGCAGTTCATAGATAATTAGTGATGGACAATAAAATGACACCTCTGCCAGCAATACTCCCAGGTAGTGAAGATTAAATAAAATAAGCTGCATAATACAGTTAGAGTACTGGAGCAACCCAATGCATTATAGATTTTTTCTTTTTTAGTGAAGGACGATGAAAGGTGGTGGTAGAGGTGTACAAGATAATAAGAGGCATAGACTGAGTGGATAGCCAAAGGCTTCTTCCCATGGCAGAAGTAGCTCATACCAGGGGACTTAATTTTAAGGTGATTGGAGTAGAGTATAGAAGGGATGTCAGAAATAAGTCTTTTTACACAGAAACTGGAGGGTATGTGGAATGCGCTGCCAGGTTTACATGGTAGAGTTAGGTAGATAGGGGCACTTAAACTTAAGGAAACTCTTAGATAGGCACATGAAAGATAGAAAAATGGAGGGCCATATAGGAGGGAAAGGTTAGATTGTTCTTAGAGTAGGCTGAAAGGTCAGCACAACACTTTGGGCTGAAGGGCCTGTACTGTACTGTTGCATGTTCTATGTTCTTCTACCAACCCTTAAAATTAACAGGTAGTAAAGAAGACGCAACCCAAGATTAATTGAGAGATTACAGAACTGTTTCCATGTCAAGAATAGCCATCCAACGCATCATGAAGAACGCTTGAATGGTCTCAAACTCTAACCTTTGTTATATATCCTCACTTCATTACATTCTACAGAGCTATAGCTGCACCAAAAGACAGGTGTTACAAATACAGAATGATCCTACAATGGAATGTGGCTCAAAGATTTTGAATGAGAGCTGATATAATTGGAACATGTAAGATTCTGAAGTGGATGCTGAGTTTCAGATTCCACTGCATGAAGAGGACAAATGCAGGCTGCATGGCCCCAAGCAGAGATCTTGGGGTCCAAGTTCATAGCTCCTTGAAAGTGGCTACTCAGATCAATAGGGTAGTTAAGAAGGATTATGGAATGCTTGTTTTTATTAGTCAAGGCATTGAGTTCAAAGGTCAAGAGAACTTCAAAAGTCATAGAACTCTGGTTAGGCCACATCGGGAATATTGCATACAGTTCTGGTCACCCACGGTAAGAAGGATGTTGAGGCTTTGGAGAGGGTGCTGATGAGGTTTGCCAGAATTCTACCTGGCTTAGATGGCATGTGCTATCATGAGTGGCTGCACAAACTTGGGCTTCTTTCTCTCCAAAACAATTCTATCTAGGTCTTTCAATATTTGATGGACTTCAATGTGATCCCCTTTATTCATCTAATCTTCAACGAATACAGGCCCAGAGCCATCAATCCCTCTTCATACTTTAAGCCTTTCGGTCCTTGGATTATTCTCATAAGTCTCCCAAGAACTCTCTCCAAAGCCAATACATCCTTTCTTAGACAAAAGGCCCAGAGTTGCTCACAACACTCCAAGTGAGCCCTCATCAATGCCATGTGAAGACTCAGCATTATATCCTTGCAAAAATGTACTTTACTTATATCCTGCCTGTAACACTGCTGGCATTTAGGGCAGCAATGAAGGCTCTACTTCTCTGTCTGTCTTTGACCATCTTCTTTATTGTGCCCAAATGCCTCATTTCTGCCTCTATGGTATGGTGCCATGTTGACTTTGATCTCCAGGGTTTCCTTCTCCCTTCAAGGGTCCAATAAAATGCTGTCCTAATGATGGAGTTGGTCTCAGTTTTCATCCCATGCCCAATCCATCTCCAACGTTTCCTCATGATGGTTGTGGCCATATCCTCTTATTGACACTGCAGTAGGCCATGGTTGGAGATGTTTATTGGCCAGAAGATATGGAGGATCGTCCAGAGGCTCGTGGTGTGGAATTATGACAGCTTGTGAAGGTTGTTCATCATACACCAGCATTTCTACTCATTGAAGAGTGTGGACAGAACACAGTTCTGGTACAGCTTCACCTTGGCGTGATGGTCCTCCATATTCGGGGGTATAGCTCAGGGCTAACACTTGACTGGTCAAAAAAATTTGTTACAGAAACAGCAATTAAAAAAATGTAGCAAGCCAATGAAACATTGACTGTACTTCTTATTATAGATGCTGTCCGGCCTGTTGCGTTCCACCAGCATTTTGTGTGTGTGTTGCTTGAATTTCCAGCATCTACAGATTCCCTCGTGTTTATGATTAAAAAAAAGTATATCTACTTTACACTAAGTCAAATAAGGTAAAAGATTAGCATTGATAATGAATACCCCAGAGCTGTGGCCTGTATCACACCACTCCCACAGAACAATGACTGAAACTGTGAGCACACACAAGGACTCAAATACTTGCACTAACAGCACTTTGTGCATTACTGTGATATTCTGGTGCTGCTGCAACTTACTTTCTGTTACTTATCTATTTAATACAGTTTTTCTATTACTGTCTTGTTTTTATCTACCGCTTTGTTTGATTGCCTGAAAGGAAGCCACACAGAGTGTCCTTATACCTGTGTATAATGACAATAAAGATCATTCAATTCAATTCAACTCGAATGATAGATGATACTTTTATCATTGATTGCTCCCACTTCTATTCTTATTGTCTTCTACTCCAATTTAGTTACATGCCAGCTCATTATTAATGCTAAATAAAAGGTTAATATGTCTGAGAGACTGCAGATACTGGAATGTGGAGCAACAAATAATCTGCTGGAGAAACACAGCAGGCTGAGCAGCTTCTGTCGGAAGAATAGGAATTGTCAATGTTTTGGGTCGATATCATGCACAATGAATTTTGATCCAAGGCATCAATTCCTTTTCCCCCAACGATGTTGCTTGACCAACTAAGTTTCTGTTTCCTCCCACATTAAAACTTATTAGCAAGTTTGTAAGTTGTGGGTATGCTGTGTATGCTGGAAGCAGTGATTTGATTTGATGCAAATGATGCATTTCACTCTGTTTCCATGTTTCGACATATGGAAGACAAATAAAGCTAATCTTTAATCTTTAAGTATATCCAAAAAGTTTATTAGCAGATTTGAACTTTTCCTGTTACCAAGGTGTTTACTAGTCTGTTGGGCCCTTCCTTACATTGAATATTTTATTGGATTTGGTAGTTAGTTCGACACATTTCTCTGCCAAAACTCATCTTAATCTGATATCTCTATTGGAGAACGATAATAAAGAGATGTATGTTTTTTTTTAATGTGTTTACAATTTCAGTAGAAGTACCAAATCAGAAGGGATATTCATGAATGTGATTATAATGCCAACTCATTGAGTCAAGCTGTCAGGTCTATTTAGAATCAAGGAGGATTTACAACACAGAAAAAGAGCTCTTCACCCCATCAGAGTTATGCTGTCTGAGAAGCAACTTCCAATCTAATTCCATCTTCCATCATAAAATCTGAACCCGAGGAAGATGACAACCCCAACACATTTTAAATATGATGAGTGATTTCATCATCAAGAACTCTGGTGGTCTAAACCATCTTTCTCCTCACTTCTGTCATCAGGACAGAGGTACAGGAGCCTTAGGTCCCACACTAACAGGTTCAGGAACAGTTATTACCCTTCAACCTTAAAGGTCTTGAACCTGTGTGGAGAATTTCACTCACCTCAACACTGAACTGGGTCCATAACCTATGGACACACTTTCAAAGGCTCTACAACTCAAGTTTTCAATATTATTTATTGTTTATTATTATGATTATTTGTCTCATTTTGTATTGCACAGCCCATGGTACTACAGGAAAGACCCTAGCATGGATAGTGCATTGATTGATTGACAAGAGACAAAGAGTGGGAATAAGGGGATCTATTTCTGATTGGCTGCCGGTGACTTGTGGTTGCTTGTCAGTCTTTGTGTTTAGTTTTTTTTCATTGACTCTATTGAATTTCTTTGTATCTATTGTGAATGCTTGTAAGAAAATAAATCTCAGGTTAGTATATGGTGATATATAATGCAATAGAAGTTGTGGGTCCAGAATAGGACTGTATAGTCATCAAAGATCTCACCATTAAAGGAGTGGACGTCGTCATCGGATTCCGACGAACAACTGAAGAAGAAGAAGATACTATATATACTTTGATAAATAAATTTACTTTGAACTTTGCACTTCGATTCTGCCTCCACAACTACTTTAGGCACTAAGCTCCCGATCACTACCACTCTCTGAATAAAAAGGATATTTCCTCATCTACCATCAAGTTCTCTCTAGTAGTAACTTCAAATGAATGGTCCACAGTTATTAACTCATCTGCGATAGGCATTAAATTTTTCTATTGATTCTTCCTCAGCCATTAATGATCTCATCCACCTGTACTCCAAAGTAAATGATGTCATAATTCAGAGCCACACTTCGAAGTCAATCTCCATACTTAATGCACTTCATCATAATGACATAGTGACTGTAACTGTACAAGTAATCAAGATGGACTTGTGATGCTTGCAATTCCAGCATAACTTTCCTGTTGTTAAAGGCAATGCCTCCATAAAACCAAAACACATAAGAGCAAATTTAGGCCATTCAACCCATCTAACCTATTCCATCATTCCATAATGGTTGATTTAGGCCAAAAGACTTTAAGAGATAGGAGCAGATTTAGGTCATTGAACCCTTTGATTTGCTCTGTCATTTCATCATGGCTGATCCATTTCCCCTCTCAACTTCATTTTCCTGCATTCTCCCTATACCCTTTGACCACCTGACTAATCAATAACCTATCAGCCTCTGCCTTAAATATCCCCAATGACTTGACCTCCACAGCCATCCATGGCAATGAATTCCACTGATTCATTACCCTCAGCTAATGAAAGAAAGTGTATGGCGTGAAAGTGAAAACAAAACTGCAGATGCTAGAATTCTGCAACAAAAGCAGAAATTGCTAGAAATGCTCAGCAAATCAGGCAGCATCTGTGGAAAGAGAAACAGTTATCATCTTATTTTTTGAACCCTTTGTTTGAAAGGTACATTCTTAACATGGATTAACATTCATTAACCAGATTATCGACTGGCCACACTTAACAGATCTATGAGCATAAACTCTAAGGTCTCTTTATTGCTCAATGCCCTCATATTTATTGTATATTGATTTACTATATTGTACCTTTCCATATGTACAGTATATTTTCTTTCCTATGACCAATCATCTTTCTTCCATTCTCAGTTCTTTTATCATCTACACAATGTATCATGTCTCCTCATGCTCTTGACCAAGACTCTACATTTCAATGTAATGTGGGCACATTAACTAGTTATTTAGGGAGCCATTCTCATTATGGGTTTGACATACAACACAAGTACAAGAGAATAAGATATGAGTGAATCTGTGCTTGACTCTCTGCTAAAATGATTGAGATTGAGTTACCCCAATTTAGATGTGCAATCCCAAACATGAGATAGTCTGGAAATGTAGGTGCTGGAAATCCAAGGCAACACACACAAAATGCTGGAGGAACTCAGCAGAGCAGGCAGCACCTATGGAAAGCAGTAAACGGTTGATGTTTCAGGTCGAGACCCTTCATCAGTGTCCTGACCTGCTGAATTCCTCCAGCATTTTGTGTTGCTTAGCTGTGCAATGCTTCCAACCCAAACAGGCATCAATAAAATATGGAAATTGGAGTCCCTGGACACTTTTGGGATCCTACCACAATGGTCGATGGCATCGTGTTGTAGCTTTCCTAGATCAAGTGTCTCAATCCAGAAACTTTACAGCTAGTTTGATCTGGTATAATTTTTCAATCTATTAAAGATAACTTAGAAGGAGTCAGTTTTAGAAAACCTAGCACATTTATTTTTCAACCTAGACCCCACCTAAGGTAGAAGGAGATGAGTTATACAGCTTTCGTTACTTGCACATGCAGGTCAACTCTTTGAGTGATGAGGCAAAAAGTTTGAAGATAATAACTCATCTCCTTCTACCTTAGGCCACAAACTTATCAATCACCCCTGCTGTGGACACTTCCTGGAGGTCCAAGATCCATATGCTCCACGACCGCTGGACTGAGTGTATAAATGTAGGAGGGGACTATGTTGAAAAATAAATGTGCTATGTTTTCTAAAATTGACTCCTTCTACCCCAGGTTACAAACTTATCAATTACCCCTCATATAACACCCATCATGAGTTCATGATCCATTAGGTCGATTTACAATCATTATCCATTTGGTTTTTTTTCAATGTATAACGTGAGAATATTAATTCTCCACTTTCTTGTCTACGTGGTGACACAGCAATTTGAAAGGGACCTGAGAGGCAATTTCTTTACATACAGTACTGTGCAAAAGTCTTAGGCACATACATATAGGTAGGATGCCTAAGACTTTTGCACAGTACTGTATTTATCAGTGTAGAGTGGAGAGCGAGTTTGTAGATCTGGTGGGAGCAAATGATGTTGGAAATAACTAGGATGGAGCACCACAGGAGGGGTGTGGGACTGGCGGCAGAGAAGGAGTATCAGGGCAGGTGGGTTACTGGGGGTGCAGATACACCCAGCCCTGAGACACCAGACAAGGTCATTTGAATCCAAATAATTGGTTTCTTGATCATTACAGAATGTCTCTCTGGTGCTTCTTGCTCCCTCCCCTCTACTTTTCCATTTTCCCACCCATGATTCTCCTCTCCCTGGCCTCTCCCACTCTCAATCCACAATGGAGACCCACATCAGAATCAGGTTTATCATCACTCGCATGTGTCATTAAATTTATTTTTTGCCTCAGCAGTACAGTGCATACATAAAATTACTACCATACTGTGCAAAAATCTTAGGCAGTCTAGCTATATATATTTTCCCAAGATGTTTGCCCAGTACTGGATAGATTAGTGCATATATGGAACGAGCTGCCAGAGAAAGTGGTTGAAACAGACACAATGAAAAACTTCAAAGACATTGGGAGAGAAACATGGACAGGAAAGGTTTAGAGAGATATGGGACAACTGCTGGCAAATGGGACTAGCTTAGGTGAACATCCTAGATGTCCATATGTTGAGCTCGATCACACTCAACATTTTAGGAAGAACTTCTTCCCCTCCGCTATCAGACTTCAGAACGGTAGATGAACACTACCATTTTGCTCTAATTATCTATAATTATTATTATTATTTTTGTGTTTGCAGTTTGATGTCCTCTGCAATCTGGTTGAACGCGCTAAATGGGCAGTCATTTATTGATTCTGTTATGGTCATTATTCCGTAGATTTATTGAGTATCACAGTATGATATATACTTTCCTAATAAATTACTGTGAAATTTTTTGCACTATTTACATTTTAAATATTTCTTTTTGTAACTTAAGTTGTTGCTATTCCTTTCCACGCCTTGAGGCACATTGGGTGGCAACCTTGCCCTGTTTTTTTAGCAGTTTTCTGTTTTTTACAAGGCCTAGTTGCTAGCTCAACTCTCAACCCAGCACAGATGAAAAGCGTGCAAGGAGCCGGCCGGATTCGAACCCAGGACCACTCGCCTCGAAGTCCGGTACAGATGCCACTACACCACTGGCCGGCACACTGTAACTTATAATCATTTTATGTATTACACTGCACTGCCGCTGCGAAACAAAAATTTCACTACATATGTCACTGATAATAAACCTGATTTTGATTCACATTCTCTGAAAATTTTGATCACTTTTTCCACTTCAGATTTAGGCCAGAGGGTTGTTAAATCCAGCAATCTCATCTTGTCCCTTCCTTGAATCTCAGTTTAGCATTTTTTACCTTCCACCCCTTGGGTATAGTTGCTTTGTTTATGAAGTTTCTAAAGCTATTAACCAAAGGTTTACCTATTTCCTCCCTCATTTCCTTAAGGAACTTTTAGAGTATATCCCATATGGTCCAGATGCCATTTAAACACTTTACTCTACATGTTCCTTCATAGCACATGCTTAACTGACCTTCACATATGGTATAGATTCGTCCATTGTAGGAAATAGAACCAGAGAATATTCACACTCATACTTTGCGAAGACTGATGTGAAAAAAAACAACTTATTTAGTACATCTGCCAGTTCTTAGCACTATTTTTTTCACCATATACATACAAAGTAAATAGAATTAGTGTAAAGAACATTGAACATGGGAGAAGATGAAACATTTATTCCAATATTAAAGGTTGCAGTAGTGAGCTGATGTTCAATAAACAAATAGGGGAGAGATTGAATTTTGTTTGTAATGTCTGCCAATAAATCAAAGTGCTATGAAGTTTGTTCTTAGGGACATCAATCAACGTTAATCTCAAGAGCATAGTGCCTAGCTTTAGAAACAGAGAGAAGAGTTGAGATATAAGCCACATAGATTTAGATGTAACCATCATTATTTTGTGCCGCATCATATGAAGTGGGCAATCAAGGTTGATGCCCATGATTGGTCTTGGCAGATTATTCTACAGAAGTGGTTTACCATTGCCTTCTGCTGGGCAGTGTCTTTACAAGATGGGTGACCCCAGCTGTTACTCTTCAGAGATTGTCAGCCTGGTGTCAGTGCTCGTATAACCAGGTCTAGTGATATGCCCCAGCTGCTCATATGACCAACCACCAACTGCTCTCCTGGTTTCATGTGACCTGGATCAGGGAGGCTAAGCAGATGCTGTACCGTGCCCAAGGATGTCCTGCAGTCTAGTGGAGGGAAGGAGCACCTTACAGCTCCTTCAGTAGAGATGTATCTCCATCCCGACCCCCCCTTCAAATTACACTGAAGGACTAAAAACACTAAAGGTCACAAAAGTGAGCTGATGTACAACAACAAAGAAAGGAAAGGGTGAATTCCCTTTGTGTCATCAGCCAATAAATCAAAGTACTAAGGAGATATTTTTAAATGAATGAAAGTTAACCTTGAGAGCATTATGCACCTCTACCTTTAGATAGACTTTCTAACATCTGGCAGGAGATTGCAATGAATAAAAACAAGAATGGTCTGGATGGAAAGCAATTTCTTCCCTCAGGACTTTGGGGTTCTGAACTCCCTGCCACATCATATTCAAAGTGTCACCAGTTAATCTGTTTTGCACCTTAGAATATATAATTTACGCACTTCACTTTGTTAATTTTTGCATAATTTATCTGTAGATTTAATCCTTACTTTCCTAAATTATTGCATGTTATATGTATGTTAGGTATATTACTGTGTTTTACACCCTGGTTTGCAGATACGTTGTCTCGTTTGAGAGTATACATGGATATAGTTAAATGACAATAAACTTAACTTGACATGACTTGACTTTAGAGAAAGCTAGACAGATACTTATTGATCCCAAAGGAAATTACAGAGAGAGGAGGTGAGAGATAGCTACATAGATTTAGATGTTACCAGCCATGTTTAATGTAGCACTCTTGAAACTCATTTGGTTCATCGCCACTGTTCCGATTCCTTGAAAGAAAAAATAAATAATGCGAAACATCTAGGCCAATAGCTTTCCCTTCATCAATGCCATTAATATCAGTTCGAGTATTTGCAATCACATTGATTTTTCTGTGTTAATATGAATTGGAAACAAAAAAAAATAGAGAAGCTGTAGCTGGAAAATGACAACTTTCCTGATTGATAGTGAAGTGGAAATGTTTAGGTTTTATTCCGAGATTTGGTTTCAGCAAATGTAGTGAATTGGAAAATGTGAAAGAATCATCACAGCAAAGATTAAAGTGAGCAGTCATGAGTTACTCTGGTGGAGGCTAGAGGGGAATGAATTCTTAAACTGTGCTCTAGGTCACTTCATTCAACCAGGCCGCTGCTGGAGAGTGGAATCCAACTGCACTCGGTGGTTCTTTATTACGTACCTAATAAAATGGCCACTTAGTATATGTTTTCTGTTGCTCAGGCCCATCGACTTTAAGGTTTGACATGTTGCACATTCAGAGATGCTCTTCTGCACACTGCTCAAATGGTTATTTGAGTTACTGTCAGCTTGAACCAGCCTGGCCATTCTCCTCTGACCACTCCCATTAACAAGGTCTTCTCACCCACAGAACTGCCACTCACTGGATGCTTTTTAGTTCTTAACACCACACTCTGTAAACTCTAGAAACTGCTGTGCTTGATAATCCCAGGAGATGCTGGGATATTCAAACCATCCCATCTGGTACCAACAATCATTCCATGGTCAGTTCCTTCAGTACGATTTGATCGAATCAACAGCAGCCACACCAGAGCTGTAATCTTAAGCATTACTCTGCATACAATAATCAAAAGTGCCAAGCCGTATACCTGAAAAATATATTGCCGGTTTTTGAGGTGACCATTGACCGTCCAACCTAAGTAAAAAGATGGATTGTTTCTTGGCTGAAGAAGCGATCGCATCATTTAAAATGTAAGTGAACTAACAGCTAACACATGGCAGATGTGCTCTCCTGGAACTGCCTGAAGGGACCAGAGGAACAGCTTTCAGGTTTGATTTTCCACTTGTTGGAGCTGATTTTGTTCTGCTTGTCCCAGGGTTGTGGTGCAAGGCAACATGAGTGTGGGGCAAACATGACGGACCAGCCAACTTCTTCCTCCCCATTATTTCCATATGTTTGGACACTGGAGTATGTTAATATTGACACATTTAACAGCATACTCAACATGTACGTTTCAACAGAAATCACTGTTCTCATTTTCAATCCATTCTGTTATTAATTTTATATTTCAGTTAGCAATACAGCACAGAGCAGGCATTTCCAGCCCAACGAGCTGCATCAAGCAGCAATCTACACGCTATTCAACTCTAGTCTAATCACAATTCAATTTACAATGACCAATCATCCTACTAACCATAGACACAAAACGTACTGCAGATGCTAAAAATCTGGAGCAATACATGCAATGTGCTGGAGGAGCTCAGCAGGTCAGGCAGAATCTATGGATGGGAATAAACAGTCACTGTTTCGGGCCAATACCCTTCATCAGGGTGGACCTGCTAACCAGTACATCCTTGGACTGTGGGAGGAAACTGGAGCACCTGAAAGAAACCGAAATTCATGGGGAGACATAGAAACTACACCAGAATTGAACTCCAAACTCTGATGCTGATGGGTGTAATGACATCGCGCTAACTGTGACACCACCATGGCGAGCTATTGTGCGGTATGTAAAAAGGGTGATAAGATTAAAGAGATTCTGGGATTAATGCAGTGATCTTATACATCCTGAAGCTAACCTCACCACAGTATCTCAGACCATCAGACTACTCTGAATTGTGCTTGCCTTATTAACTGCTTTCTTAAACATTCCTTCCTTTTTATCTGCACACTCATTTCCCTGGGGGGGGGGGTGGCAGGGTGGTGATATATCTCTAGCAGAGGAGGTGTAAGGCACTCCTTCACTCCGCTAACCTGCAGGACATCCTTGGACCAGGTGTAGTAATTGCTTAGCACCCCGATCAGGGTCACATGAAGCCACGGGAGCAGGTAGCGGATGGTCACATGAGCAGCTGCTACATGTCACAAGTCCTGTTTATGTGACCACTGTCACCAGGCAGACAATCTCTGAAGAGTATTGATAATAACTGGTGTCATCCATCTTGTGAAGATACTGCCCAGAAGAAGGCAATGGCAAATCACTTCTGTGGAAAAATTTGCCAAGAACAATCATGTTTATGGGAAAGAACGTGATCGCCCGTGTCAAACGACATGGTACGCAATGATAATGATGATGGTGATGGTGATGGTGATGATAATGATAATGATGATGATGATGATGGTAATGATGATGATGGTGATGGTAATGATGATGATGATGATGATGGTGATGGTGATGGTGATGGTGATGATGATGGTGATGGTGATGGTGATGGTGATGATAATGATAATGATAATGATAATGATAATGATAATGATAATGATAATGATAATGATGGTGATGGTGATGGTGATGGTGATGATGATGATGATGATAATGATAATGATAATGATAATGATGGTGATGGTGATGGTGATGGTGATGATAATGATGATGGTGATGGTGATGATTCACATGAATTCCACAACCTTGGGACTTACTTTGAAGGATCCTTTAACTCAAGTTGTCAAAGTTTATTACTTATTGAGTTATTGTTATTATTTCATTTCTTTCTTTTTGTATTTGCATAATCTGTTTTCCTTTGCACGTTGGTTGTTTGTCCACCTTTGTGTGCAGTTCTTCACTGATTCTATTGTGTTCCCCTGTGCTTACTGTGAATGCTCAGGTAGTATATGGTGACATATATGTACCTTGATAATAAATTTACTTTGAACTTTGCTATTTGGCTTCTGTTCTCCTGTAATCTTTCAGAATGCCGTATTGCCTTTCTGTTTTTCTCCAATCATTGTGCATCGCATCCCGTTTTCACAGTAAACCTCTTTTTCTTATATGTCATCCATTCCAGCATGTTTATATTCTGTAATCTATCACTATCTTCTTCACAAATCACAATATTATCAAGTACACCCTCATCTGTAGTGTTGGTTGCCTTATCAAAAAACTCAGCTGGCCAGGCAGCAACTATGGAAAAAAGCACAGTCAAGCAAAGAGTCCTACTGAAGGATTTTGACCCAAAGCGTCAACTGTGCCTTTTTTTCACGGATGTTGGCAGATGACGTTTAATGTGAATAAGTGTGAGGTTATCCACTTTGGGATTAAGAACAGGAAGGCAGATTATTATCTGAACAGTGTAGAGTTAGGTAAGGGTGAAATAAAAAGAGATCTAGGAGTCCTTGTTCATCAGTCACTGAAGGTGAATGAGCAAGTACAGCAGGCAGTGAAGAAGGCTAATGGAATGTTGGCCTTTATTACAAAGGGAATTGAGTACAAGAGCAAGGAAATCCTTTTGCATTTGTAAAGGGCCCTGGTGAGACCACACCTGGAGTATTGTGTACAGTTTTGGTTTCCAGGGTTAAGGAAGGACATCCTGTAGAGGAAGTGAGTGTAGATTCACCAGGTTAATTCCTGGGATGCCCGGACTGTCTTACGCAGAGAGGTTAGAGAGACTGGGCTTGTACATGCTGGAATTAAGAAGATTAAGAGGGGATCTGATTGCAACATATAAGATTATTAAGGGATTGGACAAGACAGAGGCAGGAAATATGTTCCAGATGCTGGGAGAGTCCAGTACCAGAGGGCATGGTTTGAGAATAAGGGGTAGGTCATTTAGGACAGAGTTAAGGAAAAACTTCTTCTCCCAGAGAGTTGTGGGGATCTGGAATGCACTGCCTCAGAAGGCAGTGGAGGCCAATTCTCTGGATGCTTTCAGGAAGGAGCTAGATAGGTATCTTATGGATAGGGGAATCAAGGGATATGGGGACAAGGCAGGAACCAGGTATTGATAGTAGATGATCAGCCATGATCTCAGAATGGCGGTTCAGACTCGAAGGGCCAAATGGTCTACTTCTACACCTATTTTCTATGGTCCTGCTGAGTTCCTCCGGCATTTTGTGTGTGCTGCTTGGAGTTTCAACATTTGCAGATTTTCTTTTGTTTAAAAAAAAACACCTTCTTTCATGTTACTGATCAGGAATGAACTTCTAGGCAAAGTTACTCTTAGTGGCCTTTTAAGTGGATGGGCTGCAGGAGCAGCTGATCATGGACATACACTCTGTGGCAACTTTATTGGGTTCAGGAGGTGCCTAATAAAGTGTCCACTCAGTGTAGGGCCTGGAATTGCTCTTGGCATTTATCCTCTGTGTATGTACATGCGTCGAGAAAAACAGATTTAAAACCATTCAATGAGAATATAATGATGTATGAATGTCTATCACACTTTGTTGGTTATTCTAATATAGGGGTTAAGCTGTGTGTTATTGAACTCCTGGCTCTGGTCAAGCAGGGAATACACAAAGCTTTCATCCACAGTTATTGTTTCTGAGCTCTCGAGAACACTGCATTCCTGAACCTTCGTCACTGAAGTTCTGTTCCGCTCCTATCTGCATTCTGTTCCGCAGCTTCTTTTGGATGGTCGGAGTTACTGCAAAATTGGAAGTTCCTAAATCCCAGAACAAGAAAGGAAAGGTTCCTGTCTGCAATAATCACCTATGTGATGCTATGGGACATCAAGATAGCAATTGGTTTTGATAGTATAGATAGAGGGAAGCTGTTCTTGAGGTTAGATGGTTCACAGACCAAGGGACTGAGGTTAAATATTTGGGAAGAATGTACAACTGAAATGTGGTGAAATTTCTATTTCATGCAGAGAGTGGTGATGATTTGGAACTCACTGCCTGTCGAGGTGTTGAAAATGAAGAGTATTGATGCCTTCTCACAGAATAAAAACTTGATTCTGGATAAAATCCTGAGAGAGTGTAAGTGTTTGGGATGTGCGGGGGAAAGGGACTAATGGGTTTCACTGCAAAGCCAATGCACTCTCGATGGGCTGAACAGCCTCCATCTGTAATGGTATGATTCTGTGATTGCATCGCCTTTTTCATTCAGCATTTCGATCTTTTGCCTCTTCATTCCATTCGAGGTTTGTCATCCTCTGAACAAACGCTAGTAAGTGCTCCGGTAACACATTGAAGTGCAAGATGGTGCTTTTCAGCAGCCAGAAACACCAAAGAAGCCCGTCAATATTGGCAATGGTGTGAAATCATCCAGTCCTCAAACTTGCAGCATAGACCCTTGCAGGAAGAACTTTCCCTAACTGGCTAACAAATTCAGCAAAACAGAGAAATTCCATAAGATAATAAAACCATAAGATGTGAGAGCAGAATTAGGCCATTCAGCCCATCAAATCTACTCCAACATTCCCATCTCAGCTGATGTATTATCCTTTTCAGCCCCATTCTCCTGCTTTGTCCCCATACCTTTGACATCCTTACTAATGAAGAATCTGTCAACTTCCAGTTTCTTTAGATTGTCAGCCAGGGGAGGTAGTGGGGACAAGATCCCACTGTCCATTAAATGCTCCTAATGGCATTATCTCAAATAGTCACTGACAACCAAGTGCAGCTCCTGGCTTTCATGTGTGGCTTAGCAACTAAACCTGGTGGAACCATTTCTACTGACAGAAAGGGCAAAGGCAGGATGCTAACACCTTAAAACCTGTTGCTTTGGGCAGATGGGGCTCATCAGCCGTGGTTGGCAGCTCAGCTAGGAGAAAGAAAACTCTGATCTCAAATCTCCACTGCCTTACATCTATATCCACGCATGGGGAAAGCTGCAGGAGTAATCCAGTGGAAACATCCAAAGCTGGAGTCCTGAAAGTAGTCCTACATTGAGTTCATCACTGACTGGCAATGCTCACGATGCCACTGGTGCCAAATTGTATTGGTCTCAGCCCTTCCTTTGCATTCATTATGGAGAGGGTGAGATTAATACATGGACAACAGCTTGCTCTCCATGTACTCACTTGCATATCATGTAGGCAGCTAGGATATGGTGTCCATGGTCGACCTCAACTAACAAAGGGCCTCATCAACCTCTGCTTTATATATAACCATAACATGGGATCCATATCTATCTGTGGCAATGAATTCCAGAGAATCACTACCTATTGGCTAAAGAAATTCCTCCTCATCTCTGTTCTGAAGGGTCGTCCTTGTATTTTGAAGCTGTGCGCTCTGGTCCTAGACTCATTCACCGTAGGAAATATTCTCTTCACATCCACTCTTATCTAGTCCTTTCAATATTCAATAGGATTTATTGAGATCCCCTTTCATTCTTTTAAACTCCAGTGTATACAGGCCCCAAGCCATCAAATGTTCCTCATACATTAATCCCTTCAGCCTTTCAACTCCTCAATCTTATGAACTTCGTTTGGACCCTCTCCAATGCCTGTACATCCTTTCTTAACTAAGGGGACTGATATTGCTTATAATACTCCAAGTGTGGTCTAACCAATGCCTTATAACCCTCAACATTACATTCTCGTTTTTATACTTTAGACCTCTGGAAATGAATGCTAAATTTCATTTACCCTTTACAGGGTAATGCTGGTGCATTCACAGCAAATGCCATGGAAAATATTTCCAGCTTGACTCTTTGTGATTGTGAGTCTACAAGTACTAGTAGCCAGAAAAAAAAGAACAACTAAGGTGGGACGGTAGCGCAAACCGTGTTGTTTCATCAAAGCACAGAGACCCAGGTGCAATTCACGCCTTCAGTGCTGTCTGTGCTGAGATTGAGGGAGATGTGCAGGGCAAGTTTTTACACAGTGAGGGGTAATGTGCCCAGAGCAAGCTAACCAATGGATGTTCATGGTAGGAGACGTGATAATAGCATTTAGGCATTTAAGAGGGATCCCCAGTTGCCAGGTATGGGAAGGACTATGGAAATTCATTGATACAGCCCATCACCACAGAGCATATTCTTTTCTCACCATCATTCCTGTGCAGGAGGAACAGGGGTCTTAGATCCCGCACCATCAGGTTCAGGAAGTTATTACCCTACAACTATCAAGCCTCTGAGACCAGTGAGGATAATTTCACTCATCATAACACTGAACTGGCTCTACGGCCTACAGACCCACTTTCAAGGATTCTTTTACTACTACAGTACCGTGCAAAAAGCCTTAAGTACATTATATAGCTGGGGTGCCTAACACTTTTGCATAGTACTGTAGTCATTTTATGTATTACACTGTACTGCTGCTGCCATAAAAAAAATCCACAATATATGTGAGTGATGGTAAACCTGATTCTGATATGGGTCTCTATTGTGGACTGAGAGTGGGAAGGGGACAGGGAGAGGGGAATCATGTTTGGGTAAAGCTGGAAGGAAGAGGGGAGTGAGTGGGAAGCACCAGAGAGACATTCTGTGACGATCAATAATCCAATTGTTTGGAATCAAACAACCTTGCCTGGTGTCTTATGGGTGGTTGTCTCTATATCCATACCATCCCCCACCCCTGACACTCCTTCTCTGCCACCTGTCCCAAACTCCTTCCATGGTGCTCCACTATCGCTATTTCCAAAATCCTTTGCTCCTTCCAGATTTGCAAACTCACTCTCCGCACCATATCGTCAAACACAGTACAGTGCAAAAGTCTTAGCCACCCTTGCTATATATATGTGCCTAAAACTTTTGCACTGTAGATACAATGATAAATATAAAAGACTTTTCCAGACTGCTGTAAATACATGGATAAATAAAGCAACAAATGAAAAACAGCCGAATGGTGCAAAGATAAAGATCAGCTTGATTTGTCACATGTGCATCGAAACATCAAAACGTGCAGTGAAGTGTGTCGTTCTGCATCATTTTGGAATATTGTCAACAGTTTTGGGCCCCATATCTCAGAAAGGATGTGTTGTCTGGAGGAAGATCACAAGGATGATTCCAGGAATGAAGAGGTTGACATATAATCATATAACAATTACAGCACGGAAACAGGCCATCTCGGCCCTTCTAATCCATGCTGAACGCTTACTCTCAACTAGTCCCACTGACCTGCACTCAGCCTATAACCCTCCATTCCTTTCTTGTCCACATACCTATCCATTTTTACTTTAAAAGACAATATATGAGGAGTATTTGGTAGCTTTGTGCCTGTACTCACTGGAATTTAGAAGAATGCAGGGGGAATCTCATTGAAACCTACCAAATGGTGAAAGGACTAGATAGGGTGGATGTGGAGAGGATATTTCCTGTGGTGGGAGTATTCAGAACTGGAGGGAACATCCTCAAAATTGAGGGGTGACCTTTTAGAACAGAAGGAAGGAGGAATTTTTTTAGCCAGAGAATAGGGAATCTTTGTACTGCTCTGCCACAGACTGCGGTGGAGAATAATGCCGTGGGTATAGTTAAGGCAGAAGGTAATAGTTCCCTGATTGGTCAGGGCATCAAAGGATATGGCGAGAAGACAGATGTATGGGGTTGAGTAGGATCCAGGATCAGCCATGATGGAATGGCGGAGCAGACTCGATGGGCTGAATGGCCTAATTCTGCTCCTATGACTTATGGTCTTATGGTCTTAAATCGAATCAGCGAGGAATCCTGCAAGTGTAGCCATGCTTCTGGCATCTCTAACCTGAACCCATATGTCTTTGAAAAATGGCAGGAACCCAGATCACTTGGAGGAAATCCACACAGTCACAGAGAGAACATAGAAACTCCTTTCAGACAGCAGTGGGAATTGAACCCTGAGCAGTGACTGCTGCCCGCGCTAAAGCAATAGAGCTAACCATTATGCTACTATGCCACACAGTTCCTGATGGTTGTGTGGAGTGTCTGGATATTTCAAGTTGTCCACATTCATCTGGATTGCAAGGCAGTGGGGTGAGTCAGTACGTAAGGACTAGAGCAAGATCTGGCAGGTGATAGGTGGATCCGGGTGAGGAGGGATGATAGGTAGATGGGGGAGGGGGTATGAAAATAAGAGTGGAAGCCGAGAGATGCAGCAGAGACATGTTACTGATTGGTGGCAAGTCTTACTGGGAGAGTTGAAAGAGTTGGAGAGCAGCAGAAATCACAGTGGGGAAGTTTTAAGAAAGAGTCTCAGAGGGTGGGCTGTAAATGGGGAGACCTATTCAGCCCTATCAACCCAGGAAAGCACTGCATGAAGGGAGCTGATAAAAGTTCTGCTTGTTATAATTTTCTGGAAGTATGCTCTGTAACAGGAGCATCAATCCCAGGCACTGAGCACAATGCAGGAAGAGTTTCGATGACCTCAAGGAGCAGCAGGGCTGAGCTCAGCTCTTCATCTTTCCATCGCTCTCAATTAGAGCTGGCAACAATCATTTCACGCCCTCCGCTGCACTCCGAGGAGTGTCCAGCCTTCCTTCACCTTCTCCACCATTAATCACAAGCTCTCATTCCACTACTTCTTGTTCTTATTCCGAGCACACTCACTGTTTCCTCAGCAGTCCTCATCGAACAGAAACGCTCTCTCCTTATATCTACATTCATCCATCTCCTCTTTCTTTCCCCTCCTTTCATGTACAAATGGAAGTTCTTTCCCCTCACTTTTGTACTAAAGTCATAGAACACTTCAATGCAGAAACAAGCCCTTCAACCCATCTAGTCCAGGCCAAAATACTATTCTGCCTAGTCTCATCGACCTGCATCTGAACTACAGTTTCCCACGCCCCTCCCATTCATGTACCTATCCAAATTTCTCTTAAATGTTGAAGACAAATCTACAGCCACCGCTTCGGCTGGCAGCTTGTTCCACACTCTCACGATCCACTGAGAAAAGTTCTCCTTCATATTCTTCTGAAGCATTTCACCTTTCACCCTTAACCTATGACCTCTGTTCCAGTTTCACCCAGTCTCAACGGAAAAAGCCTACTTTCGTGTACCCGATCTAAACCTCTCATAATTTTATATAATTCTATCAAATATCCTTTCATTCACCTGTGAACTTAATAAAGTACTAATCTATTCAAATATTCAGCCAGTCCTGCTGAAGGGTCTCAGCTCGAAACATCAACTGTTTATTCTTTTCCACAGATGCTGCCTTTTCTGCTGAGTTCCTCCTGTGTTTTGTGTGTGTGGCTAATCTATTCAACCTTTCCCTATAATTCAGGTCTTCAAGTCTTGGCAACATCCTCTGTATTCTTTCAATCTTATTGATATCTGAAACTATTTGCTTTAATCAAGGTTACTCCACATGCCTGGAGCCCAAATTTTGAAAACAAGGCTTAGTTTTAAGCAGTAATATTCTGCCTCACATCTCCAAGATTAAGCATACAAAAAGGAAGAAACTGGACCCTTCTCACCAGGTCTAGTCTTTGTGTCACTCCTGGCTCAATCAACAGTTGATGCTTATTGCCCTCTGAAATAGTCTTCTTGGGCCCTTAGCTCCTAGTGAGCATAGGCCGTTGATGACCTCTTGTCTCCATCATCCAAAGTCCTGTCTGGGTAGCCTCCAACCTGAGAGCATGAATATCAATTTCTACTTCCAGTAAAAAAAAACACCCTCCTCCCCATCTCTTTTTCTATTCCTCACTCTGGCTCCTTACCACTTTTCACCTGCCTACCACTTCTCACTGGATCCCCTACTTAGTCCTTTTCTCCTATGGTCCACTCTCCTCTCCTATCGGTTTCCTTCTTCTCCAGTCATTTACCTTTCCCTCTCATCTGGCTTCACCTATCACCTTCCAGCGAGGTTCCTGCCACTCCCCCACCTTTTTTAATCTGGCTTCTTCCGCCTGCCATTTTAGTCCTGAAGAAGAGTCTTGGCCCGAAACATCGACTATTTATTCATTCCCATAGGTTCCATAGGTTCCCCTCTGACATCAAATTTCAGAATGGACATTGAACCCATGAACACTATCTCATTTTAAAATTTCTATTTTGCACTACTTATTGAGTTTAACTATTTTATATTTACTGTAATTCATGTTTTTTTTCTCTACTACTATGTTTTGCATTGTACTGCTGCCACCTAACAACAAATTTCAGAACATATACCAGTGATATTAAACTAGATTCTGGTCATCAATTAACACGGTGACTTCAGAATTTTGGGCTTGTCTGTGGAAGCTGGAGCACCAAGAGGTCACATGGAAAGGACCCACTTGCAGTAATCTTATATTAATTCCTATGCATTGCTGTCAAGTTCCCAGTGAGTGTCCATAGATCTGGTTAGAACTTGCTTGAGAGACCTCATGGGGACAAGATACGCTGTAGGCACACTTCTGCTGAAAGTGAGGGCCCATCCACATGAACGATTTTATGTCCCTACATTAATCCGCACTAACATTACTGTAAGAACTTATAAGTAACAGAATATATTGGAACTGTTGTTGCTTTGTAGTTAGATATATTCTGTTTGGTTGTGTTTTGTGCTGTTCCACCAAGCATTGTGGGTGTGCTATGTTGGGGCTGGAATTCTGATGATATTTGCAGCCTTCCCCCAGCACATCCTTGGGTGCATTGGTTGTCGACAGAAATAACGCTTTTCCTTGTACATTTCAATCTCCCTGTGATAACTAAATCTGGCTCTGAATGTAACCATCAGACTTGACGTACAATTTTTACTGAAATAAAATTGATATTGATGCAGTTAATTACTGCTGCACAAAATAGCTTGAGAAAAACATGCTCAGCAGCCTCTTCATTAGGTACAACTGTACATCAGCTCGTTAATGCAATATCTAATCAGCCAATCATGTGGCAGCAAGTCAATGCATAAAAGCATGCAGACATGATCAAGAGGTTCAGCTGTTGCTCAGACCAAACATCAGAATGGGGAAGATCTATGTGACATTGACCATGGAATGACGGTTGGTGCCAGATGGGGTGATTTGAGTATCTCAGAAGCTGTTGAACTCATGGGGTTTTAATGCACAACAGTCTCAGAGAATCATGCTGAGGGGAGATCTGATAGAGCCTTATAAAGATTATGAGAAGCATAGCTGGAGTAGACAGACAGTATCTTTTTCACTGGCTTGAAACATCTAATACCAGAGAGATTGCATTTAAGGGGGGGGGGGGTAAGTTTAAAGGAGAAGTCAGGAGCAGGTTTTTTGCACAAAAATTGGTGGATGCTTGAAATGTGCTAACTGGGGTGGTGGTAGAGGCAGATAGATTAGGGAATTCTAAGAGACATTTAGATAGACATATGAATGCGGGGTAATAGAAGGGTAAGGACATTGTGCAGGTAGAAGGGCTTAACTTAGTCAGCCATTTGATCACTGACTTAATCAGTTTGGCACAATAATGTGGGCTGAAGGGTGTTGCTCCTCCACCCTGAAGGTGGCATCATCATGGCACGAGGGGCAGTCATGGGCCAACATATTGGAAGGAAATGGGAATTAGAGTTAAAATGTTTAACTACTGGGAAGTCCTGCATTTGGCGGATGGAGTAGAGGTGTTCAATGAGGTGATTCTCCCAGTTTATGACTGGTCTCACAAATGTAGAGGAGGCCACATCGGTATGATAGATAACCCCAGCAGATTCACAGGTGAAGTGTTGCCTCACCTGAAAGGACTGCCTGGGGCACTAAAAGGAGGTGAATGGGCAGGTATAGCACTTTGGCGGCCTGCAAATTCTGGAACCTAAAGCGAAAAAACAATATTTTGGAGGAACTCAATGGGTCAGGTAACATCTGTAGATGGAAATGGAGGGGGGACATTTCGAGTTGCGACCCTTTCCTTTAAAACAGGGATTCCCAACCTGGGGTCCACGGACCCCTTCTTTAATGATATCCATCCATGAAATAAAAAAAGATTGGGAACCCCTGCTTTAAAAGGTCCCAGTGTGCCTTGCTGTCTGATTACTCCCTTTTAAACCACCTTGGGATGTTTCCCCATGTTAAGAGTTTCTATATCAATTTTATTTATTTTTTGGGATCATCATCATCATCAGGTGCCATGCCCAGTCTGAGCTTTGACTGCCATGGCCCACACACTCCTGTTTCGGATCAAGTGGATCAATTCATTGGTATTCATTTCCAGTTCTCTGGCTGCTGTCTCCAACATCATTTGTCTTTGCCTTCCTCTTGCTTTCTTCCCTTCAATCTTTCCCATAATTACTGTACATTCTAACTCCTCTTTCCTAATCACATGTCCAATGAAGTTACTTTGCCTTTTCATGATCTTATACATTATTTCTCTTTTTGTGCTTGCTCTGTTCATGACATCCTCGTTAGATATTCGTTTCATCCATGACATTCCACAGAGATGTTGTTTTTGAGGAGGATGCAAAGAATATCATGGATGAAACAAATATCTAACGAGGATGTCATGAACAGAGCAAGCACAAAAAGAGAAATTTATTAAGATAAACTGTGGAATAAGTTTTTCCTGCCCTTCGAGCCACTCCGCTCATCAATTCCCCGACTTGACCTAAGCCTAATCACAGGACAATTTACAATGACTAATTAACCTACATCATTAGACCGTGGGAGGAAACCAAAGCATCCAGAGGAAATCCATGGACAGAACGTACAAACTCCTTACAGACAGCAGCGGGAATTGAACACAGGTCGCCAGCAGTGGTTGTGCTAACTGCTGCGGATGAGAGTCTGCCGGGAATTCACTCTGTGGAGCTGAAGGGTGGCAGAGAGGAAAATGACAGCTGTTACAGGAGCGAGAATCAAAAGGGGCAAGGTGTGGGATGCGGAGTGGTCTTGACCCCCCTCCACATTCACACAGTTGACCCCACATCAGTCCACACAGCAGCACTGCAGGCAACCTCTGAAACACAAGGCACATCTCAACTGGCCAAGGACCATAGGTTAAAGAGCTTTCACTGAAATGCTTGTACCTGGCTATAGTGAATACTGACATTTAAGGCACGGACACGCCTTAGCAAGCATCAGACTGAAATATCCGGAACAGATGTAAGAACACATGTGCGTTGCTCTTCACAAGCTGTGCTGGGCTTTGTTTCATCTGCTGATGATGTGAGCATAAAGGAGATCTTTTTAATATTTCATCGCTATTCAAAAGGATAATTAATACGTACCCCCAGGCTTTGATTATGCCTGTCCCAGTGTGTACAGTGGGACTGAAGATAATGAGCATCCATCAGGCAGAATAAAAATACTTCCAGCAAAAAAAAATGTGGTTTGCATAACAGAATTAAGATTCAGCCAGGGTACAAAACCAAATTTCTCAAATTATTTTTTTTTTGCTGTGGTACAGTCAGTCCAAAAATCATGACATACTGGGTATTGTATTCTATTACAACAAAATAAGAAATGAGAGAGAGCAAAAATAAAATAACTCAGCTTGGCCCTGAACAGATGGGTTTCATAGCCCTGGAGAGAATTAGCCTACTTTACAACCATGAATAAGGAAACCCTTCCTTGTAAATCCCAGGTCAATGAGTGCCAATCACACTCTGGATCGTTTTCAGGTCTAGCAACAAGTAGGCGATCCTTATAAAACAATTACAATTCAGTCACTGCAAAATTGATTCTGGTGTTGACGAGAGCATTCTTTTCCCAGGCTCTTTGGGTCCTACCATGGGAAGCAATTACTGCAAGATGCCAGCTGACAGACTCACTCTGCAGAAAGTTAGACAGCCTTGATCCTCAGGCACACTCTAGGCAAACAGTATCCCCGCACTCATTTCAAGTCTCTCACCAACTGTTGGCTTCTATCAGGAAGCAAAGCCATGCTCTCTTTGTTTCGAGCTGGCGAGTGACAGGATAGGAAGAGCGGCCTGTTTCAACGATAATGAGATTTTAGTTGCCGTTCTCTGAGATGGGGTTATTTTCACTGGGTTGCATCAAGAGCTGTGTAGCGGGTGGGGGAGGTAGTGTTTGCATGATGGGATCTCTGCTCATGTAACATACCAGAATTGACTAGGCCAGTTTAAACAGTCTACATTAATTGTGCACGTTTTGGCAGGAAAAAAAATTAGCAATGAAGTGATCTGTTCAGGATATTAAATGTGTTACTGCTTCATATTAAGTGGTATTGGATTCAGAACATTTTACGCAGAACAGTACAGCACATGAACGGGCTCTTCAGCCCAGAATTTTGTGAAAAAACAATTAAATCAGTGATCAAATAGCCGACTAAACTAATCCCTTATGCCTACACAATGTCCATATCCTTCCACCTCCCTCACATTTGTGTACCTATCTAAATGTCTCTTAAAAATCACTAATGTGCCACTCCAGAGAAAACAACCCAAGAAATTATACACGGTGGCCACTTTAGGTACAGTACCTCCTGTACCAAACAAAGTGGCCGTTGAAAGTATGTCCGTGGTCGTCTGCTGCTGTACCCTATCCACTTCAAGGTGCTCTTCTGTGTACCAGTGTTGTATGTGTGGTTAGTTCACTTGCAGTCACATTCATGTTAGCTTGAAACAGTCTGGCCATTCGCCTCTGACCTCCCGCATTAACAAGGCATTTTTTTTTTAACCACAGATCTGACACTCATTGCAATTTTTTTTTAGCTATTTGCATGATTCTCTGTGACTTGCACGTAAAAACTCCTTGAGTTCAGCAGTTTCTGAGATACTCAAACCACCCCATCTAGAACCAACCATCTTTCCATGGTCAAAGTCACATAGATCTTCCCCATTCTGATGTTTGGTCTGAGCAACAGCTGAACCTCTTGATCATGTCTGCATGCTTTTATGCATTGACTTGCTGCCACATGATTGGCTGATTAGATATTGCATTAACGAGCTGATGTACAGTTGTACCTAATGAAGAGGCCTCTGAGCATGTTTTTCTCAAGCTATTTTCTCAAGCTTATTTCAATAAGCACCCCCACCCCATACCAGATGGCGATGCAGCCAGCTAGAATAGTCCCCATGGTACATCTGTAGAAAATTTTTAGTTCTTATGCAAAACTTAATAGTGGTGATGAGTTGCTGCTTTGCCTAGAAGACGTTTCTCCACTCATCCAAGAGGTTTCTTCATTTCTGATCCATTGTGGGTAGTTTTCCAACATAAACTCTGTGAGTTGCTTAAAGGTGTAGCAATCAATGAGGGTTGTTAAGTCATAGAGTTAATGAGAAGGTCATATGTTTTCCAGTTTGACAAAGATGACTTCTTTAACCTCTGTTTCAAACCACCTGTCCTTCCTGTCCAAAATGTGCACATTGGTATCATCAAAGGAGTGTCCTTTATCCTTTAGGTGTAGATGTCTTGACCTGTGCTGCTAGCCTTCACAAATGAAATGTGCATTCAGTTGTGAAGTGGTTGTTTTGTCTTTCCGATAAGCAGATCTGTGCAGTTCTCATTGCACTGGATAGCACATACGATACTGCTCCGTTTATGCTTGGGTATAGGATCCTGGGGGCTGGACGAGTTTCTGTCTGAGTGTGTTTGTAGGTTTGAAAAACATAGTGATTTGATGTTTGTTGAAAATCTTTCTCGAGTTTCTCTGAAATTCCAGCTACATATGGGATGACGATGTTTTTCCACCCCCTTCGCTCCTTACTTCTGTCCTTTGGGCTGATGTCCCTGCTGGATTTTGTTGCTGTCTTGATGAAGGCTCGGTCAGGGCAGCTGCAAACTTTCAAGGATTCTCCCAAATACTTGCACTCCTAATCATTAGCTGTAACGTTCGTGGGAACATTCTCGGTGCGGTGATGTAGTGTTCTGATAGCGCCCAACTTATGTTCTAATGGATGATGAGAGTCAAACCATAGATACTGATCTTGTAAACTTCAGTATCTAGATGTCCATTTTCTTTGATAAGTACTGCACAGTCTAAAAAGGTCAGTCTATTGTTCTTGACGTCTTTCCACATAAATTCAATTATCACCGAGTTGATGTGTTCTGCGAAAGTTTGCACCTCATAGATTTTCATCTTAACCCAGTTGTCATCCATATACCTGTACCAATGACTGAGTGATGTTCCATGGAAGGTATTCAAGGCTGTTGTTTCTACTTCTTCCATGTATAAGTTGGCTACAATAGGAGACATAAGTGAACCCATGGCGCAACCATGTGTCTGCCTGTAGAAGACAACTTTGTATTTGAAATAGGCCACGTCGAGACAAAGGTCGAGTAGAGTACACACCTGATCCGAGTTGAGTGTGGTTCTAATGTCCAGGGTACTATCTTGACATAGCCATTTTCTTACTGTCTTGACAGCTTCTGAAGTGGGCACAGATGTGCATAAAGACATAACATCATATGACACCATGGTCTTGTTGGTATTCAGTTTCAGATGTTGAACCTTCTCGACAAAGTCCTTGGAATTTTGGATGGAATGAGAATGGTGGTAAAGTACTTGACAGCATTGTAATGGAATTAATGCTGCTCATGATTGGCCTGAGAGGATCTCCTTACTTACAGATCTTGGGGAATCAGTATCAGGATGGGATGGATTCTATAGGGCCTGATCAATGACATTTGTTTTCCCTAAATGTTGCAAGCAGTATATTCATCCTAGCCAGTCTCTCCTCTTAAACTGAAATATTCCATCCCTGGCCACAGCCTGGTATATCTTCTCTTCAAACTCTCCAGTGTAATTGTGTCCTTAATTATACAAGATTCAGGGCCATTACTCTTTAGAGAGATGTAAATTATAGGAACAAGGAGGAGTGAGAAAACACAAGCATAAGAAAATGGGAGCAGGAGTAGACTTCTGGGACCATTAAGCCTGAGCCACCTTTTAATGTGTTCACATTGGTCATCTGTGCAGTTCCCTGCAGCTCAATCTACCTTTCTAATTATCTATCTCCATCTTAAGTACTTCTAACAATCCAGTCTCCACAACTCTTTGTGGCAGATTGAGGCAGAGATTCACCACTTTTGGTGTAAAGTTGCAAATCTCTGGTATTGCCATTGCAAAAGATTGGGACCTTACGTCTCCTCTTTGGATAGGCATGGGAGGCAGAGTAAGGATACATCTCCACCAAAGGAGATGTAAGGTGCTCCTTCCCTCTGCTAGCCTGCAGGTCACCCTTGGGCAAGTTGTAGCACCTGCTTAGCACCCGATCAGAGTGATGTGAAGCCATGGCAGCAGGTGGTGGATGGTTATATGAGCAGCTGGTTCATATCACTAGTCCTGGTTATGTGATTACAGATGCCAGGCAGACAGTCTCTGAGCAGTATTGATAGTAGCTGAGGTCACCCATCTTGTACAGACACTGCCCAGAAGACAGCAATGGCAAACCACTTTTGAAGAAAAAAAATTGACAAGAACAATCATGGTCAAGACAGATAGAAGACCATGATCACTCTCCTCATATGACGTGACACATAATGGTGGTGACAGTGCAGAACAGCTGCTCCCAGCCCAATGAGCCACGTGGCCTAGCAATCTACATACCTATTACATCCAGGCCTAACTATTAACCATGGTTGCTCACATCATATGATAATGACAATTGGAGACACTCAGACTAGCAAAGCCTTCCGGGCCATGAGGTATCCATGAGACAGGATTTCCTGAATATAGGATAGAGTGTACCCATTAAATATTTGCACATGGGGATGAAAGTGCTTAAGCTAATCTACACTCTGCAGGATTATTTTGTCCTGATAAGCGAAACCCTTCTGCAAACTCACTTAATTATATTAACTAATATAAACCGAGGGGATGGGTTGCACCTGAACTCGAGGGGGAGCAATATCCTTGCAGGTAGGTTTGCTAGCATGGTTCAGGAGGGTTTAAACTAATTTGCAAGGGGGATGGGACCCGGAGCGATAGAGCAGTGGAAGAAGTGCATGGAGTAAAGCCAGATCTAACATATAGAGAGGCTTTGAGGAAAGAGAAGCAGAATAAAGGGTGTAAACATAGTAAGGTAGAAGGGCTAAAGTGTGTGTACTTCAATGCAAGAAGCATCAGGAACAAAGGTGATGAACTGAGAGCTTGGATACATACTTGAAATTATGACATAGTGGCCATTTCAGGGACAAGGCTGGCACAAGGGCAGGAATGGATTCTCAATATTCCTGAATTTCAGTGCTTTAAAAGGGATAGAGAGGGGAGAAAAGGGGAAGAGGGGTGGCATTACTGGTCAGGGATACTATTACAGCTACAGAAAGGGTGGGTAATGTAGCAGGATCTTTTGATTCAGAATGGGTGGAAGTCAGGATCAGGAAGGGAGCAATTACTCTACTGGGGGCATTCTATAGGCCCCCTGGCAGCAACAGAGATACCGAGGAGCAGATTGGGAGGCAGATTTTGGAAAGGTGCAAAAATAACAGGGTTGTTATCATGGGTGACTTTAACTTCCCTAATATTGTTTGGCACCTGATTAGTTCCAATGGTTTAGATGGGGCAGAGTTTGTTAACTGTGTCCAGGATGGGTTCCTATCACAGTATGTTGACAGGTCAAATGGGGGAATGCCATACTAGATCTAGTATTAGGTAACGAATCGGGTCAGGTCACAGATCTGTCAGTGGGTGAGCATCTGGGGGACAGTGATCACCGCTCCCTGGCCTTTAGCATTATCATGGAAAAGGATAGAATCAGAGAGGACAGGAAAAGTTTTAATTGGGGAAGGGCAAATTATGAGGCCATAAGGCTAGAACTTGCGGCTGTGAATTGGGATGATGTTTTTGCAGGGAAATGTACTATGAACATGTGGTCGATGTTTAGGGATCTCTTGCAGGATGTTAGGGATACATTTGACCCAGTGAGGAAGATAAAGAATGGTAGGGTGAAGGAACCATGGTGACAAGTGAGGTGGAAAATCTAGTCAGGTGGAAGAAAGCAGCATACATGAGGTTTAGGAAGCAAGGATCAGATGGGTCTATTGAGGAATATAGGGTAGCAAGTAAAGAACTTAAGAAGGGGCTAAGGAGAGCAAGAAGGGGGCATGAGAAGGCCTTGGCGAGTAGGGTAAAGAAAAACCTCAAGGCATTCTTCAATTATGTTAAGAACAAAAGGATGACAGGAGTGAAGGTAGGACTGATTAAAGATAGAGGTGGGAAGATGTGCCTGGAGGCTGTGGAAGTGAGTGAGGTCCTCAATGAATACTTCTCTTCGGTATTCACCAATGAGAGGGAACTTGAGTGAGGTTGATGTTCTGGAGCATGTTGATAGTAAGGGAGAGGAGGTGTTGGAGTTGTTAAAATACATTAGGACGGATAAGTCCCCAGGGCCTGAAAGAATATTCCCCAGGCCGCTCCACAAGGTGAGGGAAGAGATTGCTGAGCCTCTGGCTAGGATCTTTCTGTCCTCGTTGTCCACGGGAATGGTACCAGAGGATTGGAGGGAGACGAATGTTGTCTTCTTGTTCAAAAAAGGTAGTAGGGATAGTCCGGGTAATTATAGATCAGTGAGCCTTATGTCTGTGGTAGGAAAGATGGTGAAAAAGATTCTTAGAGATAGGATCTATGGGCATTTAAAGAATCATGGTCTGATATGGGACAATCAGCATGGCTTTGTGAAGGGCAGATCATGTCTAACAAGCCTGATAGAGTTCTTTGAGGAGGTGACCAGGCATATAGATGAGGGTAGTGCAGTGGATGTGATCTACATGGATTTAAGTGAGGCATTTGACAAGGTTCCCCACGGTAGGTTTATACAGAAAGTCAGAAGGCATGGGATCCAGGGAAGTTTGGCCAGGTGGATTCAGAATTGGCTTGCTTGCAGAAAGCAGAGGGTTATGGTGGAGGAAGTACATTCGCAATGGAGGGTTGTGACTAGTGGTGACCCACGAGGATCAGTTCTGGGACCTCTACATATTGTGATTTTTATTAACGACCTGGATGTGGGGGTAGAAGGGTGGGTTGGCAAATTTGCAGATGACACAAAGTTTGGTGGTGTTGTGGATAGTGTAGAGGATTGCTGAAGATTGCAGAGAAACATTAATAGGATGCAAAAGTTGGCTGAGAAGTGGCAGATGGAGTTCAACCCAGAGATGTGTGAGGTGGTACACTTTGGAAGGATAAACTCCAAGGCAGAGAACAAAGTAAATGGCAGGATACTCGGTAGTGTGGAGGAGTAGAGAGATCCCGGGGGTACATGTCCACAGATCCCTGAAAGTTGGCTCACAGGTAGGTAGGGTAGTTAAGAAAGCTTATGGAGTGTTAGCTTTCAAAAGTCGAGGGATAGAGTTTAAGAGTTACGAGGTAATGATGCAGCTCTATAAAACTCTGGTTAGGCCATACAAGGAGTACTATGTCCAGTTCTGGTTGCCTCACTATAGGAAGGATGTGGAGCATTGGAAAGGGTACAGAGAAGATATACCAGGATACTGCCTGGTTTGGAGAGTATACATTATGATCAGAGATTTGAGGAATTTGAGGAAGGACATTGTTGCTACTGAGGGAGTGCAACGTAGGTTCACAATGTTAGTTCCCAGAATGGCGGGACTGTCATATGTTGAAAGATTGGAGCGACTGGGGTTGTATACACTGGAATTTAGAAGAATGAGAGGGGATCTGATTGAAACATATAAGATTATTAAGGGATTGGACACTCTAGAGGCAGGAAGCATGTTCCCGCTGATGGATAAGTCCAGATCTAGAGGCCACAGTTTAAGAATAAGGGGTAGGCCATTTAGAACAGAGAAGCAGAAGAACTTTTTCACCCAGAGAGTGGTGGATATGTGGAATGCTCTGCCCCAGAAGGCAGTGGAGGCCAAGTCTCTGGATGCATTCAAGAGAGAGTTAGATAGAGCTCTTATAGATAGCGGGGTCAAGGGATACGGGGAGAGGGCAGGAACGGGATACTGATTGTGTATGATCAGCCATGATCACAGTGAATGGCAGTCCTGGCTAGAAGGGCTGAATGGCCTACTCCTGCACCTACTGTCTATTGTCTATTAAGGGAACTAGGGCTTTACTCTTTGGAGAGAAGGAGGATGAGAGGAGACATAATAGCGGTATACAAGATATTAAGAGGAATAGATAGAGTGAACAGCCAGTGCCTCTTTCCCAGGGCACCACTAATTAATACAAGGTAGGGGGTGGGAAGTTCAAGGGGGATATTAAAGGAAGGTTTTTTACTCAGAATGTGGTTGGTGCGTACAATGCACTTCCTGAGTCAGTGGTGGAGGCAGCTACACTAGTGAAATTTAAGAGACTACCAGACAGGTATATGGAGAAACTTAAGGTAGTGGGGGGGTTATATTGGAGGCTGGGTTTAAGGGTCGGCACAACATTGTGGGCTGAAGGGCCTGTAGTATTTTTATGTTCTACATTCTTAGTTCTACCACAAGGGCCATCCACATACTCTGTGTAGTTAGAATGTTGGGAAAAGTCAGGAATAATGATTTATAGCTGATGACTGGTACTGATCAGGACTCATAACAATGTTTACACTTATTTCTGGATATGTATTAGGTTTTTTACTGGATATTTTCAAGTATACAATATCAATTCCAAACAATTGAAAGCAAACGTAGCCTCCTCATTTACAGACTGGAGGTTTACATTTCAATCAACTCTTTCTGGCATCTTTGTTTTCTTTTCCACTTGCACAGTTCATTTGGTTCCAGGAGTTAGAAATTTTTGGCTCCCAATATTTCAAACTCTCTTTCCAAATCTCTCGTCTTGTTTTCCATGTGAGATATCTCATCGGACTATTAGCCAGATGCAAACACCATCCCAAAAACATTGAAGTTGCTGGAAGAATGAAATAAAACAGAAAATGCTGGAAACATTCAGAAGGTCAAGCGGTCTCTGTGGAGAGAAATGAGAGAAATTGATGATTCGGGTTGATAAACTTTTGGGATGGCATGGTAGTGTAATGATTAACTTGAGGCTATTACAGCAGTAGTGACCCTGGTTCAATTCTCACTGCCGTCTTTAAGAAGCTTGTATGTATGATCACCCCGTGGCAACATAAGTTTCTTCTGGACAAGTTTCCGCTAATTTTTTATACAGCTGTGCAGACCAACCATTGATCTGAGCAGGAAATTCTTGCATGGTCTGAAACCTGCACAACATTTAATATTAATATTATATAAAAGAATATTTCAGCTGCGTGGCTACAATTGCTATGTACGGGGGAGCATTTCAGTTACTGTGTAGCCGTGCACCCATGCACATTTGAAGAAACAGTTCCTCCGGGTGCTCCTGTTTCTCCCGCATTCCAAAGAAGTATGGATTAGTAGGTTAATTTGTGCAATTGGGATGTGCAGGATCATTGGGCCAGAAGGAGCTGTACTCGTGCTGTTTTGCTGAATTAAAAAAAAATGGTAATCTGCACTCTGAAGAATTTGATGGAATTGAAATAATCATTCCATTTCTCCCTCCACAGATACTACATATTCCATGTTGTTATTGAGTTTTTAACCTTTTACAAACTCCATGGCAGCACACACAGAGATGCAAAATTCAAAACAGATCCAGATGATCTAAATTTGTACCAAACAGAAAATGTCAGAAACACTCAGTGGGTCAGACAGCATCTGTGGAAAGTGAAACTAGGTTAATGTTTCAGTGCAAAGTCCCTTCATCAGTTCTGATGAGGTCTTCAACCTAACACATTAACTGTCTTCCATTTTCCATAGATCCTGCAAAGAGAAGCAATCAATATCTCAGTTCAAAAACTCTTTGTTTGAACTTCTAAAGAAGGGTCAGGTAGGAGATACAGAAGCCTGAAGGCACACACTCAGTGATTCAGGAACAGCTTCTTTCCCTCTGCCATCTGATTCATCACTTTTTTTAATATGCAGTATTTCTGTTTTTTTTTCACATTTTAATGCATTCAATATATGTAATTGATTTACTTGTTTATTTGTTATTATTTTTTTTCTCTCCATAAGATTATGTATTGCATTGAACTGCTGCTAACAAATTTCACATCACATGCTGTTGATAATAAACCTGATTCTGATTCAATTTGAACAATTTGAACCTACTGTCTTAAGTCATAAAGTCATAGAGATATATGCATACAATCTAACATACTGGCCATTCCTCTTTCTCTCTTCCACCTTCTAGGAGAAAATATAGAAGCTTGTAAGTCCAGATGACAGGACAAAAGGACAGCTTGTTTCCCACTGCTTTCAGACTTCAGAAACAAACACCCCATCACAGTGGAACAACAACATTCTCAAAACCTTTAATTCTACCTCAAAAAGTTCAAAATTCCAGAAATAAATTTATTATCAAAGTACTTATATATCTATGTATGCAGACCAGTGTTGAAGAGGGAGGCTTTGGCTCAACAGGCTTCAGCAAGAGTAGGCTTAGGCAGCCATAGGTGGAGGTTGTATGTAAGTTTTTATTAAGGTTTGTTTTTCACTTTCATTGTCTATTAGTATACAGATAGTGTATTGAGAATGGGTCCAGAGGTAGTGGCATGTTCTATGTGTGAGATTTGGAAACTCTGGGAGACACTAAGCTGCAGCACCTTAAAATCCAGAATAAGGAACTGGAGCTGCAGCTGGATGACTTTCGGCTCATACGGGAGAATGAGGAAGTGATAGATAGGAGCTGCAGGGAGGTAGTTGCAGCAGACATGCACCTGAGTGACTGTCAGGAGAGGGAAAGGGAATAGGCAACCTGTGCAGAGCACCAGTGTGGCCATTCGCCTCAGTAATATCACTTTGGATACTATCAGAAGGGATGACCTACCAGGGGAAGCCACAGCAACTGGGTCTTTGGCACTGAGTCTGGCTCTGTGGCTCAGGAGGGAAGGGGGAGAAGAGGAGTGCAGTAGAAATAGGCGATTCCATAGTTACAGGAACAGATTCTGTTGTCGTGAAAGTGACACCCATGTGGTATATTGCATTCCAGATGCCAAGGTCAAGGATGTCTTGGATTGGGTTCACAGCATTCTAAAGGGGGACAGTGAACAGTCAGAAGTCATGGGACATATTGGTATCAACAACATAGGTAGGGAAAGGGAGAAGGTGCTGAAGAGATACTATAGTGAGATTGGTAAAAAACTAATAATGTACAACCTCCAGGGTAGCAGTCTCTGAATTGCTGCCTGTACTTTACATCAGAGAGGGTAAGAACAGGATGATTTTGTAGACGAGTATGTGGCTGAGGAATTGGCAAGGTGGGGGGGAGGATTTTGGAATTCTGGATCTTTGGAATCTCTTCTGGAGAAGGTATGACCTGTAAAAAAAAGGATGAGTTACAAGTGACTCTGAGGGAGATCCATATTCTTGTAGGCAGGTTTGCTAGAGCTGTTGGGGAAGGTTTAAATTAATTTGATAGGGGGATGGGAACAGGAGTAATGGGGTTGAGGATGGTTTAGTTAGTATACAAGAAGATGTAGTGTGTAGTGAGACTGTGAGGATGGAGAGGCAGATGATAGGACAAAATTGCAGTCAGCAGGATGAGTTCAAGTGAGAATGTGGAGAGGATGAGGGGTACGTGTAGAAGTGGAGAAGGGGTAAGTGTAGCAAAGTATGTGTACAGGACTGGGGACAGAGTATGTGATTGGGGAAGTGTAGGAGGACAGGAAACAGGTAACTAAAATAGAGTAACAGACGGATATGGCAACCACAAAGAAAGGGAACCGCAAGACAATGTGTCCAGCGAAGTATCTGAGCTGTATACCTATTTCGAGTGTTTTGCTTGTGTCTATACTTATATTATATAATATAATATATTTATAATATATTTATTATATATTTAATTTTATATATATAATTTAATTATATATTATATAATTTTGCGTGCTTAGCTATGCAATAGCCAATCAATCAATGAATTTGAATCGGTAAACATATTTGCGAATATAGTGCCCCGCTTTTGGGTATAAGTATGACCTCTGTAAACCAACAGATTCTGAGTTGGCTACCGTCCGCCAAGGTGTGTGAGGCTGAGAACTCTCCACTGAATAAAAACCACTTCCGAGGTTAACTTGTGTCTCTGGTGTTTTTTTCCTCAACTGAGCAGGTTAACAGAAGTACAACATGGGGGCAAAATTAAAAAGGGTGATGAATACAGGATTGAAGGTGTTATATTTGAATGCACACAGTATACAGAATAAGGGAGATGATCCGGTAACACAGTTAGAAATTGGCAGATATGATGTTGTGGGCATCAGTGAGTCATGGGGGATTTCAATACACAAACAGATTGGAAAACTTCGGTTAGTGCTAGACCACAAGAGAGGGAATTTGTAGAATGCCTATGAGATGGCTTTTTAGATTAGCTTGTGGTTGTGCCCACGAGGGAAAAGGCAATTCTAGATAGGGTGTTGTGTAATACACTAGATTTGATTAGGGACCTTAAGGTAAATGAACCCCTAGGAAGCAGAAATCATAATATGATAGATTTCACCCTGTAGTTTGAAAGGGAGAAGATAGATGTATCAGTATCACAATAGAGTGAAGGGAATTACAGAAGCCTGAGGGAGCAACTGGCCAAAGTGGGTTGGAAGGGGATACTGTCCGATATGATGATAGACCAACAGTGACAAGCGCTTCTTGGGCAATAAGGAAGGCACTGGTTAGATACATCTCAAAGATGAATAAATATTCTGAAGGGAGGATGAGGCAACCCCGAGGCTCACGAGAAAAGGCAAAGACAGCATAAAAGCAAAAGAGAAGGCATATAATATATAGAAGTTAATGGATTTGGAAGCTTTTAAAAACCAACAGAAGACAACTAAAACAAACATAAGGTGAGAAAAGATGAAATAAGAAGGTAAGCTAGCTAATAATATAACAAAGATACTTAAAGTATTTAAAGATATAAAAAGATTAAAAGAGAGGTGAGAGTGGCTGTTGGTCCACTGGAAATTATGGTGGAGAGGCAGTAAATGGGGACAAAGAAATAGAGGACAGTAATGGTCGAAATGACACTAAAAGTTGACTTGACTTGAATATCTAAAACTAGTGTCATCCTATAGTCACTACACAATAATATTAAGCAATTAGGGCTATATAACAATATTTATGTAAATCTTCAGAAAGCCACAATTCTAAACAACACTAGAGTAGTCTAAGAGGTCCTTGCAATTGAGAAATGAGCATGCTTGGCTATGCCCGTACCTCACATTTTACCAGCTTGAGCTGAGAAAAAATAAAAATGCAACAATAATAATAATAAGCAGAAAGGATGTCATTAGGGTATAAGAGGATGTAAAGAACAACTGATAATAGATTTCATAATTCTAAATCAAGCCCAGCGGAAAAGCAGAAATCATTCATGTTGTTATATTGACTAACAAAAAGCATTTGATACAGTCCTACATTCATGGTTAATAGAAGATCTTAATATATATAAACTACACCAAATGCTTGTGAAATTGCTACAACATCTGATGAAGCATTGGTGTACTATAATCATCCTGTCTATTAACAAAAATAAAGAACAACCACCATTAACAAAATAGACTGAGGCATTTTTCAGAGTGACTCTCTAAGTCCACTATGGTTCTGTCTAGCTTTAAATCCACTCTCTAATTTACTGAATTGGACAAAAATCGAGTATTAAATCAGAGACAACCAAACAAGTTATACCTTGATGCACCTTCTATACTTGGACAATTTGAAATTGTATGTTCCTTCATCACTGAAGCTAAAGCAATTAATTCAAACAGTAGAACTATTTTTGAAAGATATAAACATGAACTTTGAACTAGATAAGTTCAACATTAAGAAAAGTGCAATAGAGCTAATAAAATACAAAACAGAGCAGCAGGATACAATAAAACCAATGGACGAATATGAGACATATAAGTATCTGGAATATCAACAAGCAAAGAAAATAGATCATAGTATGATAAGGGGAGAACTTTCAACAAAATTTACTTCAAGGGTTAGGAAAATATGCCAAACAGAACTCTATAGTAAAAATATAACAAAGGCAATAAACACTTTCTCGATACTCATACTAATGGATTCTTTTGGCATAATATCTTGGTCTGAAACTGATCTGGAAAATTTATAAAGGAAAATAAGAACTGAAATGACAAATTTCAGAAAACACTATGTACACTCGAACACACTTAGGTTAGCACTTCCTGGACAGAAGAAGGAAGACGAATAACAGACGTAAACATTTTACACAACATTCAGATAAAACTTTTAAGGATATATTTTCATGAATAAAAACTGCATTCAACAGTCCATGTGATCATATGCAATTTTGATCAGAAGTACACAACTCTCAATTTTAATGAAAACACAACTCAGAAAAAAAACAAGAAATTATGACTACTGAAGGAAATGTTAAACAATGGAAGAGCGTAATTTGTCAAGGAAGGCAACCCCATGATGTGAGCAGACTAGATGTCAGCAAAGAAGCAGCAAATGCCTGGCTCAGAGTTGGTGACCTCTTCCCAGAAACAGAGGGATTCTGTCTGGCAATACAAGACTTGGTGGTTGACATAAAAAATAGCAAAAATACATAATAAAAGACCAACAAATTCTAGAAGATAAATATAGAAGATGCCAAGAGAAACCAGAAACAATTCAATACATTACAGGATCCTGCAGCATTTTAACTCAATCTGACTACTTACACGGGCACAATCAAGTAGCAAACATCATTCACCAAAATCTTGCTTTAATATTCAAACTCACAAAAGACACCATACCTTACTATAAATACAAACCGAATCCATTTGGCAGGAGACAGGCTGGAGGGCTGTGCATGTGTGCAGCTGCATTGGTGGGAGTGAGGAACTGGACATCTTGCTGTTGTTATTTTATTGCTTGTTGTGTTCTGTGTTGTTTAGCTGAGCATTGTTGGCATGGCATGTTGGCACAGGAATGTGTGGCAACACTTGTGGGACTCCCCAGTGCAAACTTAATGTAAATGATGCATTTTGCATTTTGTTTTGGCATACATGTGATAAATTAAATGAATCTAAATGACTTTGTGATGTGGCACCCAGAGGAAACCCACATGGTCACAGCAAGAGCATGCAAGCTCCATACAGAGGGCACCTAAGGTAAGGATTGAACCCAGGAATTTGACACTGTGATGTAGAGACTTTACCAACTGTGCCATTGTGCCACCTCTCTTTTGGAAGAATTCTTCCCAGGTCTGGGCTTCTTCATCTCCTTGTGGTCCAGTCAATCTTGGCTGTGATGAGCTTGTCTGAAACCCATTCCACATTAAAATCCATAAACACACATTATGTCACTCCAACAAAATCCACAGATGTGTGGATTTACCTGGTAACTTTGTGGAGCAAGAAGTTCAAAGTCCAAAGTAAGTTTATTATCAAAGTACATATATGTCACCATATACTACCTTGAGATTAATTTTCTTGTAGGCACTCACAGTAGAACAAAATAATACAATAGAATCAATGTAAATCTACACACAAAGACTGACAAGCAACCATTGTGCAAAAGAAAACAAACTGCAAAAACAAAAATAAGGACAAATAATACTAAGTACATCAGTTATAGAATCTTTGAAAGTTTATCTACAGGTTGCTTTCAGTGATCAGTTCAGTGATGTGGTGAGTGAAGTTATCCATGCCGGTTCAGGAGCCTGATAGTTGAAGGGTACCAGCTGTTCCTAAACATGGTGGTGTGAGACCTAAAGCAAGAACAGGGCAGATTGACTAGTTTATCCCAGGTTTCTCAATTCCTTCCATCCTCTAGTATCATGTATCGTCAAGGGTGCCTGCCATGCTGGCCACTCTATTTTCTCTTTTCTATCTTCTCGGAGAAGGTTCAGGAGCATGGAAGCATGGACGATGTTGGATCCTGAAACTTCTGTGATCCAAAAGTTCTTCTGAAGTCAAGAACGAGGCATAAAGCTTATTGTTTACAATCATTTTACGTGTTAAAAGAGTGGAAAATGATCAAGAAAGAGGAGCTGAGAAAACAAAGAAAAAAACAAAGGAAAAAGTGGTCATGGTCGTCTCATACTCAGAACTAGGTACAGAGGAGATGTCAGGGGTAAGTTTTTTTACGCAGAGAGTGGTGAGTGCGTGGAATGGGCTGCCAGCAGCGGTGGTGGAGTCGGAAACAATAGGGTCTTTTACGAGACTCCTGGATGGATACATGGAGCTTAGGAAAATAGAGGGCTATGGGTAAAGCCTAAGGTAAGCCTAGTTCTAAGGTAAGGACATGCTCGGCACGGCTTTGTGAGCTGAAGGGCCTGTATTGTGTTGTAGGTTTTCTATCTTTTCTGTGTTTTATAACTAGACATAACTAAAACTTCATTGATAACAATTAGCTTTTAAAACAACTAGATTCAAGTTTTGTGACACCGCTACTGAAAACTAAGATGGTTCTAGAAAAATACAAAAGCGATTGTACTGCACTAGCTGGAAAATTCACTGAAAAGTTACATTATATAGGTGATTATACAAAGATACAAGCAAGCATAGAAAAATTAAATCACAAGAAAGATAAAAATTCTACATGTTAAATCCAACAATGACTTGACTCAACAACAGCTTCTTCCCCACTGCTATCAGACATCTAAAACTCTCCTTTCCAGTGCTGCTGCCATATTCTTGACCCCATAATTCTACCCCTACTATACTATTTCATGGGTGTCTCTACCAAAGGAGGTGCAAGGTGCTCCCTCACTCCACTAGCCTGTGGGTTACCCTTGGCTAAGGTGTAGCACTTGCTTAGTCCGAAGCCATGGGAGCAGGTGGTGGGTGATCGTACGATTAGCTGGTGCAAGTCCTGGTTATGCGACCACTGATGCCAGGCAGACAATCTCTGAAGAGTATTGATAATGGATAGGATCACCCATTTTGTAAAGACACAGCCCAGAAGAAGGCAATGGCAAACAACTTCTTAGAAAAAATTTCTAAGAACAATCATGGTCATGGACCATGATCATCCATGTCATACAATGCAGCACATAAGAATGATGATGATGACTATACTTTTCTCAACATTGCATCATTCCATTGTTTTGCACTCTTTATAAATATTTTTACAAGCATTATCGCCGTGTGTACTGTTTAGAATGTGTACTTCATGTGAACAAGGCATTTCATTGTACCTAAGTGTATATGACAATAACCTAAGTTAACCTGAAACTAGCTAATCTGGTGTTGACAATGATATCACAATCTATAAAAACCTGTAGAAAAGTGATGAGTGTTTTTTTCATTGGTGAAGGGTTAAAGCCACTTGCATTGACCTTGCTCGTTGTCTGAAGCAAGTGAATCTGTCCAGTTCTAACCTGCCATATGTACGTGAGAGGAAATATTTACAAGAGCCTGCCATTGGTGGTGCTGTGGTTCCATGGTTGAGTTATCAGTGAGTTGGGTGGAGGCAGATAACTGTGTTATTATACAAAGTAATGCTCACCTCCAGAGTGATGTACACAGGCATGGCACCTCTCCTCACAATGGTGGATCTTGTAAATCAAATTTTACGCCTCTGTTCCCCAATAGCAAGGATATAATGAGGAAAATTCCCTGCATTCAGCTCTTTTTCATTGTGGTCTCTTCCATATCATTAATGTAGTACTATACATGACATTGGTGGCATAGTGAATGGTTACAATAGCATTGATAATGTTTCTGGACTTGGGATCTAGAGACATGAGTTCGTATCCTGACATGGCAACTGGGAAATACAGATCCAAACAATTAGGCAGGCTTTTTCTACTGAAGTTGGGTGGGGCTACAACTAGAGGTCATGGGTTAAGGCTGAAAGGTGAAATGTTTAAGGGGAACGTGACAGGGAACTTCTTCACTCAGAGTGATGTGAGAGTGCGGAATGAGCTACCAGCACAAGTGGTGCATGCAAACTCAATTTCAACGTTTAAGAGAAGTTTGGATAGGTATAAGGATGATAGGGATAAGAAGGGCTATGGTCCCAGTGCAGGTCATTGGGACTAGGTAGCTTAAATAGTTTGACATGGACTAGATGGGCCAAAGGGCCTGTTTCTGAGCTGTACTTTTCTAAGACTCCATGACTCTAAGTGAAACAAGAATTAGTTTCAATAACTGTCTACAAGGAGGGTCAGAGCCGTCTCTATTTCCTGAGGAGACTGAGGTCCTTTAACATCTGCTGGATGATGCTGAGAATGTTCTACGAGGCTGTGGTGGCCAGTGTTATCATGTTTGCTGTTGTGTGCTGGGGCAGCAGGCTGAGGGTAGCAGACACCAACAGAATCAACAAGATCATTCAAAAGGTCAGTGATGTTGTGGGGGTGGAACTGGACTCTCTGACGGTGGTGTCTGAAAAGAGGATGCTGTCCAAGTTGCATGCCATCTTAGACAATGACTCCCATCCACTCCATAATGTACTGGTTAGGCACAGAAGTACATTCAGCCAGAGACTCATTCCACCGAGATGCAACACTGAGCGTCAATGGAAGTCATTTCTGCCTGTGGCCATCAAACTTTACAACTCCTCCCTCGGAATGTCAGACACCCTGAGCCAATAGGCTGGTCCTAGACTTACTTCCATCTGGCATGATTAACTTATTATTATTTAATTATTTATGGTTTTATATTGCTATATTTCTACACTATTCTTGGTTGGTGCAGCTGTAATGAAACCCAATTTCCCTCGGGATCAATAAAATATGTCTGTCTGTCTGTCTGTTTACCATTGTTATACCTGATATAGGATTCCAGGCCTAGCAATGTCATTGACTCTTGGATGCCTTCAATTTTTGGCCTGTTGGCAATGGCCAATAAATGCCTGTTTGCCAGCAATGACCATGAAGTGATGAAAGCTGGTAAACTGTTGCCTTTTCAAGTACAACGTCAGGCTTTGACTGACACCTGGTCTTCCCTTTATTTGTGAAAGTTTCTTCAGTTAGTTTGGGTCAACCATTGGCATAAAGGGCACATTTGTTAGAGTGGAGTCACAAGACACTGCAGAGGTTAGAACCTGGAGCAACATCTAAGAGACTGGAGGGACTCAGTGGGTCAGGAATCATCTATGGAAGGAAAATGGACCATCAATCTTTCAGTTTCAGAACCTTCAAATACATAAGAGTCTAGATGAAGGGTCTCGACACAGAATACCAACTCTATCAACTCTTTCAACGCCGAGTTTCTCCAATGTTTTGCATGTTTGTTAGAATTCCTGAGTTTTGATGAATTTGATCATTTCTTCTGGACTCCTCACTGTGATGATGTTCAATTCTAATATGCATATTCCTAACATAAAATTATTGTGTAACACAGGCAGTTACGAAAACTCAGATCTAGAGATTTTGAAGTTAAGAAAAATGAGGAATGATCATAATGAAAGATATTAGATCCTAGAAGGGTTTGACAGAGTAGATTCTGAGGTATTTCCAACAGTGGAATGACATCAACTGAGGAGACATTGTTACAAGAGGAGCTACCATACTCATGCCCAATGTCAAGCACCATGTACCATAATCCTCTTTGCCCACCTGCACCCTCACGAACTTTATGTTCCCTGACTGAGATTCAGATTAGGATTCATTGATATATCACATGTACATCACATCATGCAGTGAAATGACCCATTTGCATTAGCAACCAACACAACCTTAAGAATATGCTGGGCAGCAGTCAGCAAGTAAGGCCACACATTCCACCACCAACATAGCATGCCCACAATACTCACATAACACTGAACACAACAGGCAACAAAACACAGCAGTTAAACAGGCCCCATTCTGCCCACCCACCCTCCCACGCACACACATTGACCTCCAACCCCAGAATATGCCTCCAGCGGACTTCTGGATTCACAGTCATTAGGCCTCTCATAACAACCACCTACATAACCAGTGGAATTAATCTGCCAATCTGTAAATCTTTGGGATGTGGGAGAAACTGAAGCTCCTGGAGGAATCTCGCACAAACACGTGGAATGTGTAAACCACATGGACAGCATCCAGAGTCAGAATTGAACGAGCATCATTGTTGCACTGAGTCAGAGGCTCCACTAACAGCACTACCATGTTCCCAAAAACACACCCACTCCAATTTTAAAAAAACTTAATTGAGTTTAAAATAGATACTTGCTTTTTTTTAAGTTCAAAGTTCAAAGTAAATTTATTATCAAAGTGCATATATGTCACCATATATAGCCATGAGATTCATTTTCTTGCGGGCATTCACAGTAGAACAAAGAAACACAATAGAATCAATGAAATATTCTACTTAAAGAATGACAAGCAGCCAATGCTCAAAAGAAGACAAACTGTACAAATACAAAAATAAATAAATAATATTGAAGAACTGCATTGTAGACTCCTTGGAAGTGAGTCCATAGGTCGTGGAATTAGTTCAGTGTTGAGTCGAGTGAAGTTATTCACATTGGTTCGGGAGCCTGGAGTTTGAATGTTGAAGCATTTTCCCATAAGCCGTGTGCTAACAGTGAAAGTACATTCTAAATTTTAAATCTTTACATATTGAATGCTTCAGGTAGGCAGACTGCAGACGTACAATTACAGGCATCAGCAAGTGGTGCTTTTACAAATAAATGTCAAATTCCTCAAGGCTATTAGTGTATCAAGGTATAAGTTGTCCCCACACTTTCTCGGAAATACCTTGGAGGAAGGTGTCTGCACCTGATGTTACTCTATTTAACAAGGCACCAGGTATACAAGGGATTTACTGATCATTTCTGATTTAAATGTAAATAAAGGCAAAAAACAAATTGAAACATGCTCAACGCTTACTTGATATAACTGTCTGAAAACAAATGTTTACTTAATTAAGTTAATAACTTGGAATCACCACCACAAAATAGAAATGACTACATTACACTTTGCTGTATACAAGTGCACAGATTTGTATGTAGTTTACGTTAAGTTTTTGTTCATTCATCTATTCTATGGTCTTGAAACAGCAGTCATAGTGTTGACAGGTAATACAGTAATAAAACTGGCCCTTTGGCCCATCTCATCCATGCCAACCAAGCTAATCCCAGTTGTCCTTGTTTGGCCCATATCCCTCTAAATGTACTATGACAAATGTCTTTAAAGTGTCTTGTATAGACATGCCTCAACAACTTTCTCTGGTAGCTTATTCTATATATATGCCACTCTCTGCATGAGGAAGTTGCCCCAATTGCCTTTTAAGTCATTCACCTCTCACCTTAAACATATGAACTCTAGTTCTAAGTTCTGCTTCCTGGGAAAAAGATGAAGTGCAATCTCTCTACCCATACTTTATACAGCGCAGTAAGTTCATAGGCCACTCCTCTACACTCCAGGGAATAAAGTCCAAGCCTGCCCAACCTCTCCCTATAACTCAGGCCCTCAAATCCCAACAGCATCCTTGTCAACCCTCTCTGCACTCTTGCCAGTTTAACCACATCTTTTCTATGAAAGGATAACCAAAACTGGATACAATACTCCAGTTGGGGTCTAACTAATGAATTGTGCAATTGTGACATATCATTCCAACTCTTCTACTCTATGCCCTGACAGCTGATCGGTGATTGAAGGCACAGTGTGCTAGAGTGGAGTTCCACCCTCCCTGGAAAATTACAGTTATTTAAAGTTAAAGGGTGGTGAACTCCATTAAAGTAACAACAGAAAAAAAAAAGATTAGGCAATACAGCATAGTGGTTAAGCTCAGAATTCCATGATTTAGTCATTGATAGGATGTGGATGTTGCTGGCAAAGTTGTCATTCTTTTGCCTATCCATAAATTCGCTTGAGCTGCCTCTTTGAAACTCTACAGACAGACTGGTGAAGTTGGTTCCACACGATAATGTAGGATTAATGATATACTTCGAAGTCAGGATAGTCTGTGAACGAGACCAGTGATTCCCAACCTACTTTATGCCATGGACCTTTACAATTAAGAACCGAGGGGTCTCTGGAGCCAGGGATGGTACACCCTGACCTAGAGGGAGCCTGAAAGTGGTGGTGGTTTGATGGGTCTACAGCCTTTCCCTTCTTGCTAAGTCACAAGGATGAAAAGTGCTGTCACAATATGCGAAGCAAGAAACTGCGCTACACTTTGTAGATGGTGGACAATGTCACTTCTAGGTGAGGGCGTGGCAGTTTCAGATTGTGGATGAGAAGTCATGGCTTAGGTGGTGTGTAGTCACTGAACAGTGAACTAGAATGTTAGCCCAGGCGTCTGCCTTTGATAAGGTCTTGGACTCACTGACAATCTAATTCCATATCGAGCCAGCATGAAGAACCAAGGCAGAAAATATTCTGTCTAATGCATGTAACATTTAAAGGTGATGCCTCAAGAAGGTGCCATCCATCTCCAAGGACCCTCACCACCCAGGGCATGCCCTCTTTTCATCACTACCATCAGGGAGGAGGTACAGGAAGCACACTCAATGTTTTAGCAACAGCTTCCCTTCCAACATCACATTTCTGAACAGTCCATGAATCCACAGATGCTAACTCACTATAATGCTCTCTTTGAGCACTATTTATCTTTTTTAGTGTGATTTTTAATAATTTGTAGGCACTGTATGCTGCACAAAACAACAAATTTCTTGGCATATGTCAGTGACATTAAACTCTGATTCTGATTCAGAAATTAGACCTCTTTTCCTCTTCAAACAAAGTACAAAGTAAATTTATTATCAAAGTATGTATATGTTTCCATATACTCCAGTGAGATACATTTTCATGCAGGCACTGACAGGAAAAAATACAATGGAATTTTATACCTAAACAGACAAAGACTGATAAAGAGCAATGTGCAAAAGACAAACTGTAGCTAAAAGTAATACTGAAGGCATAAATTGTAAAGAGTCCTTGAAAGTGGGTGTGTGGACTGTAGAATCAGTTCAGAATGGTGATGAATGAAGTTATTCATACCAGATCGGGAGCCTAATGGTTGTAGAGTAATAACTGTTCCTGAATCTGGAGGTGTGGGACCTAAGTACCTGCTTCTGCACATCGATGGTAGTAGAGAGAAGGGATCCTTGTTGGTGAATGCTGCCTTTTTGTAGCCATGCTCGATGTAAGTGTAGGCAATGGTGGAAATGGCTTTGCCTGTGGTGGAAAGTTGCGTGCCCTATTTCCATTCCTGGGCATTGGTGTTTCATCTTGAATCACATATGTTATCACATCTGCTTCCACAATCACCCCTCTTTCGGCTTGCTTTCAACACTTACCACTTTCTGTGTTGAAACGTGCCCTCAACATCTCCCTTAAACTTTCCTTCCAAATGCTGCACAGGATTCCACCTGAGTCTCAGTGATCTGAGGCAACAGAGCAGCTGAATGAGCCACTGTACCATCCTAATTGTTTTTTACTTCTGAATAGTACAATTTGCAGAATCACTGTCATAAAGAGTTGAGCTGGAAATATTTTTCATGACATCTACTACAGAAATGTACTGTATGTCTTTGTCTTTTAGACACTGGTTATATCTTTCTTGTTTTTGCTCCATAGTTATAACCTGGCATAAATTCCATTGAAGCTGAGCATCAGGTCAATTCCATATTCACCGGAGTGACTCACAGGATTCTTTGTACAGAATTCCCCAAGGATTAACTTGCAGGTCGAGTAGGCAGTAAGGAAGGCAAAAGCAATGTTAGCACTTATTTTGAGAGGACTAGAATGAAAAAAACAAGGATGTAAACCTAAGGCTTTATAAGGCATTGGTCAAACCGCACTTGGAGTATTGTGAGCAGTTTTGGGCCCTTAATCAAAGAAAGGATGTACTGATATTGGAGACGGTTCAGAAGAGGTTCATGAGAATGATTCTGGGATTGAAAGGCTTATTATATTGAGGAGTGTTTGATGGCTTTGAGCCTGTACCCACTGAAATTTCGAAGAATGAGGGGAGATTTCATTGAAACCCATCAAATGTTAAAAGGTCTAGAAGGAATGGGTGTGGAGAGGATGCTTCCTATAGTGAGGGAATGTAGGACCAGAGGGCACAACCTCAGAATAAAACAGAGATTAGGAGGAATTTCTTTAGCTATTGACTGGTGAATCTGTACAATTCACTGCCAGATCATTGAGTGTATTTAAAGTGGAGGTCGATAGATTCTTGATTCGGCAGGGTGTGAAAACTTATAGGAAGAATGCAGGAGAATGGAGATGAGGAGGAATGGATCAGTAATGATCAAATAGCAGAGCAAACACAATGGGCTGAAAGGCCTAATTCCGCTCCTATGTTTTACAGTCTTGTGGATTCCTGTTTCTTCTGCATTGAAGCAAAGAATGTTCCTTCAACAAACAGTGCAGCAAGAGAGTTAAGAAATTTCAGTGCAACATTTAACTCACTGGGTTGGACACATTCTGTTTCTGATTTTGAATGTCATTGCTTATCTATACTGGAGTCCTGTGTATGATTGTGCCATATAAATGTTGCTGCAATCTAGTCAGAAATGAAAGCATCTCCTCATGAAAGGCCTCGGCCCAAACCGTTGGCTCTTCATTCCTCTCCGTAGATGCTGCCCGACCGGCTGAGTTTTTAAAATTGTTTTTTTTTATTAATTCAGCAGGCCCTTCCAGCACAATGAACTCGTGCTGGCCAATTACAGCCAATAAACCCACTAACCCGTATGTCTTTGGAATGTGGAAGGGAACCAGAGCACCCGGTGGAAATGCATAAACGTACAAACTCCTTACAGTGAGCGGCAGGAATTGAACCCCTGGTCACTGGCACTATAATAGCATTATTCTAAGCACTATGCTACTCTGCTGTCTCAGTTCTTCCAGCATTTTGTTTATGTTAATCTAGATTTGAATTGAATTGAATGGAAGTGACTTTGTTTCTTACATCCTTCACATACATGAGTAAAAATCTTTACAGTACATGTCCACCTAAATGTGCAATCATAGTAATTTATAATAAGTAGAACAGTCAATGTAATATAGAGTACACTCATATCAGTGTGAATTGATCAGTCTGATAGCCTGGTGGAAGAAGCACTTCCAGTATTTGCAAAAGCTCTTTTGTGTTGAAGAACTGAAAACATTTAAGGTTCCCTCAGTACTGCTCTTTAATTAAACTAAAGCCAATTATCAAGATATAAGTGTCAGTATTTAAAGAATCTTCTGATCATCAAAGGGTTAATTAGTGAGAGCAGTTAGCTGGAGATGAAAAGTGAGTGAAGCAGATAATGGAGATGGCTACATCATTGGCAAAGCAGATAATTTGCTGGAAATTTACGCAAACTCCTGTCCTCGGCTGTCTGTTGCACAGGGAGGATTGCAGCTGTCAACTTCTTTATTAATTTAATAAACACATCAAGACAAAGTTCAGTGAAAGCTTTAATCACCATAATTAATGCATGCAATTTGGTTTGAAAAAATAAAATTTGTTGGTGTCAACTAATTATCATGCAAATCAGGCCACAGTGAGGCACAGAAGAATTACTAATCACGGCTCTGCTTTGGAGTGGCTCCCAGATGTGGATGGATTTGAGGGGGCTGGGGCGGGGTAGTTTTGGTGAGGGATGGGGGTGCGGAGAGGGGAGGGGGTGTTGAGTTGAGGGGGGAGGGGTCGGTAGAGCTGTCTTGGCGCAATTAAAAAAAAACCGTGAGAGCCAGAAGATGCTGCCACCTACTTATTGTCAAATTAATTCAGCCCTGTCTGAACTACCATCTGCAGCGAGGGAGCACCATGTCACCTGCTTTACGAGCTATCACTGCCAGTGAGAAGCACGGCTCACTCTGATGGCTCTGATAATGGGCAAAGCTAAGCAATTCGAACAGATACATCATAGATTTTCTCATAATTACCTGACCTGTTACTCTGTGTCAGTCTGCCGCCAACATACTGTTTTCATGTCAGAAGCTGTGTGGGCAAACTCTGCTTTGATCACCATGTATGCTGCAGATGTCATCATTACTGTCTTTTAATTGACTGTGGGGTAGCCTTAAATAGCACCTTCTATTCAGCCTGCTCAGGTTTGATGAGCGTGACAACCTAGTGTTTGTTAACATTAGTGTTCCACAATAGGCATGTCAGTGTTCTCTTATTCAATCCACCTATCTGTTTGCAGACATTCACATCCAAATCCGGGGTGGGGGGGGGGGGGGGAGAAGAGAAAAAAATTAAGTTCTGGAAATCATTTGCAAACCGCCCCCCCCCCCCCCCACCCCACCACCACCACCACCCGCTCTACCCTGCAGTCGCGGAGAGAAGGCTCCCTTTTCTTAACTGTGAAAATCCGAAGATCTCCTTCTGCAGAGCAACGTGCCGCAAAATGCGGGGCTGCGGACGGCAAGCCGATAAATCGCCCCCCCCCCCCCCACCCACCCACCAGATTGATGCGGCGCTACGAGTGGCCGGAGCCAGCGGTAATTGACAGATAATTGTGCGCGCTCGCATGCCAGACGCCGCTGCTGCCTCAGCTTGAGTGACACTCGCCTGCCAGAGAGGGGCTGCTGCCACTCCGCGGAAATGTCCATCAAGTTCGGCAATGTTCCACGCGGTTTAGTCACAAATCGGGATGGCTGCCGTTCAAAGTGAATGCCGCAACAACAACAAAAATAAATAAAACCCAGAATTTCAATGGAGTGAAAAGACTGCCCGCTATTCCGTGGCGGTGGAGCGCAAGAATTCATTTAGTGCAACGACGTCAAGCCGCCCCAACACAACCTGATGGTTCCCCTTCTGTGTCGTAAATTTTCTATGATTCTAAAATGGTCTCACGGTGATAAAATACTTTATAATATGGGGAAAAAGAAAGCAGCGGCTAAGTTGCCAAAGGAAAGCTCCTTCGAACATCAAAGATCATATTATTTGTTATAGCGATGTTGGGTGAGAGGGAATCTCACTGAAACCGATTGAATATTGAAAAGCATAGATACTATGTCCTCTTAGTCTAAAAAGTGTCTGTTGAGGTAACAGACTGCATTCCTGCAGGCAGAGAGCAAATGGGTTGGGAGTTTAGCATTCATTTCAAGAAGACTAGAATATAAAAGCAAGGCTGTAATGCTGAAGCTTTATAAAGCACTGGTCAGACCACACTTGGAGTATTGTGAGCAGTTTTGCTCCCTTATCTCAGAAACAATGTGTTCGAATTGGAGAGGGTCCAGAGGGGGACATTGAGAATGATCCACGGAATGAGAGAATTAATATATGAGGAGCGCTTGATAGTTCTGAGCCTATACTTGTTGGAGTTTAGAAGAATGAAGAGGAATCTAATTGAAACCTATCAAATATTGAGCAGCCAAGATAGTGTGGACGTGCAGAGAATGGTTCCAAATGTGGGAGAGTCTTGGACCAGAGGGTTCAGCCTCAGAATAGAAGGATGCCCATTAAGAGCAGAAATGAGGAAGAATTTCTTCAGCCAGAGGGTGGTGAATTCAGTTCCACAGATGGCTGGGAGGCCAAACCATTTGGGTATATTTAAAGCTGAGGTTGATAGGTTCTTGATCAGTCAGGGCATCAAAAGTTATGGGTAGAAGGGAGAATGAAGTTGAGAGGGAAAATAAATCACCTATGATCGCATGGCAGAGCAGAATCGATGGGCCAAATCACCTACTTTTGCTGCTATGTCTTATTGTCTGATGATCTTGAGGGATTAACCATTGTCTAGACCATCTGTACTCTTCTTCAAGAGAGCTCCATGGGATTGGTTACATTCACTTGATGAAACAAACAAGGTTTTGGCTGAGCAGCACATTCACTGGTGCTGTAATCCCTCAGCACTATACTAGTATGTTAGCCTTCATTTTGTCTTTAAGTTTCTCCAAGTCTCTGAAGTGAGATTGAATCTACAAATTTCTGACTTGAAGGACGATGAATTAAGGCACAGTAGACCCACTATCTGCAAAGTGTTGTTAAAAAATAATAATAAACAGGAAAAAATCTGCAAATGCTCAAAATCTTGAGGAACAAAGACAAAGTGCTGGAGGAACTCAGCATGTCAGGCAGCATCAATGGAAATGGACAAACAGTCGACATTTTAGGGCTGCGACCTTCTTCAGGACAGGTCTGATGGGTGATTTTGTTAAAAAAAAGGTGATTTCAAAGCATTTTGTCTTATAGATATTGCTTAATTTATAGTATAAGTCTTTCTAAAGGATGACAGCTGTGATCTAATGTAGCTTTCAGATTTGTCAGGCTTTGTAGCTTTTATCCAAAGTAATCTGCAACATATATAAACTGAAGAGTTTAATTTGCTTCACTTCTATTAATGAAGTGAGACGGATCCGTGGATATAATGGGAACAAATAAGGAATAATGAGTAAGTTATTCTAAAAAAACATTGATAAGACAGTGTCACCTTTTTTTTTACCCAGAATATATTGTGATCACCAAAAACATTGCAACTCCCAGATGTTTATTAAGATTGATGATAAACCAACAAACCTCCTGTGATAATCCTTACAGAGAGTTGGAGAACAGTGTCTTTGGTCAGTATTTATACTCGCTCTGTTAAAGCATAGTGATGTGGTGCATCTCTTTAACACCACATCTGCTTTGTTTTTCAAGAATCTATCAATAGAACAGATAAGTGGTTGTAACTAGCCCAACCAGCCTGTGCTAGATCTTGGGCTGAACAATTCCTAATCAATTATTTTCTGTCCCTCGAAAAGGAATTATTGTGTATTTCATATTTCCGTTACATTTGAGTAATCTCAAAGTACCTTTATTATCAAAGTATGTATACTTTATACAACCTTGAGATTTGCCTTCTTACAGTCAGCCACAGAACAAAGAAATCCAATAGAACCCGTTAAAACAAGAGAAGATAGTCAAACACCCAACATGCAGAGAAAAAAAAAGAAAAAATGTGCAAACAATATGATAATCGCATATATATTGATTGATAAAACATTCTTTTTTGTTTAAATAATTCATTAGGGTTACATGTAAAAATATGTTAATTGCATACATCACGTTACCAGATGATGTGTGCATGTCCTGCTTAAAAAGATGAAGTCACACCCGCACTTCAGACTACCCAAGCCTTCTTTTGAATTACTTTAGTGTTTTGAAGTTGCAAAGCATAACAAGAATGATTGATTTTATTTCCATATTCTAACACAGTTCATAGAAACATACACTGCAGAAGACCGTTCAGCCCTCTGTGTCTGTGGCAGCCCTTTGAAAAGTCCAATTATTAGTTCCAAACTATTTTTCTTTTCCCGTAGCCCCTGTAGTTATTTCCTGTTCACGTACTTGTCCAATTTTTTTTGAAAGTTATTATTAGATCTGTTTCCACTATCCTTTCAGTCAATGGGTTCCAGATCCTATCAAGTTACTGCATAAAGCAAAAGCTCATCATCTCCTAAGTGTTTTTGGCATTTTTGTAGAATGTCTATCTTTTTGATTATCATTACTCTGCCAATGAAAACTGACTCTTTTCGCTCAGTCCAGCAAACACCAGTTATGAATTTGAGTATCTTGATTAAATTCTCAGTAGTGAAAATATAAACACGTCTTCTTCATGTTTTCCTATCACAAGCAAGAGAAAATCTGCAGATGCTGGAAATCCAAGCAACACACACAAAATGCTGAAGGAACTCAGCAGGCCAGGCAGCATCTGTGGAAAAGAGTAGAGTCAACATTTTGGGCCGAGTCCCCTCAGCAGGAGTACAGCATTTTGTGTGTTCTTCATGTTCTGTACACACATATGGCCCAACGGCAGTAGTCTTACTAAACTCTGCACGTGACTGTGATCAGCAAGTCATCAAAAAATATACACAGATATCTATATGCACAAAACACATATGTGCATGCACACATACACACAAACCAAATGCATGCACACACACGCAATTGAAACTAGAAGGCCATAAGACCTTTAGGAGCAGAATTAAGCTCTGCATCGAATCTGCTCTGCAATTTCATCATAGTTGATCCATTTTCCCTCTCAGCCCAAATCTCCTTCTCCCCATATCCATTCATGCCTGGTCATCAATAATCTATCAACCTCTATCTTAAATATACCCAATGACTTGGCCTCCACAGCCACCTGTGGCAACAAATTCCACAGATGAACCACTCATTAGCTAAAGAAATTCCTCATCTCCATTCTAAAAGGATGCCCCTCTATTCAGATGTGTGTCCTCTGGTCTTAGACACTCCCGCCATTGGAAACATCCTCTCCACTTAAAAAACGTGCAGATGGAAATACATACATGAACATTCACATGTGCAAACATGTACATAACACACAGGTGCATATATGCATGAATGCACAAGCACATTTTGATGGAGTGTGCATATGACTGCATGCCCTCAGACTTCACACATGCAATTATAGGATCATGATCAAGGCATAGGTGAGTGAATGCAGTAAATAGCATGCAATGCCATCTGTTCAACTATCTTCTTCAGTTAATAACGATTCATACCAGAATTCTGAACTGAACAATTGAGATAAATGATTCCACTCATCCTGGTTCAATAGCAAGGGACCCATCAGTGACTTTCTGCAGTCGAAAAGAGAACTCAAAAATCTGGCTGAAAATTTATAACTGCAACACAATTCCCAATACACTGGGGATTTGGCTGAAAGTGAAGGGGATATTGTATTATGTCTCAATTCAGCAACAAACCTGGACAGCTCTCAATTCGTGGCTGAGTATGTGATCGATTATTGTATTAATCCATCTTCCTACAGCAATCTCTGGTGAACTTAATCAAGTTGCTCTGAAGAGGTCAGGTCTATCCCGAATAATAATGTGCACTCAAAACATGATTTTTTAATTATTATTTTGGCCTGGTCTCATAAAAGAAAATAATAAAAAAATGACATACCTTCATTTGTTTGAAAATGTGTGTATATCTAAATGATGGATGACAGGCTGCATTGAGAAAGAAAATGTTTCCACTTTATTTCCAGTATTAGGAGCAAATATGACTTTTCCATTTACACAGGAAAGAGGCTGTGGAGTGCTTCCGCCTCATTCCCCGGGGGAATCCATTCCAAACCCAGCTGGAGTGAATAAACTGGGGAGGAATGAGACAAGGTAGTATTAAGATCAATGCTGGGGGAGGAATGCCAAGGGTATTGCTACAAAGGTAGATTGTCTGCTCTAGAGGTTGGACTCTTTTACCTGCTTAGTACATTATTCAGTTGCTTTAGAAGACTTTGACTTCTTCAAAAACTTCAAGACTTACTTTTGTTCACATTCAAGTTCAAGTTTATTGACATTTCAACTGTATGCATGTATATTGCCAAACAAAATAATGTTCCTCAGGACCAAATTTCAAGGTAGACGCATTGGGAAAGTGAGTCCAAAATTAAGTTCAAAGTAAATTTATTATCTAAGTTACCTATCACCATATACAGACCTGAGATACATTTTATGCAGGCATACTCAATAAATCCAATAACCAAAGTTCAAAGTGAATTATCAAAGTTAATTATAAAAATAAATAATTATCAAAATTATTATCATTAAATTTATTGTTATTATATATGTAACCTTGTACAATTCTGAAATTCATTTTCTTGTGGGCATACTCAATAAATCTATGGTATTATAATGATAACAGAATCAATGAAAGACTGCCCAGCTAGGGCATTCAACCAGAATGCAAGTAGAAGAAAGAATAATAAATAGATAGATAGATAGATAGATAGATAGATAGATAGATAGATAGATAGATAGATAGATAGATAGATAGATAGATAGATAGATAGATAGATAAGTATTGCGAGCATAAGATGAAAAGTCCATGCAAGGAAGTCCTTTGGTGCATCACATGGTATGTATGACTCATACACAACACATCAAGTGAAATTACTATTAAGTATTTAATATTCAATTAATATTTGAGTAATCTTATATATATATACTGTATATGGATTAAGCATTCATGATCATTTAAATAACTCATGATAGTTATATGTATAAGTACATGACTTGCATTTGTCATCGCACTACCATGTAATATGCGTGTGTCTCACTTGAAGTAAACATGAAGTTAGACTCACTTTTCAGACTCTTGTGTTTTCTTTTCCATTAGTTTCATGTTCTGAAGTTACAAAAACATAACAATTACCACAAATAATAAGATACATTTATGTCACTGGTTAAAAAGTAATCAGTATTATGCTACTAGTGCTTCATAAGTGCAGGGACCAGGTTGGTGGCAGAGAGTTTAGTAGTAGCATGGCTCGGGGGATAAGGCTATTTCCTATCTTAACAATACTTGTTCTAATACTACAATACCTTCTACCTGTAGTAGAAAGTCAAGGAGATTGCTGGATGGATGGGAGGGATCATTGACCATGCTAAGGGCATTGCAGAATGGTAATCACAGGTAGATAGGGACATAAAGACAGCTACTGGCACATTGGCCTTCATGAATCAAAATATTGAGAACAGGGGTTGGGATGTTATGTTGAAGATATATAAAATGGTGGTGAGGCCTGTTTTGGTATTGTGTACATCTCTGCTCACCTACCCATGGTATCAGTAAATTTGAAAGAATGCAGAGAAAATTTACAAGGATGTTGCTGGGACTTGAGGACCTGAATTATAGGGAAAGGTTAAATACGTTATAACTTTATTCCTGGAGCACAACAGAATGAGGGGAGATTTGATAGAGGGGAGATAAGCCCAATTATGAGGGGAATGGATAGAGTAAGTGCAAGCAGGCTTTTTCACTGTGGCTGGGTAAAACTACAAATTGAGATGATGGGTTCAGGGTGAAAGGTGAAATGTTTAAGGAGAACATTGGGGGAACTTCTTCACTCAGAGTGTGATGGGAGTGTGGAACGAGATGCCAGTGGATGTGATGGACGTGGATTCGATTTCAACACTAAGAGAAGTTTTGATAAGTACGTTGATGAGAGGGGTATGAAGGGCTATGATCTGGGTCGATGGCACTAGACAAAATAATAGCTTGGCATGGATTAGATGTTTCTCTGCTGTAGTGCTCCATGACTCAAATAACATGGTAATTGCCTTCTTATTGTCACATGTACTGAGCCACGATGAAAAGTTTTGTTTGCATGCTATCCAGACAGATCATTTCAAACATCCTTGGGTAAGGTGTTGACCTGCTTATCTGCCCAGTCGGGGTTAAATGAAGCCATGGGAGCAGGTTGTGGGTGGTCGTATGAGCTGCTGGTGCATATCACAAATCCTGGTTATGCAAACACTGATGCAAGACAGACAACCTCTGAAGAGTATTGATAATGGCTGGGGTCACCCGTCTTGTAAAGACACTGTCTAAAAGGCGGCAAGGGCAAACCACTTCTTCAGAAAAAATTGCCAAGAGCAATTATGGTCTTGAGACCATGATCATCTATGTCATACAACATGGCACATAATGATGACAATTATAACCTGATAGAATGAACTTCTACAATTTCAAGTATCATGCTCCCCAATTTTATTTTTCCTCTCTTTCTGACCTACCCAGTTCCTCCTGAACACACATGTCCATAAACACACACACACCCTCCTTTTGTCCTGTTCCTTTTCTATCTCCTCTGTACACACTTCATCCACACGCTTGTCCTACTTGGCCCTATTCCCACTGTTAGTAACTGCCTACCAGTCTTTCCTTACTTGGTTTCATGCTCCACCCTCCTTCCTCACCCAATTTTGTTTTAAAACTTCAATCTGAAAGCTTAAATCTGCTTCTCCCTTCTTCGAGGTTGGCAGACCTGCTGAGTATCTCCAACATTTATAAATTTTTTTCTGCACAAAGTGGCAGATCACTCCTCTAGCTCGGAGATTCATGATGTCTTGGAATAGCTAACCCATTGTCTCCCTCAGAAGGAGAATAATTGAGTCTAAACATCACTGATGAGTTACATAACTCCAAGACACCTCACCAGCACAAAATTTGACATTAGATTAGAAACGCTGAGATTCTTTCAGTACATAATTCCAGTGATAGGTGACATGACAGTACCTCTAAGAGGAAGAAGTTAGACATTACTTATAAGTTTGATGCAGGTTTATAAAATTATGAGAGAATAGTTGTCCTTATTTGCATATTGCCTGTCTTTATTCAAATTCAAGTACATTTATTATCAAAGAATGCATAAATTATATGACAACACACACAAAATGCTGGTGGAACACAGCAGGCCAGGCAGCATCTATAAGGAGAAGCACCGTCGATGTTTCAGGCCGAGACCCTTCGTCAGGACTAACTGAAAGGAAAGATAGTAAGAGATTTCAAAGTAGTGAGGGGAGGGGGAAATGCAAAATGATAGGAGAAGCCCAGAGGGGGTGGGATGAAGCTAAGACCTGGAAGGGGAGAAGGGGCATTAACAGAAGTTAGAGAAGTCAATGTTCATGCCATCAGGTTGGAGGCTACCCAGCCGGTATATAAGGTGTTGTTCCGCCAACCTGAGTTTGGATTCATTTTGACAGTAGAGTAGGCCATGGATAGACATATCAGAATGGGAATGGGAATTTTAATTAAAATGTGTGGCCACTGGGAGATCCTGCTTTCTCTGGCATGAACATTGACTTCTCTAACTTCCGTTAATGCCCCTCCTCCCCTTCTTACCCCATCCCTGACATACTTAGTTGTTTGCCTGTTCTCCATCTCCCTCTGGTACTTACCCGCCCCCCCCCCCTTTCTTTCTCCTGAGGCCTCCCGTCCCATGATCCTTTCCCTTCTCCAGCTCTGTATCACTTTTGCCAATCACCTTTCCAGCTCTTGGCTTCATCCCACCTCTTCCGGTCTTCTCCTATCATTTTGTATTTCCCCCTCCCCCCACTACTTTCAAATCTCTTACTATCTTTCCTTTCAGTTAGTCCTGATGAAGGGTCTTGTCCCGAAACGTTGACAGTACTTCTCCCTATAGATGCTGCCTAGCCTGCTGTGTTCTACCAGCATTTTGTGAGTGTTGTTTGAATTTCCGGCATCTGCAGATTTCCTTGTGTTTGCTCTATAAATTATACGACCTTGAGATTTGCTTGCTCACAGGTTGCCACAAAGCAGGAAACCAAAAGCATCCAATTTAAAAAAAAATAAAAGACCAACATTTGTTGAGCAAGAGAGAAAAAAATACAAATTGTGCAAACAATTAAAGTGAACACAGCGATCCATACCAAAATTGAGCCCTCAGATCCGAACCCCGGAGCAGGCCAAGTAGACCTGAAGCCTCACTTATCAGTTCTTCGTATTAGAGTGCACGGAGCACAGTAGTCAGGGCTGTCTTCGTAGCCTCAGCACCATGGAGATAAACATCACAGAGAATGTGCAAAATGGGCTCTCATCCCTACCAAACTCCTGACTTTTCAGTCTCACCTGGTTTTTCAAAGATTCTATTATATTTCTTTATTTTTTCCCGTAAACACCTGCAAGAATATGAATCTCAAGGTGGTATTTGGTGATGACTGATTGGATTCTTTAAGGATGTGACTAAGCTCATTGATGATGGTAGAGCAGTGAATGTAGTATATATGGATTTCAGTAAGGCATTTTATAAGATTCACCATGCAAGGCTCATTCAGAAAGTAAGGAGACATGAGAGCCATGGAGACCTTGCTTTGTGGATCCAGAGCTGGCTTGCCCACAGAAGGCAAAGGGTGGTTGTTAGTGGTTCGTATTCTGCATGAAGGTCCATGACCAGTAGTGCTACACTGGGATCTGTTCTGGGACCCCTCCTCTTTGTGATTTTTATAAATGGCCTAGATGAAGAAGTAGAAGGGTGGGTTAATACGTTTGCTGAAGTAACAAAGGTTGGTAGTGTGGCTAGTGTGGAGTGTTGTCAAAATTATAACAGGACATCAATAGGATGAAGAACTGGGCTAAGAAGTGGCAGAAGGACTTCAACACAGATAAGCTTGAAGTGGTTCATTTCGGTAGATCAAATTTGAAGACAGAATATAGTATTAATGGTAAAACTCTTGGCAGTGTGGAGGATCAGAGAGATCTTAAGGTTCGTGTCCATAGGACACTGAAAGCTGCTGCGCAGATGGACAGTGTTGTTAAGAAGGCGTATGGTGTGTTGGCCTTCATCAGCCACTGAAATGAGTTCAAGAGCCATAAGATAATGTTATAGCTGTTTCAGACCATGGTCAGACCCCAGTTGGAGTAATGTGCTCAGTTCTGGTCACTTCACTACAGGAAGGATGTGGAAACTACAGAGAGAGTGCAGAGGAGATTTACAAGGATGTTGCAAGGATGGGAGAGCACGCCTTTTGAGAATAGGTTAAGTGAACTTGGCCTTTTCCTCTTGGAGTGACAGAGGATGAGAGGTGACCTGACAGAGGGGTATAAGATGATGAAAGGTATTGATTGTGTGGAGGCTTTTCCCAGGGCTGAAATGGCTGACACGAGGGGGCATAGTTTTAAAGTGCTTGGAAGTAAGTACAGAAGGGGTGTCAGGGGTGCTTGGAAGGCACTGAAGACAACGGTGGTGGAGGCGGATGCAATAGGGTCTTTTAAGGGTCTCTTAGGTACATGAAGCTTAGAAAAATAGAGGGCTATGCGGTAGGATAATTCTAGGCAGTGTCTTGAGTGGGTTGCATAGTCAGCACAACATTGTGGGCCAAAGGGCCTGTAATGTGCTGTAGATTTCTATGTTTATATGTACGTTGATAATAAATTACTTTGAGACATAGATAGAGTCCTTTTTTCCAGAGTAGAAATGTCAAATGCTAGAGTACATAGTTTTATAGTGAGAGGGGAATGATCAATTCACCTATGAGATTCCTAACAGACATTGACCCAGCCAGTGGAGCTGGTGGGAGATGGTGGCTCATCACATTGGCAGTGATGGAGGAGGATGTCTGAGTCAGTGATGGAACTGTAGTTGTCTTGCATGCCGTTGTACTGGACCCTGACCCAGATTAGTCAAGGACCTTGTGATGACTGTCCAGGCATCAGCCTTCCCATGTTAAACAAGGTCACACACAAGCTTTCTCCAGTAAGGGCATCCACCCTAACACCTTGGATTATGTGGATCATAGTTCGGCTTCTATAGTCCCGAGGACCCACAATAGATGACTCTTTAGGAAAATGTCATACCCAACTCTAGTGATCCCCCACAACTCTACTATAATCCTTGTCCTTTCAAGCAGTTCCTGTATCAAAGTTCAATTAACTTTTATTATCAGAGTACATATATGTCACCATATACAAACCTGAGATTCATTTTCTTGTGGCATACTCAACAAATCTATAGAACAATAATAACTATAACAGAATCAATGAAGGACCAGCCAGCTAGGGTATTCAACCAGAGTGCAGAAGACTAAAAGCTGTGCAAATGTGAAAAAAGACAATAATAGATAAGTAAGCAATTAAAATCAAGAACGTGAAAGTGAGTCCATAGGTTGTAGGAACATTTCAGTGAAGTTATCCCCTTTGATTCAAGAGCCTGATGGTTGAGGGCTAATACATGACCCTGAACCTGGTGGTGTGGGTCTTGAGATTCCTGTACCTTCTTCCTGATGGCAGCAGCAAGAAGAGAGCATGTCCTGAGAGGTTGGGGAACCTGACAATGGATGCTGGTTTCCTGCAACAGCATGTCATGTAGACGGCTCAATGGTGGGGTGGGCTTTAACCATGATGGACTGGACGGTATCCATTACCTTTTGTAGGAATTTCCATTCAAGGGCAATGGTGTTTCCATACCAGGCTGTGATGCAGCTGGTCAATACGTTCTCCACTACAGTATCTCTAGAAGTTTATTATTATGTTATTAAGTATGTTAGCCAGCTCGAAGTAAAGCAAAATTGGCAACACACCTGCTTAAACATGTCGTCCTCTTATGGTTAGAATTAACAGAACAATAAGCTACAGCTTTCTCAAGGTGACCTAAGGCAAGCAGGTTAGTGAACAGGCCATAGAAGTAATTTTAGCATAAAATTTTATAAGGATACAGTTTTATTGGCCTATCAAAGCACTATTTGAAGTACACAGCAACAGAAATACTCCCATTACCATGAGAGCACTCGTGCATGTTATTATGTTAAGGCTTTTTGGCCTTGAGTTGGCATTTCTTCAGCAAGCAACTAAGAGAAATCCCTGTGCACTTGTTAAGGGAGGTTTTGACAGCACCAATGTAAATTAAAAAACACTGTAGGGATTTATGTTGGTATATTATTTAACCCATTAGCACCTAGGTTACATGTACTTTCAATGTACTTTGGCTGTCTGGGAATAATAATGACGGCAGCTGTGGTAGGGTTCACTGGGGCAGACGAGTAACCATCCAGGTGTTAATTGGTTATAGTGAAATACAGAATTATCACAGGTCATTGGCGTTGTGTTGATTAATAATTGATAACACAATTGCTTTGTAACACCCAGAATAGAAACATACAGTAACATATGAGAAAAATAGATCTAAAAGAAATAATCATTTTAGGATTTAATCTTCAGATACAAAAAAAAATGCACGTTCAGCGACTTATTACTTTCTTTTGGTAGTCTGTGTTCAGGGTCAGGTGATCTGGTGGGAGCTGTAGGTAGGATGAGGGTGTGCTGGGAGGTAGGAGGAAAGCTAGAGGTAATTGCTGGATGGGCCAAGATCCTGCCCACCCACCAAACCCAGGAGAGGTCAGCTGACTGACACGATAATATCAAATGTCCTACAGTTGTAACCAGTGACAGAATGGAAGCTGGGCCTCATGAAGAGGAAAGAGAGAGAAGGTATTAAAAGTGTTTTGGCCAGGGGTAGATGAGCACAAGAGAATGGTAAGACATCTGTAAACTACAGTGCTGTGCAAAAGCCTTAGCACAGGAGCACCGGGGTGGGAGGTGACACGAGTGCGGACACACCTAGCCCTGATACAGCAGGCAAGGTCATTTGATGCCAAACAATTGATTTATTGGTCATTACAGAATATCTCTCAGGCGTTTCTCACTCCCTCCCCTCTCCCAGCCACGATTTCCCTCTCCTTGCCCCCTTCCCACTCTCAGTCCACAAAAGAGACCCATATCAAAATCAGGTTTACCATCACTCACATATGTCATGCAATTTGTGTGTTTATATGGCAGCAGTACAGTGCAATGCATACAATTACTGAAGTACTGTGAAGTATATTTAAGCTAAATATGTACACTTAAGACTTTTTTGCACAGTACTGAATAATCACAACAAATCCTTCAATTAAACAGCTTTAATAATTTGATGGGAATTCTCCATCATTGGTGCCACTGCTCAAGAAAATGAGGGAGACACAACAGCGCCTCTACTTTCTTAGAAGTTGCAGAGATTTGTCATGTCACCACAATCCTGACAAAACTTCTATAGAGACACAGTGGAGCATATCCTAACTGGTTGCATCACAGCCTGGAAGTGAAAGTCGTGGATACGGCCCATTCCATCACAGGGATAGCCCTCAGCAGGTTTACAAGGAGTACTGTCACAAGAAAGCAGCATCCATTGTCCCTTCCCACAACCTTCTTCCTCGGACCTCTTATTTTTTTTTCCGCAGTCCTGATGAACGGACTCGGCCTGAAAAGCCAACTGCTTATTCCTTTCCATGGATGCTGCCTGACCTGCTGAATTCCTCCAGCATTTTGTGTGTTGCCTTGGCTCTGCAGATGAAATTGTGAGAGTGATTTGGCAACATATCTTGATTTGTGTTACTGATCTGAAACCAGTTGAGATAAAAATCAGGAGAGCTGTCAAAAGAGGTGCTAAAATTGTTAATGCCATAGAGTAAAACAGGCATTATTTTAACATTCATCTTAAGGTCCAAAAATAGTCCAGTGCACAGAAAATTCTTTTCTACAATGTACAAATGGTTTTATTGTAATTTATAGCTTTTGTTATCATGTATAACACTGTTTAGCAGCCACAAAGCAATCCACTTCACAACATACCACTGATACCAAAACTGATTATGATTCTGGTTGGGTTTGCAATCAAGGGATATGCTAGTATTCAGTAGCATTGAAGTCAGAGGTTAGGTATGATAAAGGTTTGTGTGACTGGGTTGATTCTGGCATAATGACAGAGACAGGTCTGTGATTTTTGCTGCGTACATGTCTATAACAACGACATACAGTGGGGCAAACGCATCACAATTTTCTGTGCAAACAAGACGACTTGTCAATTAAAGTGATATTAGATGAAATCTGCAAAGGCTTCGTGAAAGAGATCAGTTTAAAAAGATGACATAAAAATTAAAAACAAAGCACGAGAGGAAAAGATGTTTTGAGACAAAGTCCCAAAGTTTAGGGTTGGCAGCTACAGGTGCAGTGGTCAAGTTTTCAGCACAATTATTTCATTCTCCTTTACACTTATATACTGGAAATGACATGAAACAATCTTGAACTTTGAATCTCAAACAAACTTGAATCTTATGGGTGTAAAAGTGAAGGAGTATAGGTATCTCAGAATGGCTGAAATTACAGAGATTGGAGGTGTGTGTGTGGGGGGAGGTTGGGAGGTTAGTGTGGTGAAAAACTGAAAGATGGGAAGATAAGAATGAAAATGTTAAAACCAAGACCCTGCTTTAAACCAAGAGCCTCTGTAGCTCGCTGAGAACAGAGGTGATAGGTGACTGGGAAGTGGAAAGGGATTTGACAGAAGTAGCAGAGGTTTGGGTGTTACATATGTCACTGTATCTGCACGTAGAGCTGAGGTTATGACTGGGTCAGTGCATCTGTATTCAGACCCAGGACTGAAGGAAGGTTGGTCGGGTTATTATGCCTGCCTTTGCCTCAAGCTGACATCTTGTTCTTGCGGATGTCTCTCTGGCTCTGCCTCTGGCCCGAGTCAGGACTCTGAACGTGCCTGAGGCTGTGACTTCACCCCTTAGCCAAGGGTTATGTACTGTCTGGGGTTTTGAATGTGCCAGTTCTGATCTGCCTCTGGCTCCGTTTTTGATTGAGGCTGTGACAGCGTCTGTCTGAATCGGTGTCTGTCAGCACAAGCCTGCCTCTGCCGTGCTTTCTGCACTGACATCCAGAGCTGTCACTGGGTTGGAACTGAAGATAGAACCTATATTTATGGTGCACTCTCTCTGACTGAAAGATATCCGAAAGAGATTTGCTGCCAGTGGAGGACTTTAAGTCCAATCACTTTATTTTCTTCTCAGGCAGACCCTTGAGATCGCAGATAACTTGCTTGCACTTCATGAGCCCTGAGGAGGCTGGAGGAGCCAGTGCAGCAACTACAGGCCTCCCCCTTGGAGGGGCAGGAAGTCCTTGACAAGGTGACAGGTCAGGTGATCTGCTAGATGCACAGGGCACTGGAAGCACGAGAAACATAGCAATTTCAGCACATCGAACTGCAAGAAACAGCAAACAACAGAATATTCGTTTTGGCAATGTTCAGATTGCCGAAACATCAACATCAGGACCACCAGACTCAAAATCAGCCTCTTCTGCCAAGCAGTAAGGCTGATCAATGCCTCCAACTACAAATCCACCCCACCACCCCTAATTTATTATTTCCTGTCAGTCACAGGCACGCCTGTGCCTAGCACCACTTCATGTACATACAATCAAACTATGTGTATTAGCTCTGTTGTGCACTTATACATAGTGGTTTTTTTTTATTACTATGCACTTTAACTTACTGTGTTTTTGTGCTGCATCAGATCAGGAGAAACATTATTTAGTTTTCTTTTACATTTGGGTACTGGAAGTGACATTAAACATTTTCGAATCTTGGAAATACACAGTGAAATGCTTCATTTGCATCAAATCAAATCAGTGAGGACTGTGCTGGACAGCCCACAAGTGTTGCCACACTTCCGGCACCAAAATTCCATGCCCACAACTCATTGACCCTACCTAGTACAGCTTTGGAATGTGGGAGCAATCCTGAAACACCATAGGAAAACCATGCAGTCACGGAGAGAACAGGCATCGGCAGGAATCAAACCCCAGTCTTACATCTGGTGTAAAGAATTGCGTGAACCACTATGCTGCCATATTCTTTGGCAAAAGATATCTGCCAGTGTATTGCAGGATTATCTTCTGCTTTCTTCAAGTGGTTCCATGGAGCACTTGATACCTCTTGGCCTTCCAGAGGAAGGGTCTCAGCCCAAAATGTCAACTATTTATTTCTATTTATTGTTTAATCTCTCTCTCCCCCCCCCCCCCCAGTGTAGACTGCCCTCCTGTTTCAAAACATCCACCATTGTTCCTGTACTTAAAAAGACCAAGGTAACATGTCTGAATGACTGGCATCCTGCAGCATTCTGCTCAGTAATAAGCAAATGCTTTGAGAGGCTGGTCAAGGACTACATCTGCAGCATGCTCCCACCCATATTAGACCTCCTACAATTCACCTACTGATACAACCAATGGCCAGAATACGCAATAGCCACAGTTCTACACGCTGCCCTGAAACATCTGGAGAAGAGGGAAGCTTATGTGAGAATGCTACTCTTGGATTACAGTTCAGCATTCAACATCATAATTCCCTCCAGACTCGACAAGAAGCTCAGAGACCTTGTCCTTCACCCTGCCTTGTGCATCTGGATCCTGGACTTACTGTCAGATCACCAGCAGGTGGTAAGAGGATCTCATTGAAACCTATTGAATGTTGAAAGGATTAGATTGGGTGGATGTGGAGAGGATGTTTCTTGTGGTGGGGGTATCCAGAACTACAGGGCACAGCCTCAAAACTGACAGGCAACCTTTTAGCACAGAAGTGAGGAGGAATATTTTTAGCCAGAAGGTAGTGAATCTGTGGAAAGCTCTGCCACATGCCTCAATAACCTGGAGAGCTATGTTGCTGGAGTCATAGCTTTATGGTATGGCTCTTGGTAGGGTCACTCCATGATGAACAGTTCAAAGGGTAGAGGTTACCAGTTCTCTAGGTTCAGGGGCTCAGCTCAGTGCTAACAATCCAGACTGGTAAAACAAAACAGTTATGGAAACTGCAGTGAAGAATCTTTCTACATCTGAGTGCGACTGTATTTCCGAGTCTCCCCATGGGAATTGCTTCTAATAGTGAAAACTCAGTTATTGACATGATGAAAGAAGCCCTGAACACCACCATAGAGGGAGGACCTGCTCTAAATGCCAGTGCCATAACAGACAGCGGGAAGACATGTCCCTGAGGTCAAACAAGATACCCTCTAGGTTACTATGGGAAGCGAGCGAAGAGATTGCTGGCACATTGCCAATAACATTTGCATCCTTCCTGGCCACAGGAGTAGCACACGAGGACCGGAGGATGGCAAATGTTGTTCCTTTGTTCAAAAAAGGTAATAGGGATAATCTTGCAAATGATTGAGTGGTGGGCAAGCTAATGGAGAGGACTCTTGTGGATTGGAATTAAGAACATTTGGGGAATCACAGTTCAACTGGGGATAGTCAGCATAGCTTTGTGAGGGGCAGGTCCTGCCTCATGAGCCTGAATTTATTTTTTTATTTTTTTATTTTTTTTTTACGGCGATGACATATGGATGAGGGATGGGTGTGATATATGTATCCCTTCTAGCTCCCCTGATTCTCTTCTCAAGCTCCATGTGATGTCAGTGGTAGACTTTTTTTTAAATAAAAAAAACAGAGTGCCTGGAATGCACTACCATGGTTAATGGTAGAGAATGTTAACAACAAGAAAATTTAAGAGACTCTTGGATATGTATATGGATGCAAGTCAAATGGAGGGCTGTGCAGGAGGGAAGGGTTAGATTACTCATGAAGGAAGTTTACATTGATCACCTCATCACAGGCCAAAAGTGCCAATGCTGAGCTGTACTGTTCTATGGTCTCTGTGCTTTGTTCCTCCAAGATTTGAGCACCACCTCTCAAAGTTTAACGCACTGTACCCGTTGTGAGAAGTAGAAACAGATAAGGCCAACCAGCAGGGCTCTGGTGAAGATGTATAAGCCAATCTCCAATACACTGGATACAATGGATTATAGTAATATTGATGAACTCGAACAATACCACCAACTTTGGATAATGGAGACAGGAAGTCAATGGGCTATGCTCCATTGGGAGTTAAGGGCCCAAAAAAATGTTTTGATCACCCAGTTACACACAGGGCAATTTATAGCAATCGATTAACCTATAAACTTCTGCTTTTTGGGATGAAGGGTAATATAGGGATCTATTTCTTTTAGTACAACGACCCCCCACCCCCTAGCGCTAATTATTGATGGATAACTTTTGCATGCACATTGATTTGTTGCTCTCTCTGCAAAGTGAACATATGCATTAACTTCAAGTTCATTCTTTTATTTATTTAATATGTAGTTGTATAGACACAACAAATTGGTGACGGACATGAACCCGAATGTCAGCAAATATCGCCAACTGCTCTGACATTTATGAGATGACAGAATTCTGAGGAAGGGAGAAAGCTAGCAAGAGAAAAGAGTGAACTGAACCAGTATGGAGAAGGCCATCATGGACTGTAGAAAAGGACTCGTGAGTAACAATGCACTGTATGCAATGAGAGATGCACAACTAGCAAAGCTAATGTAAAAATGACATTACAATGGCCTCAGTCAGGAAAGTTGATGAATTTGATAGTGCTAATGAGGATTGGGAATTGCAAATCGTGAGGGTTGAACTGTATTGCAACGCTAATGATGTGGATGAGGTAAAAAAAAAAAGTCTCCACAATTCTTAGCTTAATAGATGCTAGAACATACAATCTCTTACACAATTTAGTCAATCCTAAAATCCAGCAAACAAGATGTTCAATGAAATTGTTGCAAATTTGCAACATCGCTTAAGCCCAAAATATCTAGTAATAACTGGGAGATTTAGATTTCACAAAAGGAACCAGTCAAAAGATGAAAGTATTTCTGAATACATTGCAGAACTACACAAACTTCCCCAATACTGTGTCTTTAGAGATGGACTTTGTGATGCATTAAGGGACTGGCTTGTATGTGGCATGTATAGTGAAAGCACTCAAAAGACCCTACTGCCAAAAGAAACCTAATCTTAGAACAGGTATTGATCACTGTAATTCCATTAGAGAATGCAGCAAAGGATGCGGCAGAACTACAGAAAAAGAGTTTAGAACGTGAAATGCACAAAATGTCCCTGAATGGTGCAAAAAGCCAAAAATGTTATCAATGTAGCAAATCCTCTCTTGATGCAAATGACTGCTGATTCAAATAAAAAGCTAGCAGAAAATGTCACAGAAAAGCCACATAGAGAGAGTGTGTGTCAGTCAAAAAAAACAACCAAAGAGAGAAACCACAGAGTGAAAAGTTTCAAACACAAAATCAAACAAATACATAAAGTATCTGAAAGTGAAACTGCATCAGACAACATAGCTTCTGAGAAAGGTGAGCTGTCAGTTCTGGAACTGTATTGCATTACTGAAGCAGATTGCAAAATCATATGGATCACAACAGATGTGTCTGGTGTAAAACTGAAAGCGGAGCTGGATGCAGGGTCAACTTTGTAATTTCAGAGGATGACTACAACAGACTGTTTTCTAATCTACCATTAGAAAAGACCATGGTGATGCCAAAGACAGATTAAAAAAAAAAGTGTCTCCTAAAGGTATGCTGAATGTGAATGTGATGTACAGAGGCCAAGTACTCGGTTAGATTTTTATGTGTTGAAAAGTGAAGGCCAGCACTTTTCAGACATGAATAGTTGAGAATAATCCAACGAGACTGGCACAGAATCAAAGCTCTCAATGTGTCATCAACTGGCAACAGCGGCCCAAGAGGTAGCACTAACCAGATACTGTCACAGCTGCTTAATACTAATGGGAGGGTGTTTGAGAAGGGCATTGGTAAACTCAAAGCCACGAAGGCCAGAGCTGGATGAAGCAGCAACACCAAGATTCCATAAAGTGCATCCAGAGCCTTACGCATTACATCCTAAAGTGGATGCTGAACTGCAGAGCTTGGAGGCATCTGGCATTCTCTCCAAGGCTGAGTGGAGTGATTGGGCCATGTTCATTGTCCTGGTGATCAAGAAATGGAAGCCTGTAGCTGTTTTCATATGAGTGAACTTTAAAGTGAGCATCATGCTGGTGCTGACTACTGTGTAGTATCCACTGCCATGAATGGAAGACATTTTTGCATCTTTGGCAGGTGGGGAGAGGTTTTCAAAGATTAACTGGTCACAAGCTCTCTGTAAGTGGAGATCGAGGAGTCAAGCAGCAAGTTCCTCACAGTTAACACTCACAAGGGACTGTTCTAGTATAATCGTCTCGTCTCATCGCAAAAGCTCCAGGAAATTGGCAAAAAGCAATGGACCAAGTGCTCCAAGGTATCCCAGGAATGCAATGCTACCTTAATGACATCATTGTTACTGTCAATAATGATAAAGAGCAGCTCCAAAACCTTGGTAAACTGTTTACCAGATTGAGTGAGTATGGTCTGCACACAGAGAGGGCAAAATGTGTGTTTTTCAAGAATGAAATCTCATATTGTGGACATGTCATTGACAACCATGGCTTACAATGAGTCACAAGAGAAGACTGAAGCAGTGCTACAGGCACCCAAACTGAAAATGTGTCCCCTCAGGTCATATTTGGGCCTTGTAAACTACTGTCACCAGTTTCTCCCAAATATTGCGACAGTGCTGCATCCATTGAACACACTGCTGCAGACAGCAACAAAGTGGGAATGGTCAGAAGGATGTGAAAGAGCATTCCAGGAAGCAAAGAAATGAATAACGTCTGATGAACTGCTCACCCATTATGACCCACCTCTGCCCATCAGACTTGCATGCGATGCATCCGCTCATGACTTTTGTGCCATTTTGTCACACATTATGAAAGATGGATCTCAACGTCTGATTGCTTTTGCTTCAAGATCACCGATGAGCGCAGAAAGCAATTATGCACAGATTGACTGAGAGGCCCTAGCCTAGGATGGGGCATAAAGAAGTTCCATCACTACCTGTATAGACAAAAATTTACTCTAGTGACAGATCACTAGCCCCTTGTGTCCAGTTTCGGTGCCAGGAAGGGAATCCTAGGGATGTCTGTTACTCTGTTGCAATGTTGGGAATTTCTCCTAGGAGCCCACTCTTATGACATAGGGTTCAATGGTACCAAACAACACAGCAACATGGATGGCTTGTCATGTCTTCCACTATTGGCTACCGAAGAAAAGTCTTCAGCCTGTGACCCAGCAGAGATGTTCAACTCAACACTGGTGGACCAGCTGCTAGTTTCAAATTCTGAAACACAAAAAGGAATAAGGACCCGACATTGACATCACCATGCAAGGATAACCAGCTCATGGTAATCCCGTGTTTCCAGAGTCCTGAGTGTAATGAGACCAACTGTCTGTATGTTAAAGAACTCTGATGTGTGGAGCTCATGATGTGGTTCCCTCTAAGATGTACACCAGAGTGTTGGAAAATCTGCATGAAGGACACCTGGGTACGGCCTAGGTGAAGAGTCAACTGGAGCCACGTGCGGTGGCCAGGAATAGATAGACAGATTGAAGACTTGACCAAAGGCTGTACAGGATGCCACAGAATTCATAGTGCACCGTTGCACCCATGGGAGAGGCCGTCTTCACCTTGGCAAAGAGTGCATATTGACTTTGCTGGGCCATTCATGAAATCCTTCAAAATGGCCTGAGGTCATACCAATAAAGTCAACCACAGCAAAAAAACACTGCTTCCGCTCTGAGAGCTATCTTCTCCAGAAAATGGCTTACCAGAACAAATTGTGAGTAACAATGGACCACAATACAAGTCTGTAAAGTTCAGACTAATAAGGCAAGTCAACTCCTCTACTCCCAGCAATGAATGGGTTAGCTGAAAGGTTTATCCAAAACCTTCACGGTCCATTAAAGCGATGGACAAGGAGGACATTTCTCTATGTCACAAGGTGAATAACTTCCTTTTAGCGTATCAGAACTCTGTTCGTGTAACGACAAATCAAACACCTGCAATGCTGTTCATGAGCAGGAATCTGAGATCTTGCATAGACCTCCTGAAACTAGATATGGAGGAAAGTGCAGAATACCAGTGCCAAGTAAATCAGCAAGGAACTTTGAGGTTGGACAGGAAATCTCAGTACATGGTTACCAAGGAGAGAAATGGACACCCAGTAGGATTTCTACAAGCAATGGACCACTGATATACGCAGTAAATGTTGGAGATTATACACGGAGACATCATGTGGACCAGACACTGGATGGTCGGAAGAACACACCTGAATCAACTACATCCAACAAGGCAGACACATCGATCCACTGTTTTGCCTCTCAGTGATGATCATGTTACCAAAAAAAACATGACACCTGCAACAGAGAACGCTGTCTTTGACAAGACATCTGTCAAACCTGATTCCATTCCACAAGTCCAGAGGTGTTATCCTGGAAGAAACAAAGTGCCACCCAAAAGACTATCTTTAATAAAGTTAATTATGGACTGTTAACTAAAAAGAGAAAATTCAAGGAAACACCTTTATTGTGCAAATATAATTATTTGGACATGGTCTGTTGAAGGGAAATTGAATGCTTTTTACATAAACAGTTTTATGTTACTTTAATCTAAAGGGGGAGGAAGTGTAATGTATAACTATTTCTTTTAGCACAATGACTCATCTTAGCACTAATTATTGACTGATAGCTTATGCATGACCATTTATTTGTTGCTCTCTTTGTAAAGTGAACATACACATTAATTTCTCCTCCAAGCTCACGCTTTTATTTATTTGATACGTAGTTATATAGACACAACAGGAGGAAACCCGCATAGTCACAGGAAGAACAAGCAAATTCCAAACAGACGACACTCAAGGTCCAGATTGAACTCCAGCAATGTGCAGCAGTGGCTCTACGAGCTACATCACAGACACATGTTCATTAGAAGCAGAGCTATGCTGGATGGATGCTTGAGTTGTTCAACGGTAATTTCAAATCTGCATTCCACCCACAATAATCGTTCACCCTCTCACTTTAAAAGGACTCAACTAATTCCCCACTCAAAATATTCAGACATTCTGTTTCCACTGTTGCTTGGTGGTGGTTAAGGAGTCTCACAACCTACTGGGAGGTACCTCCTGTACTTAATGAAGTGGCCACTGAATGTTTGTTCATGCTCTTCTGCACGGCACTGTTACTTGAGTTACTGTCACCTTCCTGCCTGCTTGAACCAGTCTGGCCATTCTCCTCGGACCCCCTCTCATTAACAAGGTGTTTTCACCCACAGAACAGCCACTCACTGGATTTGTTTTTGTTTGTTGCCTCATCCTCTCTAAACTGTAGAGACTACTGTGCGTGAAAATCCCAGGAGATCAGAAGTTTGGGAGATACTCAAAGCAGCTCATTTGGCACCAAACAACCATTCCACGGTCCAAATCACTTAGATCACATTTCTTTCCTTTTCAGTTATTTGGTCTGAACCACAACTGAATGCATAAAAGCGTGCAAGTCAAATATTTGAGTTGCTGCCACATGATTGGCTGATTAAATATCTGCATTAATGAGACACACAGGTGTACCTAATAAAGGGGCCACTGAGGGTAATTTCTTTCTTAAGTCAGTGATTCCAAATTTTAAATTAGTGATCTCCAGTTCTAGCTTCTCCCACTAAAGGAAACATCCCCTCCGCATCCAGATTGCCAAGACCCCTCAGGATCAACATCAATCAACTCCCATCTCTTTCTTCAAGACTTCTGACTGTTATCTTGCTGTGTATGACCTGCTGTGTTAAATTTGGAAGGTAAGAAGGGAACTGGGTTACATTTACAATGAAGATTCACATGGGGTGTAGAGCCAGCTGTTACATAGAACAGGCCCTTCAGCCCACTATATCTGTGCTGAACATGATGCCAAATTAAGCCAATCTCTTCCACCTGCACATGATCATATACCCGTTTCCTGCGTATTCATGTGTCTGCCTAAAAGCCTCTAAATACCACGATTGTATCTGCTTCCACTACCACCCCGGGCACCCACCACTCTGTGTGTCAAAGCAGGAGCAGCACATCTTCATCAATGTTTCAGTCCCTCACATTTCTAACCTGGAAATAGTAAAGATACTGTTTACCTTATCTATACCTGTCATAATTTTATCTTATATCAGGTCCTTGAGTCAAGACTCAAAACTCAAGATTGTTTCTTTGGGTCCAATGCAGCATTAAAAAAAACACAAATAGCATAAAAGCACAGTAAATATAAATACATACATTTAGCTTAAATACAGCAAATAGTGATTGTATGTACATAAAATGATGCCATTATCTGTACATAAGGTGACTGTTAGGAAATGATAAAATACTTCCCCCGCCTCTGACAGTCCGCAGAAGACAACTCAACTAGGTCCAACCTCTCCTTATTATAGCTCGTACCCTTAGATCTGGGCAGCATCTTTGTAAACCTCTTCTGTGCCCTCTCCACAGTTTTCATGTCCTTCCTTTAACAGGGTGACCAGAGCTGCACTCAATGTTTAAAGTGCAGCCTAAGCAAAATTTTATACAGCTACAATGTAATGTGGTTATTTATTGAGATACAGTGAGAAACAGACCCTTCAGGGCCTTCAAGTCACACTGTCCAACTATCCGCCAATTTAATCTGAGTCTAACCAATGCCCGATTAACCCACTAATTGGTATGTCTTCAGACTGTGGTTTCCTCCCAGTGCTCTGATTTCCTCCCACATTCCAGGGTGCATGGTTAGGTGAGTCATGGGCATGCTGTGTTAGTTCTGGAAGTGTGGCGATACTTGCAGGATGCTGAGCACAACACTTGCCGATTTGTTTTGATGCAAATGATGTATTTCACTGTATGGTTTAATGCACGTGACAAATAAAGCTCATCTTTAATGTTTGTTCATTGATGATGATGTCGACTCAGGCCTGAGAGACCAGCGTCAGGCATTTTCATGCCTTACAAGGCGCGGAACTGTATGGCGTGCCACTCCTCACACAGACATTTTGCAGCGTTTTTCTTTATTTTATGAGGCCGAGTTGCAAGCTCACTCAAATCGGCACGGACAGGAAGCATACTCGGGAACGGCCCAACTGGATTCGAAACCAGGAACCTCCATTCCAGAGTCTGGCGCTGATGTTAAATTTTGCTCATTGAAAATTTAAAAATAAAGGTCCGCATACTCTATATTTGCAAAGTTTTTTTTGAGGAATTCAGCTATCAATATAGCTTGGCGGCCACCCTACAGTGATTGACTGAGCCTGAATGCATCACCCATTTGCTACTCTTCACTCCGTGAACTTTTCAGCAGAAATGACCTTGCCTTTGTTGGGAATTTGTAGAAAATTTTATTCCCTTCTCTACTGTAAAGACTGATTTCTGAGTAAATTACTTTTGCAGAACCATGGACAGTTGGGATTCAGCCAGAGGCTCTGCAGTCCTGTAAATCTTTTAAATTACTGAAGATTCCAAGTCAAATCTGGAAACACATCAGGTATGTGAATTGTTTGTGATCTTATTGAATAATAAAGCTAACTGAAGGGGCTATTTGGCTAATTCTCTGTCTGATTGACTTTGATTACACAACAGTATGTCATCTTGCTAAACTAAAGCATAGACTGAAAGGATAAAACCGTAAGACAAAGAAACAGAATTAAGCCATTCAGCCCAAAGTTCCAGCATAGCTGATTTATTATCCCCCTCAACCCTGTTATCCCCTTTTCCCATAACCTCTGACAACCTTATTAATCAAGAACCAATCATCTTCTGCTTTAAATATACCCAGTGACTTGGACTCCATAGCCTTCTGTGGCAATGAGTTGTACAGATACACTACCCCTCTGGCTAAAAATTTCTCCTCATCTCTGTTCCAAAGGGACATCCTTCTATTCTGGGACTGCACTCTCTGGTCCTAGACTAACCCACTAGAGGTAACATCCTCTCAATGTCCACTCTATCTAGGTCTTTCAATATTCGAAAGGTTTCAATGAAATTCCGCCCACCCCCATGCCATTCTCCTAAACTCCAATGAATACAGGCCCAGAGTCATCAAATGCTTTCATTCCTGAGATCATTTCAGTGAACCTTCTCTGATCCATCTCCAATGCCAGCATATCCTGACTTACTCCAAGTGTGGTCTGACCAATGCCTTATAAAGTCTCAGCATTGCAGCCTTATATTTATATTCCAGTGCTCTCAAAATTAATGTAGTTGTCTCAACCTGTAAGGTAATCATAGGATACTATAGTCTAGAAATAAGCCCTTAGTCCAACTCATTCATGCTGACCAAGGTGACCAGCTAAGCCAGTCCAACTTGCCTGTGTTTGACCCCTATCCCTCCAACCATTTTCTATCCATGTACCTGTCCAAGTATCTTATAATTATGTGAATAATTACTTGAACATCATTTCTGCAGATGCATTCTGTAATTTTCTGCAACAAGGCATCCAACTTCAGTTGAAATCCCGTGACTTTGCCATCACAAGTAAAAACTTTATCGCCCGATTCTTGGCTAATTCCCACAGAAACAAATCGTTAACAAACTTCTGTGGATTTGAGCTACATTGCCTGACAAGCCTAATTGTTGAGAGCTGCTAAAGGTTCCCTAATGAACTGCGGCGATATTGGGGGCCCTTCACTGTTTTCTCCAGCCTGAAATCCCGAAAGGTTCCTGAGATCAAAGCAACGTAACACAGACCACTTGCAAGGTTATCGGGTCTGGATTAAAACAGCTTGAAATGTAATTTTAAATATAGTCAAACAGAATGATACAGCTTTTCATCCTGCAGTAAAGTGATAGTGTGGTTACATTTATTAAACACCATTGCAAAGGAGGACACAACACATATCGAATGACATTGCTCATTCAGCATTTCCATACACGGACAAATGATATACCTTAGCACTCAACATTTAATGAATAGTTCCTGCCACCACTATCAATTTCTGAATACATTGAACCAACTTCATGGACTCCCTCACCCTAGGGAAAAGACTTCGGCTGCTCGGCTTACCTAAGCCCGTCATAATTTTATAAACAACTTTCAGAGTATCTATGAACTTCCCAAATTCCAGGGATCAAAGACCTAGCCTCTCCTTATAATTAATACCCTCCAGTCCCAGAAACATAGTTGTAAAACTTCTTTGCATCTTCTCCAGCTCAAAGACTTTGTGAGATACTTTTTTGATTTTCTAAACTCTTAGAAAGTACAGGCCTGGATCACTCAATCTCTCCCTCAAAAGACAAATCTGCTCATTTCAGGGACCAGTCTGGTGAATTTTTCTTGCACTCTCTCGCTCTACCATGGACTTTTTATTTAGGAGAATGCAATCATAAAATACTCTAGCTGTGGGTATATTAGGTCCTTGGGTTACTACAGAAGATACTCAAAGTCCATTAATGACATCACATGTCCGGCAACAATGAATATATTGTTGAGTCAGTTTTCATAAACAAGTAAACATTTATTAAACTCTGCTCAACAAAAATGAAAAATAAACAAACGACTAACTTAATCGGGAGTTAACTGCCAGACAACAACTCTGGAACCGTTCTTAAAGTGGTAAATGCAAACGCAGTCTTAAAATGGTAAATATGAAAGTCCAAGTGATTTATACAGTCAATTAGGAGAGACTTTCCTGAAGTAACGAATTCCTCGATGATGTGATGTTTCTGCTGATACTAGCCAAAATATGCCTTTTCCGAAGGATTCATGATGAAGAAAATAAAAATGACTTGAAGGAACTGACCTTTTTCCTGGTGAATAATGCTGCACAACCCTTTCTGCTCTTACAGGTAAGGATTATCTCAGATGCAGGTCACTATTTTCTGAACGAAGATTCAATAAGGTCAATCCTGTATTAAACTGCCAAACAACACCAACTTTACTCGATCCTTCAGGTTCCCGTACCTCAGTGAAGTCTGCACTCTCCCATACTTAGACTTCAAAATTAAATCAAAGATACATCACAGAGAACTGGCAGTGATGGGCGAAACTGCCGGCACAACGATTCTGCACCTTACAATAGAAAGTAAAACTCCAGTTTAAAGCGAAACTGCGTCATAAGACAAATACGCAGCATAACGGAGTAACTGACAAATTAAACAATGGCTCAACTCAAAGCTCCTGCATCACTGTAGGCTTTCCCGTTTTATACCTGTTGAGAACATGTCATTACGTGACCTCATACTGGCGGGAAAATTACATCACCCCACCATCACAAGACCATTACATCATGGTCATAAGACAGTCACAAGATACCAACAGGGTATGCAACAATGATTATTGATCGACAGCCAACAAACTGTTCTTATTGTACCTACATGTTAGCTTTCAGTGACTTGCGTTCGAGAACACTTAGTGTTAAATACATGAGTCATGATGAAAGAAAACAATGGCTGGCATCACAGTCAAGTCTGTTGTCATTTTGACCATAAACTGCTGGTACAGTACACAGTGAAAACGCAACTACGTTCCTCCAGGACTTTGCACTTTATACACAGGTGTTTATTTTGTTTGTTTTGACAAACTTATAGTGAAAAGAAAATTGCCAATATTTACAAAAAAAACCTCACCAGAAAACACAATAACAGCTCTTGTCCTATGTGAACTCCTGGCAATTCCAATCTCTCTTTCAAACTAAGAGTGAAGAACCCTTTTGTTTTTGGCACCAGGGGATACCATCTTTAATTGCCCACAAATTCAACTTAAGACAACACATGAATTACAATATGATGCACCCCAGAATGTAAACAGAGGTAGTAATGGTGGGCATTGAATTAGCAGACAAACTGAATAAATAGTTTGCACGAGTCTTTACCGTGGAAGACTCTCGTGGTAAGGTGGAAGTTTCAGGTGTCAGAATGCATGTAGTATTCGAAGTTATTATAATTAGAGAGAAGGTTCTTAGGGAAACTGAAAGGTCTGAAGGTCGGTCAGATAGTGTACACCCCAGAGTTCTGAAACAACTATAGGCCAGTTAATTCAACCCCAGTGATTGGGAAGATATTGGAGTCAATTGTTAAGCATGAGGTCTCAGGATACTTCTAGGCACATGATAAAATAAGCTTAGTCATCATGATCTCCTCAAGGGAAAATTTTGCCTGCTGGAATCCTTTGAAGAATTAACAAGCAGGATGGACAAAGGAGAATCAGTTGATGGTGCGTACTTGGATATTCAGAAGGCCTTTGACAATGTGCCACACATGAGGCTGCTTAACAAGCTACAAGCTCATGGTATTGCAGGAAAGATTCAAACATGGATAAAGCAGTGGATGATTGGCAGGAGGCAAAGAGTGGGAACAAAAAGAGCCTTTCCTGACTAGTTGTCAGTAACTAGTGATGTTCCACAGGAGTCTGTGTTGGGACTAATTCTTTTTATATTATACAGTATGTCAATGATTTAGATAATGGAATGATAGCTGTATTGCAAAGTTTGCAGATGATATGAAGATAAGTTAAGGGGCAGATAGTTTTGAGGAAGTAGAGAGGCAACAGAAGGAATTAGATTAGGAGAATGGGCAAAAAATATGGCAGATGGAATATAGTGTCAGGAAGTGTATTGCCGTGCACTTTGATAGAAGAAATGAAAGGGTTGACTATTTTCTAAATGGAGAGAAAATAGAAAAAACTGAAGTGCAAAGGAACCTGGGAGTCCTTGCTCAGGAATCCCTAAAAATTAATTTACAGCTTGAGTCTGGAGTGAGGAAGACATATGGGATGTTAGCATTTATTTCGAGAGGAGTAGAATATAAAAACCCTCACTTGGAGCACTGAAAGCAGTTGTAGGCCCCTTATCTTAGAAAAGATTTGTTGAAACTGGAGAGAGTTCAAAGAAGATTCATGAAAATGACTGCAGCATTCAATGGCCTGTCATATGAAGAGCAATTGATGGCTCTGGGCCTGTATACACTAGAATTCAGAAGAATGAGGGGTGACCTAATTGAATCCTATTGAATGGTGAAAGGCCTTGATAGAGTAATCGTGGGGCAGATATTTCTTATGATGGGAGAGTTCAAGACCAGAGGACACAGCATCGGAATAGAGGGGCAACTTTTGAGGACAGAGGTGAGGAGGAATTTCTTTAGTCAGAGAGTGGTGAACCTGTGAAATTCTTTGCCAACAGCCACTGTGGAGGGCAAGTCTTTAAGTACACATAATGCAGAGGTTGATAGGTTTTTGATTGGTCTGGAAATGAGGGATATGGGGAGAAGGCAGGAGACTGGGGCTGAGAGGAAAATTGGATCAACCACAGTGAAATGGCGGAGCAGACTTCATGGGCAAATGGACTTATGCTTATTTTGTAATATGATTGTAATTATAAGTATCCACCTTAAATATAGTATACATACAATATATACACATTTACACATCCCCATTGCTAGAAAAATGTATGGCAGGAAAGGCACCACAAAGCCACCATGAGTGCATCAGCTCGTTTTGGTACCCATTATGAGAATATACCAGGGGAAGGCACTGAAGTGTGTACACTCAGCACAACAACAGCAGAATGACAAGGATGTGTGTGTGCGTGCGTGCGTGTGCATGTAAAAAAGTGTAAATGCATGTGAGCAAGGTGGGGGTTTACCAAATGCTCTCCATCACACCTGGTTACCTTGAAACGTCAACATTGTTCAAACTCTGACCTTTTGAAGATACTCTGCTTTTCAACCTTGTCCACCAAAGTGGATACCGAGGATTAGCTTCAATTGTCACTTGCACACTGCAGCATTGAAACAGACACTGAAATATGTGCATCGTCTGCTTCAAAACCAATCCGCGAGGACTATGCCGGAGGTAGCCGATAAGTATCGCACACTTCCGGTGTCAAAATAGCATGCCCACAACTTACAAACCCTAACTTTGTAATGTGGGAGAAAACTGGTGCACACAGGGAAACCCACACAGTCACAGGGACAGCAGAAAATCTCCTTACAGGCAGCAGCAGGAATTGAGCTCCAATTGGTGAGTGCTGGAGCTGTAAAGCCATTGTGCTAACCAATGCACTACTGTACCACTCGCCTTATAAAGCGTAGAACATACAACGCTACCGCAAAGCACAAGCCCTTCAGCCCATGATGTTGTGCCAACCCTATAACCTGCTCTCAGATCAATCTAACCCTTCTCCAACATAACTATTTTTCTAACTATGTGCCTTGAGTCTTTTAAATATCTCTAATACAGTATTTCTGCATCTACAACCATTCCTGATGAGTTACATGCACCTTCCAATCTGTATAAAATACCTACCTCTGACATCCCCCTTACTTTTCCTCAAATCAGCTTAAAGTTATGCCCTCTCATATCCTCCAAGTCTCACCTTGGAAAATATGCTGGCTGTCCACTCTATCTCTGCCTCTCATCATCTTGTGCATTTCTATCAAGTCATCTCTCATCCTCCTCCATTCCAAAGAGAAAAACCCTAGTTTGTTCGATCTATTAACTTACTGTCCATTGCATCGTTGGCAATTAGGGCAGCAATGAAGGTCCTCCATCTGTCTGTCCATACTGTCTCACACAGATATAGCAGGATTCTTTTTTGCTCTTTTCATAACAATTATTTTTGACCAGTCAGGGTTGTTAACCCTGAGCTAAACTCCCAAACCTGTACGACTAGGACTAGTAGACCACTCATCCTCTGGACTCTATCTTTTGACTTGCCTAGCACAGTGACCCTACCAAGAGCCAAAGCACAAGGCCCTGACCCCAGCCAACAGAGCCCTCCAAATCACTGGGGCATGCCAGTTTCCAAACCTCATGACAAGGTTCTAGTCCTCTTGGAAGACAAAACCTTGTGCAGTCTCTGTAAAGCTTCCATGTTCTTCCTATTATTACTCCTGCCAAGTCAATACAATGTATACATTCCATCTGTTGCCTTCTCAACTACTCATTCAGCTTGCCCATATCCCACATTTTCATCACTGTTCCCACTCCAATTCCCATCCAATTTAGTGTCATAATCAGACCTGGAAATCTGACATTTGGCATCCTTGGAAAATGACTGCTATTTCCATGAACAGATGGAACAGAGGCAGCAATCCTAGTGAACTCCTCTCAGCATAGCGCACCAATCGGAGAAGAGTTTGTTTCTACCCACACTTTGCCCACCCAGAAAACAACGCAATCCAAAAACTCCCTTCTGGAAAGTACTATAGCAAAAAAAAAACTTCACGCATCTTTAAAGTTTCTTCCTCTGGACAGTTAATCTGATCAACTGATCTATTTGACTTCCCCTCCCATCCTCTTTATTACCTCAGTAACTGCACTGCACCGTAAACACTTCAAGCCAGCCTTTATAATGCTGATAACATTTTAAATATATGCTGGTATTTATGTACTTATGCTCATATATTCTATATCCATATTTCTGAATTTATTTTTAATAGGTATTTATTCTTTGTAATTGCTGAATGTTTATTAATTGCACGCAGCACCAGCACACCATGGCAAATTCCAAATGCATGTAAATGTATAAGCCAAAAAAAGCTGTTCCTTAGTCTTTGGCTTTACATCCAGTAACCAATCGCTAGTCAAAGCCAGAAGGTTACCTTCAATTCCCTGTCCTCTAACATTGTTGGCCTACCTTATGTTAGAGAAAAATCTATTTCTATCTACACATTGATTTCCATCCAGTAACTAGTTGCCAATTAAGGTAAGCAGATTAACTCCAATTCCCCATCTTCTAACATTGGTAACCATCCCCTTGTTGAAGATTTTATTGAAAGCCTTTTGAAATGCGCCTGTTCAAGGTGGAATGGTTAGGGTAGGGTGAGGTGGGATGGGGCTGGAGATGGGGGGGAGGAACGCTTCAGTCACAAAGTTGAAATATCCATTACCAGAAGTCATACATTTAAGGTGTGAGGGTTAAGTTCAAAGGAGATGTGCAGGGCAAGTTTTTTTCATTACACAGAAAGCGATGGCTGCTTAGAATGTGCTACCTTTGATGATAGAGGTATTCAAGAGGCTAAGATAGACACACGAATGTATAGGAAATGGAAGGATATGAATGTTCTGTAGGCAGAAAGAATTAGTTCAGTTGGGCGTTTGATTACTAATTGGTTTGGCACAACATTGTAAGCCGAAGGGCCTGTTCTTGTGCAAGGATTTAAGTTCTATGAAAAGTACATTAGGAACCAGACGGAAAATAAAAATGGAATGGTCTGATCTTAGCAAAGAGGAGTGTGAACCAAACATTAAGAGAAATTTTCTCAGAGTCAGAATCAAGTTTATAATCACTGACATATGTCATGAAATGTGTTCTTCAGCAGCGTCGGTACTGTGCAATACATAAAAATACAGAAAAATCACCTAAATACTAGCTCCTGATTTCTATTACTTTCACTTGAACATCAATCTATGTGGATGGCACCATGTGGAGTAGACTACGGCATGGACAAAAAGACAGATAAACTGATTTATGGAAAGAAAATAGATTCCAATGACTGGCAAGTCTTGAAAAATTATTATAAAAATAATTGGATACAAGGCCCATTCAATCAAAGGAAAACAGCCAAATATCTTTTCCAAAACATGCTTGCAATGAAAATGTTGAATGTACAATAACATGGCGTAAGACTTGCTCCTAGTAAACATTCTGAAGTAGGTTAATGAGACCCAAATAATTGAACCCCCTACGTTCAAAGAACAGTACATCACTCTAATCTGAAAGGAATGCTGATTTGGAACCCATTAACTTTCTTTTATTCCATCCCAATTCTTGTGCAATTATGGAGAATAGCTCAAAGAAGTTTGGTTATAAGGTCTATAAATCTTCATTAAGCAGAGCCAATCAGCCCACGACGGTTATAGAATTGAAGTGCCTTGCAATCATATGGCTGACCCACTTGTGGGAAGATAGAAAATGAAAGCAAAATGTGCCCTGAACATATATTGCAACCTTCCCTGATAGGATTTTTTTCTCTCTCTATAACATTTGCTTTATAAGTACAATAGTTTCACCACATTAAAGCGTTCAGTCTCCTGTTAGCTATTTGCAAATTCGGTATTAGTGAATCCCTGTTGTACATTTAATAGGTTTACAGCAAAAAAAAAATGGTCAAAATGGAAGAGAGTGATGGCTGATGTGAAAAGCTTCTTGCTTCCATGGAGATGTAGCCATTTTTTTCTTCTACAATACGTTAACCCACTGCCACAATTGCACACAGTACAACCAAGTTCACATAATCCCTGGACGCAAACTCCTGCAACGAGGTTGGAGATTAGAAAATAACTTTCATTTAATTTGTTAATGAGATGCAGGCAACAAGGAGCACTGGCAGCAGCTCAGAAGTGATTCACTGGGATGATAGAGTTGTCTGATCACAAACAGCTACAAGTCAAGTCGGTATTCTTCAGAGTTTAAAAATATAAGCAGTGATTTTAGACCATAACACCAGGAGCTGAATTGGGCCATTCTGCCCGACTAGTCTGCTCTACCATTCTACCTTGGATGATTTATTATTCCTCTCAAACCCATTATCCTGGCTTTTCCCAGTAACCTTTGATGTCTTGATTAATCAAGAACCCATCAAACTCTGCTTTAAATATACCTCCATTGCCATTTATGGCAATAAATTCCACAGATTCACCACCATCTGGCTTATGAAATTCCACCTGATCTCTGTTTTAAGGGGACATCCTTGCATTCTGAAACTGTGCCCTCTGGTCCTAGGCTCCCTCACTATTGAAAATACCCTTTAATATTCTACAAATCAAAAACACCCAAGCACTAGTCCCACATGCCTTCAGCATGTTCACATCCTTCCATTTTCCTTACATCCATGTGCCTATCCAAACGTCTCTTCAAATCTCCAATGTATTTGCCTCTGCCATTATACCTGGCAGCACATCTCAAGTATCCATGACTTCAATTAAAAACCTTATCCCTCGCATCCCTGAACCTACCCCCTCTCATCTTCAACGCATGCCCTCTGGTATTAGGCATGTCAACCCTTCTTTGCCCTCTCTCAGGATCTCTCCTGGGCTTCTGGCACTCCAGAGAAAACAACCCAAGCTGATCCACCGTCTGATGATGTCATCATTTAGATAGCACATTTTGGAAAGTGGGAATAATTCCACTCAATTCCGGGTGCCGACAGAAAAGGAGTGACTTCAGTGGCTTGTGATCAATCCCACCTTGAATGCATGAAAAATAGCTTGCATGTAAATTTGTGCTTGAATGTTTTGGCACAGAGGTGTCTATCCTGCAACTCACTATGCCTATTCCACAAACTATGGACTCACTTTCAAGGACTCTAACAACTGATTAAAAAAAGCCAAATTAAATTGATAAAGTTTCCTTGATGAAATGATAGAGAGGGTCAATAAGAAAAATGCAAATAAAATGGTATTTGATACATTGAAAACTTACAGCACAACAGGCCCACAATGCTGTGCTAAACATGTACTTTCTTTAGAAATTATCTAGGGTTATCCATAGCCCTCTATTCTTCTAAGCTCCGTGTACCTATCCAGGAGACTCTTAAAAGACCCTATCGTATCCGCCTCCACTACTGTCGTCGGCTGTCAACTCTGTGCATAAAAAAAAAAATAAATTACACCTGACATCTCCTCTGTACTTACTTCCAAGCACCTTAAAACTATGTTCTCATGTTAGTTATTTCAGCCCTGGGGAAAAGCCTCTGACTATCCAGATGATCAATGCCTCTCATCATCTTATACATCTATGGTGGCACTTAATAGGCTTATCATTAAGATTAAAGTTACTAAAGTTTACAGAATAAAGGGGTTGTAACAGTGCTGTTTAATAACCAGTTAAGTAACAGCAATCACTGCAAACACTTTAAACCACTTTTTATAATGCTGTTTACAATTTAAATACAGGTTGGTATTTATGCACATTTAATTCCATATTTGTACTTTAACCTCTAAATTTAGATTTTATATAATTTTTTATTCTGTATAATCGTTGAATGTTAGACACCAGAGGTACTGCAGATGCTGAAAATCTAGAGTGATACACGAGCTCAGCGGGTCAGGCAGCACCTATTGAAGGGAATAAACATTTGGTGTTTTGAGCCAAAACCCTTCATCAGGTGAGATGATTGTTGATTGTTTTTTTTAAAATTGCATGTCACACCCTGAGCAACACGCCACAGCAAATTTCTAATACTTATAAATGTATATGGTGAATAAAGTTGATCCTTGCTACACTAAAGTTTAACAAGCATATTTTCTCCTTCCTAAATATGATGAAAGGTCTTCAATTAAAGTCAGAGTGCATTTATTAGTGAAGTATGTATATTATATACAACCTTGAGAGTTATTTCCTTACAGGCAGCCACAAAAACAAAGAGTGCCCAGTGTCAACCACCCAGAGTGCAGAACACAAACAAGTTGTGTAAGCAATAAAAGAAAGCAAACAGCTGAAACATTAACTCTATTTCTCTTCCTATTGAGATGGCCTGACATGCTGAGTATTTCCAGTGATTTCTGTTCTTATTTGGTAAAGCTCTCCAGTAGTCCGGGTAAGGCACATTGCCCTTCTCAATCAATAACAATAATTTGGCTTTGCCTTAACAGGGAATAACTTTCAAAGCTGGAGATGATACAATCGAGTTGGGTGGCAGGGCAGAGAAACGCCTCCACCAATGGAAGTGTAAGGCGCTCCTTCTCTCCGCTAGCCTGTAGGTCACCCTTGGGCAAGGTGTACCACCTGCTTACCTTCCACCCCATGTGGGGTCATGTCAAGCCATGGGACCAGGGTGGATGGTCATATGAACAGCTAGAGCATATCATAAGTCCTAGTTATAAGACCACTGACGCCATGCAGACAATCTCTGAAGAACATTGATCATGGCTTGGTCACCTGTCTCATAAAGACACTGCCCAGAAGTCGATGGCAAACCATTTCTGTAGAAAAATTTGTGAAAAACAATCATGGTTATGGAAAAACCATGATTGCCCACATCATTCAACATGGCACATAATGATGATATCATATAACACGGCACATAATGATATTGATGACAATACGGTGCCTTTAGGAGGCTAAAGAAATTCTATACTTCCCAGTTGACCCTAACCAACTTTTATAGATACACCATAGGAAGATCATATCCAGATGTTTCACAGACTGGCATTGCAACTTCTTTACCCAAGAAACTGCAGAGAGTTGTGAACACAGCACAGTACATCACGAAAACCAGCCTCCCCTCCATTAACTCTGTTAACACTTCTCATGATCTTGGTAAAGCAGTTTGCATAATCAAAGACTACTCCCACCCTAGGCATTCTCTCTTCTCCCCACTTCCAGTGGGCTGAAGATAAAGCCTGAAATTACAGTACCTACAACCTCTATCCCATCATTATAAGACCATTAAATGAACATCTTGCATGATAAGATGGACACTTTTCCTCATAACCTACCATGCCATGGCCTTTTGCTGCCTAGTTTACCTCCCCTGCACTTTCTCTGTCACAACATCACTATCTTCTGTCTTCTGCTTTTACCATTCCTTGTATTAGCTCAATGTACTAATGTGATGAAATGATTTGCATAGATGTCATGTAGAACAAAGCTTTTCAATGTCCCTTCATTCATCTGACAATAACTAAACAATTACAAACTTACCAATTTAACTTTACTTGGAAATGTAGCAAACAGTGTGAATGTTAGTTCTAGGTCGCAGGAAAATCTAGTGAGGCTAGTGGAATGGGTTTAAAAGTAACAGGTAATTTAAGTGCAGGATCAGAAGAGATTATATAAATGAGCATTCACCATGTTAAGAGAAGTGCAACAACAAAGCAACCAGATATACACTGAGATAATGATTACAAATGTTTAAGGGATCCCAGCTTTATAAATAGAGACAATATAGCAGTAGAGCTACTAGGACTTGATGTTTCAATCCCAGTGATAAAGTCGGCACTCTCGATTTTGGCAGTAGACTTGGAGTGGTGACAAAGAGGGTAGCTATGTCATCGGGGTCATCAGGTGGGCACTCTCTTTCTTTGACATTTCGTTGATAAGCCCACAACGTCTCCAGAGGGCTCAACGGTGTCCCAGATACACCCCACTCAGTTCCGTACCCTCCTGTCTCCATCTTGTAGCCCATTTGTTGTCTTTCCTTTTAATCCAAATCCAATTGCTGCTTTCTTCTGCTGCATTTGACAAGGACTTGATTGCTTGTTGGAGGGAGACACCCCTCACCCCCATCTTCTTCAACAGACTGGTCATAGATGTAGCAACGAATCCCCTGCATCCCACTTCTACAGGGAAAATCATGGTCTTCCAGCCGTTCTGAGCAGCTTCAGTTGCCAGTTCAGAGTACTTGGTCTTTTTCCTCTCATAAGCTTCTTCAACGCCATCTTCCCATGGTACTGTCAATTCCACAACATATGCCAGCTTGGCTGTTGTGGACCACAGGACTATGTCTGGCCGGAGAGTTGTAGCCACAATGTCTGGAGGAAACACAATCTTCTTCTCCAAGTCCGTGTCCATTTTCCAATCCCGAGCAACATGCAAAATGCTTATATCCTTCCATGTTACTTGGTGCTCTGGAGGTTGATCTGCTGGTACAAATCGTGTAATGTGGATATTTCCTGCCGATGTTTGTGGGAGAGCATTTATGGTGGTTTGCCTCTGTTCCAAGATTGATGCCAGCTGAGAACTTGGTTATGCCGCCAAGTTGAGGCCCCTGGTTGAGGCTCATGGTGCATCCTGTTAAAATGTGCCTTAGCGATCTAGGTGCCTGACAAAGAGAGCAAGTGGGTTCTTCTCCCCACCACTGGGTCAGGTTTTGGGGTGTTGGTAGGAGGTCATAAGTGGCTCTGATGACAAAACAAGGAAATAATTCCGAACCTTTAGTAAACAATGACGTGGTCTCAACTGGAATATTGTGCCCAATTTGGCCCTCTCACTTTTGGATTGATGTGAAAGCTTTGAAGAGAATGTAGAAGAGATTTATCAAAGTGATCTTATGTGGGTAGACAGGAGACTGTGGGGTTATATGGGAGATTTGATTCAGGTACTTAAAATCCTAAAGGGTGTAAGTACAGACAAATTGTCTCATTTGAAGAAGTGCCTTGAAAAAAAGGGACACAAAATGACAGCAACCAACAAAAGAATTAAATGTGATGTGAGGAGAAATGTCTTAGACAGTGCTTAAATCCTGGAATACACTGACAAAAATGCTAATGGAAGCAGATTCACTAGTTATGTTCATAAGGGAGCTGGTTAACTATGCGAAATAAACAAATTTGCTGGGCCATGAAATAAAGGGTGGCGGTAGAGTTTGAACTCAAAGAAGAGATTCTGTGGGAGTCTGGAGCAACACACAAAATGCTGGGAGAACTCAGCAGGTCAAGCAGCATCTATGGAGGGAAGTGAACAGTTGGTATTTCAGGCCGAGATCCTTCATGGAGTCCTGAGGGCTGCTGAGCAAAGATTTCCTCTTTATTTGTCTTGTGTTCTCACTTCGCTGATGAGCTCCATACTCTCTGGGAGAAGAAGTTTTCTCTCAATGGTTTATTTGATACTGTTGTGATTGATTTATAATTGAAAGCATTTTGTTTTTTTGCCATTCCCATATGTAAAAACAGGTTCCAACTGTTTACTTCAACTAAACCTTTGATAATTTTAAAATGTTGTATTTAAGAGATCCAGCCTGTTCATTCTTAAGATGTGTATACAGGACGGATATCAATTCATGATTGTATCGCTAAATTCTTTGGCTTGCTCTGAAACAAAATATGCAATCCAGAAATGCCTTTAACGTAAATTTCCCCCACAACGTATGAAGTAGAGGAGAGATATACATAGCTCAATGAGAGTTCTTGATTTTGAACAGATGTGCAAACTGGGGAAGTCAGGAATATATATATGTATAATTGAAGCAGATGGCAATAGAAAAGAGCATTCCTCAATGACAGAGAGCAATAAGCTCCTGGTTACATTTCTGCTGTTGATGTGGTAACAGGATGAACTGAAAGGAGAAGGCCAAGATACTAACTCATTTCAAAGGAGCAACAAAAGGCAGGTTTGCTTTACTTTTCGTCCACATCCATAATCCGCACATACCTGGTACTGGTGCTGTACCAGCTCTCAGGAGTAAGAGCAAAAATTCACATAAACAAAAGATGGCAGGCTTTCATTTCAAAGGGTGTGATGAAGAGCTTTGATTTGAAACTGGAACCCCAATTCTGAAGTGAGGGTGCCGATGCACCATCAATAACTCTCGGAGACGGGAGGCAAACGATAGGCTTTTATTAGCAGCAAAATGGAGCATGGCATCTCGGAGACTGAGGGGGGAGCAGTGCCTCCAATCCCCTTTATACAAGGGTCTGTGGGAGGAGCCACAGTAGCAGTCAGCAGAGGGGTGTGTCCAGACAGGTATACATAGTTTACCACAGGTGCTTGAAGGGAAAGTTTGCGATTGAGCAGTGGATTTGGTAAAGAGGCCATTATATGTCAACCATCAAGCTCCTGAGCTGGTGTAAATAACTTCACTCACCTCAACACCAAACTAATTCCACAACCTTGTAAGGAATCTACAACTCATGTTCTGAATCATCTTTTTTTATTATTATTGTTTTTCCTGTACATATCTGCACAATTTGTCTTCTTTTGCACATTCTTTTCCTATGGGAAAGCAAGCAATCAACATAAGTTCAAGGGACGTTAAGTGGAAAGAGAAACCGCATTAACCATTTAGAGACTTCTGCAGGGTTCCTTTCTATTCAACAGAATACAAGTTCCTTCTCGGCACAGTACAGTGGATACTACTTGGTTATGAACTTGTTTCAGCAGCTGGCCTCAAAATACTCTCATCCGAGTTATTTGATGAGTTAGGTTTGCTGTTGTTATCACTCTCCCCTGTGCCTTTTGCTGGAGAACCCTCCAACCTGGGTTATTTCCAAACCCAACCATTCTTATCTTCTTCTCCTGATCTCTTATACCAACTGATTAATCAACACTTGCTAATGCAAGTCTGTGGTGTTTATAGCCTGCTGACCAAGTTCCATCTATTTGAATTCCTTATTAGAATTCCTGGCTTCGCCTGCAGAGTGAAGATTAACATTCACCTTGAACTTATTTCCTTTTTCTGTTCCACTGTCTCCTCCAGTAACGCCGTACGTACCCAATCTATCCATTCCTGTTTCTGACCCATTGTCCACTCTTCTGGACTAACATTGGCCTTCACCACTCACTTCCCCTGCTTTGCCAGTCATTCCACAAGCCACTTCAAAGTTAATTTATTATCAAAGTACCTCCCTGAGATCCACTCTTTGTAGGCAATCCCAGTAGAACAAAGAAAGACAACTGAATCCATGAAAAACTACACACAAACCACCAGTAAATGCCTTTGAGCAGAAAATTCTACAATAAACAGTGGATTCGGCCTAGTGTATCACAGGTAAAGCCCTCCCTACCATTGAGCACAAATACACAAAGCATTGCCGTAGAAAAATGGCATCCATCATCAAAGATCTTCATCACCCAGGCCGTGCCCTTTTCTCGCTGCAGCCAACAGGTAGAAGTTACAGGGGCCTCAGGAGTCATACCACCAGGTTCAAGAACAGTTACTACCTCTCAACCATCAGGTTCTTGAACCAAATGCTTTCAAAAATGAATAGCGGTAAAAAACTAGATCAAATCAGTATTTGGTGCATCACTGTTTGTATTTAAAACAGCATCATTTCTGTTAGGTATGCTGTCATGCAGTTTACTAAAAAATTCAGTTGGTAGGTTGTTTCAAGCATCTTGGAGAATTTGCCATAATTCTTCCACAGACATTGGCTTTTTTGTTTGCTTCCATCTCTCCAGATTAACCCAATCTGCCTCGACGGTGTTGGCATCAGGGCATTGTGGAGGCCACACCATCTGAAACCGTATTAAAAAACTCTGGGTGCCCAAGACTTTTGCACAGTGTTGCACATTTACCCTGAGATGTATTTTCCTGCAGGGATTCACAATAGAACAAAGAAATAGAACAGAACCAATAAAGGAACTACACACACAGAATGACAAACCACAAAATGTACAAAAGGCAAACTGTGCAAATATGTACAAAAAAAGAGTAATAATAAAACAAATATTACTGAGAACATGAGTTGTAGAGTCCTTGAAAGTGAGTCCATGGGTTGTGGAATCAGTCCAGGATTGAGGTGAGTAAATTTATCCACGCTGGTTCATGAGACTGATGATTAAGGTGTAATAACTGTTCTTGAGCCTGATGGTGTGAGACCTAAAGTTCCTGTACCTCTCCCAATGACAACAATGAAAAGAATATGTCTGGGATGACGGGACCTTGATGATGGATTCTGCTTTCTTACAGCAGTGTTCCTTATAGACATGCTCAATGGTAGGGAGACAATAAGATATAGGAGCAGGATTAGGCCATTTGGCACATTGGCAGATGCAATCTCAATAGCCCTTCACATGGCTTTAGACCACCTGGACAACACAAATACGTCAGGATGCTGTTCGTCGACTACAACTCAGCATGTAACACCATCATTTCCACAAGCCTGATTGAGAAGTTGCAGAACCTGGTCTTCTCTACCTCCTGCTGCAATTGGATTCTCGACTTCCTAACCAGAAGACCACAATCTGAGCGGATTGGTGATAACATCTCCTCCTCGCTGATGATTAACACTGGTGCACCTCAGGGGTGTGTGCTTAGCCCACTGTGTTGCCTTTATGGCAGTTATTTAGTTTATAATATTTTCACTTTAATAAGTCGTTGTTAGCATTTTCTAGCTAAAGTTAGGATTGTTTAAAGTAAATTTGTTGTCTGTGATATATCGCGGCATGTGATGACGTCACATCCGGTTTCGCCACGTCTTGTGGGAAAATACCGGTTTGGTGAAACGGGAAGGTGGGGGGCGAGACAAGTGCAATATCAGCGCAAGAAAAGTTGTCTTTCTACGCACTAGAAACATAGTGGAAGCAACGCTGTAAGTTCACGAGATAATCGATATGTTGAATTAAAATGTTAACGCCGATTCCGTTAAAAGTAACGACAGTCGATAAGGTTTATGTTTTCGTTAGTTAAAGAGTTGCGGATAGTTTGTGTTGAAGTGTATTTAAAGTAGTCAATGGCATAGGTAGATTCTAACTGTATGCTGCACTTTAATGTAATGTAGTTGTTGTAGTTTTACTTTTGCAAGTATTTACGATGTAAATGTAATATCAAGAAGGAAACAAATGCTGTACAAATCTTGTATTGTTTTATCAGCAGTTTTCACCATACGTTAATGAGGAAGAGTGAACAGTAAATGGTTAATCTTACTCGACCTTATTTTCATTGACTACGGTTTACCTCGGTGTTTAGTTCGGCGTTCTGTTACACCCGAGCGAGAACACTACACCCACTATTCTACTCTCTATACACCCATGACTGTGTGGCTAGGCATAACTCAAATACCATCTATAAATTTGCTGGCAATACAACCATTGTTGGTAGACTCTCAAGTGGTGACACTTCAGGAAGGATAAGACGAAGGAACACATACCAATCCTCAAAGAGGGATCAGAAGTGGAGAGGATTAGCAGTTTCAAGTTCCTAAAAGGACACTCGAGGCTGTGTCCTCTGCTCTTAGACACTCCCACCAGAAGAAACCTCCTCTCCACATTCACTCTGTCTTGGCCTTTCACTATTTGATTGGTTTCAATGAGGTCACCCCTCATTTTTCTGAATTCTAATGAATACTGGCCCAGACACAAACACTCTTCACATGACAAGCCATTGAATCCTACAATCATTTTAGTGAGCCTCCTTTGAACCCTCTGCAGTTTCTACATATAATTTCTAAGATATGGGGCCCAAACCTGCTCACAATATTCCAAGTGAGGCCTCATCCATGCTTTATCAAGTTTCAACATTATATGGCTCCTGATGAAGGGTTTCAGCCTGAAACATCATCACTACCTCCTCCCATAGATGCTGTCTGGCCTGCTGAGGTCTGCCAGCACTTTGTGTTTTTATTTATTTCCAGCGTCTGCAGATTCACTCGTGTTGCCTCAACATTATATCCTTGCTTTTAGATTCTCGTCTTCTTGAAATAAGTGCTAACATTGTATTTGCCTTCCTCACCACAGGCACAACCTGTAAATTAGCCAAGTCCCTTTGCGCCTCAGTTTTTTGAATTTTCTCTCTATCTAGAAAATAGTTGACCTTTTCATTTCTTCTACCAAAGTGCATGACCATTGTTACGAATGTAGCACAGCTCTGAGGGGCCGAAGGGGCTGAATGGTGGTGCCTTTTTGAGAATCGCAAGATCACTATTAAGTCAGTTCAGGAGACCCAGGAAATGAGAGAAAGACATGCAGAATCTACAAAGAGTTGGAATGTGTCCTGGCCTCCGAAAGGCAGAGCCATTGATACTGGTTATTGTCTCTTGGAGACGGACTTGTGTATTGAATCCGGTATGATGCATCGAAGCCCCCAGGCAATGAACCGAGGGGGAGATTGGTGGAGGGATTGCGTCATCCCAACCTGATTGACATCTGAGACCCTGTGAGTCAGGATAAAAGAGGGTCTGTGAGAACAGCCCCTCAGACGCACCAGAAGAAACGCTAGCGATCATGTAATAGCAAAAGCCGGTGGGAAGGACACGTGCGTCCGTTTCCATTTGCCCCAGAATCGGTGTGCCTTGACTACGGAAGAACAGCTTTTAGCTAACAACGGGGAAATCAACTCCCAACGACTCTCGAAGGATTGACATCATAAAAGGACTGGGCAAGTTTTAACCCGTCTTTCTCTCCAACCAAAACGCTGCAGCTTGAACGAATTAACAGTGACTTTTATATTTCCATCAGACAATTTCCATTATATTTCCATTATCCCCTAGACAACGATAGAGCTATTTCTTACTGATTATTATTATACCTGCGCTTTTAGATTTAGTATTAATGACTTATATTATCTGTATGTTTGCATTGATATTATTCTTGTGTATTTTTATCAATAAATACTGTTAAAAATAGTACCATCAGACTTCAACGGACCTCTCTATCTTTGCTGGTACGTAACACCATACACTTCCCAACACAATATTCCAGCTGCCATTTCTTTGCCCACCTCTCCTAATCTGTCTAAGACCTTCTCTGGCCTCTCAGCTTCCTCAAAACCACTTGCCCCTCCAGCTATTTTCAAATCACTTTGAAACAAAGCTAACAATTCCATCATCCAAATCACTGACATATAATATAAAAAGAAACAGTCCCAACACAGATCCCTGTGGAACACAACTAGCCATTGGCAGCTAGTCAAAAAAGGCTCCCTGTATTCCCATTCTTTGCCTCCTGCCAATCAGCCACTGCTTTATCCATGCTAGAATCTTCCCTGTAATACCACGGGCTCATAGCTTGTTAAACAGCTTCATATGTGACACATTGTCAAAGGCTTTCTTAAAATCCAAGTACGCAGTATCAACTGCTTCTCCTTTGTCTATCCTGCTTGTTAATTCTTCAAAGGATTCCAATAGATTTGTCAAGCAAGATTTTCCCTTGAGGAAACCATGCTGACTACAGCCTATTTTTTCTGTTTCCTCCAAGTACCTTGAGACCTCATCTTAATAATTGACTCCAACATCTTCCCAACCACTCAGATCAGACTAACTGGCCTATCATTTCCTTTCTTCTGCCTCTTTCCCTTCTTGAATTGTGGAGTGACATTTGCAATTTTCCAGTCACCTGGAACCATTCCAGAATCTAGTGATTCTTGAAAGATCATTGCTAATGCCTCCACTATCTCTTCAGCTGCTTCTTTCAGAACACTGGGGTGTACATCTGCTGGTCCAGGTGACTTACCTACCTTCAGACTTTCCTATTTCCCAATAACCTTCTCTCTACTTATGATAACTCTGCATACTTCATGTTCCCTGACACCTGGAAATTCCACCATACTGCTATTGTCTTCTACAGTAAAATACTTATTCAGTTCATCCTCTATTTTATTGTCCCCCATTACTACCACTCCAGCATCGTTTTCCAGTGGCCAATATCTACTTTCACCTCTTTTACAATTTATGTATCTAAGAAACTTTTGTTATCCTCTTTAATATTATTGGCTCGCTTACTTTACCTTCTTAATGATTTTTTTTTAGTTGCTGTCTATTGGTTTCTAAAGGCTTCCTAGTCCTCTAACTTCCCAATAAGCTTTGCTCTACTATAAGCCCTCTCGTTGGTGTTTATGTTGGCTTTGACTTCTCTTTGTAGCCGTGGTTGTGTCATCCTTCCTTTAGAATACTACTTCTTCTCTGGGATGTACTGTATATATCCTGTGCCTTCCAAATTGCTCCCAGATATTCCAGCCATTACTGCTCTGCCATCATCCTTGCCGGTGTTCTTTTCCGATCAACTCTGGCAACTCTTCTCTCATGCCTCTGTAATTGCCTTTACTCCACTGTAATACTGATACATTTGACTTTAGTTTCTCCTTCTCAAATTTTAGGGTGAATTTGATTATATCGTAATCACTTCCCATAAGTGTTCTTTTACCTTAATTTTGGTTCATTGTACAACACCCAAACCAGAATAGTTGATCCCCTAGTGGGCTTAACCACGAGCAGCTTTTACAATTCACCCTCTAGAAATTCTAGAGGCTCTCTGGAAATTTCCGCTCCTGCAACCCAGCAGCAATCTGATTTTATCAGTCTTCCAGCATTCTGAAGTCCTCCATGACTTTTGTAGTATTGCCTTTTTGGCATGCATTTTCTATCTCCCATTGTAACTTGTGGGCAACATCCTTACTATTGTCTGGGAGTCTGTACACAACTACAATCATGGTCTTTTTACCCTTGCATTTCCTTAGACCTAACCAAAATTATTCAACACCTCTGACCCTATGTCACCTCTTTCTAATTATTTAATTTCATTTTTTACCAACAGAACAACGCCGACCATCTGCCTTCCTGCCTGTCCTTTCGATATAATGTGTATCCTTGGACAATAAGCTCCCAGCTATAATCTTTCAGCCATGATTCCATGATGGCTACAACATCATACCTGCCAAATAGTATCATTTTACCTTACATTTTACCTTACCTTACCTACATTTTACCTTATTCTGTATTCTGCACACATTCAGATCCAATACCTCCAGTCCTGCATTCACCCTGTTTGTTGCACTATGCTCAACCTTTTGATTCCTAACTTTTTCTGAGATCTTACTAACATAGAACACTACAGCATAGTACAGGCCCTTCAGCCCTTCATGTTGTGCCAACCCATATAATTCTTTTAAAAAAGTACTAAACCCACACTACCCCATAATCCTCTATTTTTCTTTCATCCATGTGCCTGTCCAAGAGGCTCATAAATACCCCTAATGTTTTAGCCTCCACCACCAACCCTGGCAAGTCATTCCAGGCACTCACAACCCTCTGTGTAAAAACTTACCCCCAATGTCTCCCCTAAACTTCCCTCCCTTAATTTTGTACATATGCCCTCTGGTGTTTGCTATTGGTGCCCTGGGAAACAGGTACTGGCTATCCACCCTATCTATGCATCTCATAACCTTGTAGACCTCTATCAAGTCCCCTCTCATTGTTCTATGCTCCAAAGAGAAAAGGCCCAGCTTTGCTAACCTAGCTTCATATGACTTGTTCTCCAAACCAGGCAACATCCTGGTAAATCTTCTCTGCACCCTCTCCATAGCTTCCACATCCTTTGTATAATGAGGTGACACCTGTCTCAACAACCTCTTCACTAACTGTTCTAGCACTCTGGTTCCCAACCCTCTGCAATTCTCATTTAAACCCCACCATGCAGCTTTAACGAACCTTCCCACTCAGATGTTAGCCCCCCTCCAGTTCAGGTGCAAACTGTCCCTTCTGTACAGGTCCCACCTTCCCTGGAAGAGAGCCCAATGATCCAAATGTCTTATGCCCTCCCTCCTACACCAACTCCTTAGCCATGTGTTAAACTGTATAATCTTCCTGATTCTGGCCTCACTAGCATGTGGCATGGGTATCAATCCTGAGATCACAACCCTGGAGGTCCTGCCCTTTAACTTAGCACCTAACTCCTTGAATTCCCTGTGCAGAACCTTGTCACTTGTCTTACACATGTCATTGGTACCTACATGGACCACGACTACTGGCTGTTCACACTCACACTTAAGAAAGCAACATACCATCTGGGAATCTCGTTCTTGCCCACAGAATCTCCTGTCTGTTCCACTAACTGACTCACAGGACTGGGCTCTCCTGATCCAGGCAAGTTTAACTTGCCACTAATTTAATCCAATTGAAAGCAAACTGGATCTATCTGGAAGTTACACTGCCTACCACAAATAATGCAAATTCCCCATGTGCTCCAACGGGCAAATCATTGCCTTCGAATCTATCACTAGCGCTTCAATGGAAGGGAATCAGTCGTATTTCAGAAGTGGTCCCTGATAATGTATCATATAAAATCATCTGTTTTTGACTTGCCTGAATTCCACATTGCACCACATTAACATAGCAGTTAGCACAACACTATTACAGCTCAGAATTTGAAGATCAATTCTGTGAGGATTCTGTATGTTCTCATCGTGAACCGCATAGGTTTCCCCCAGGTGCTCGAGCTTCATATCACATCACGTACTGCAAATTATTGAGACAATAAAACTTACATTCCATACAGAAAAAGATATAAAATTGGCAAAGTTCAGGTTGTGCAGAATAGTTTTTTTTAAAATGCAGTAAATGGTTGGGGAATGGAGCTGGAAATGGCAGTGGCTCTGTTATCCATGCTGACTTTCACAGGGGAGCTGGATCTCTGTTTAATGAGGAAGCCCTTTCGGGGCCACCGGACTGAAGTAGGGCTGAAACTAATTGTCAGATATTTCAAAGAGCTGATGGAAACACGTTGGGCTCAATCACCTCCTATGTTGAATGTCTCTGTGCATAAAATATAACTCATAACGGCTGTTATCCAAACTCTGACTTCAGGTGGCAGATATAAATAAGGTTTTCCCTCACACAATGTCATGTCTGGAACCGTTTAGGTAGATTACTTTCTGGCGAGCCACATTATGGTGAAGGAAAACTCTGTGGCCCCTTTCTCTGGCTCTCCACCCCTTTAAAATAATGGACAGATATTCTGTGAGGGTTACAATGACAGCCTCTATCGCATTGTTACAAGATCATTAAATGGACATCTTGTACGACAAAATGGACACTTTCCCTCACAATCTACCATGCCATAGCCTTTCACCTTAACGTCTCCCTCCCCTGCACTTTCTCTGTAATGGCAACATTTCAGCCTTCTGTTTTTACTATTCCTTGTATTCGCTCAATGTACTAATGTGATGAAGTGATTTGTATGGATGGGATGCAGAACAAAGCTTTTCAATGCACCTTGATTCATGTGACAATAATTAATTACAAACTTACCAATTTAATTTTACATGGAAATGCAACAAACAGTGAAATGATAGTACTAGATTGCAGCAAGATATCGTTGTTTCCCACTCTATTCTCTCAAGAGCTGTGTACTACATCCCAAAATTCCTCAACGGGGAACCAGCCACATTAAATACAGATGTATATCTGTTACTGACACTGCAACATTAGCTTAAATCATCTTAATGTAATCATATTTGTTTTGTTTCTATTTTTCAAGGTTTGACATGAATCAGATTAATGCCTTGTTAATTAGCACCCATTTACCATTGTAAATTTGCAATTCCTCCGTTGCTAGTGCACATTGACTACAATTCATTGGGCTACAAAAATGAACTGCAGCTACTTACCAAGGATCCTTCACAACAGCAATCTCTCAATGTCAACAAGACCAAGGAGCTGATGATTGACTTTAGAAAGTGAAAAACAGAGGTCCATGAGCCAGTCCTCATCAGAGGCTAGAGGTGGAGAGAGTCAGCAACTTTAAATTCTTCAGCATTAATCATTTCAGTGGACCTGTCATAGGCCCAGGACACAAGTATAATTATGAAGAAAGCATGGCTGCACCTCTACATCCTTAGAAGTTTCTGAAGGTTTGGCATGACATCTAAAACTTTAACAAACTTCTATAAATGTGCGGTGGAGAGTATATTGACTGGCTGCATCACAGTCTAGTATGGAAACAGCAATGCCCTTAAATGGAAAATTCTACAAAAAGTAACAGATGCAACCCAGTCCATCATGGGTAAAGCCCACCCCACCATTGAGCTCATCTACACAGAGTGTTGACATAGGAAAGTAGCCTCCACCACCTGGGTCAGGCCCTCTTCTCGCTGCTGCCATCAGAAAGAAGGTACAGGAACCTCAGGACTCATACCACCTGGTTCAAGAACAGTTATTACCCCTCAACCATCAGGCTCTTGAGACAGGGAGGGGATAACCTCACTCACCCCCATCACTGAACTGTTCCAACAAACAATGGACCCACTTTCAAAGACTCTTCAACTCAATTTTGATATTTATTGCTTATTCATTATCTCCTTTTTCTTTTGTAGTTGTATAGTTTCTTGTCTTTTACATGCCGATTGTCTGCCTTTTTGGATGCAGTCTTTCATTGATTCTACTTACTAAGTATGACTGAAGGAAAATGGATCTCAGGGTTGTGCCTGATGACATACGCATTCTTTTAAATTTTTAAACTTCTTTCAAACAATAGTCAATTGGTGCTTTTGGCCCAACTTGTCTATGTCAAAGATGTCCATCAAAGCTATTTACCAATTAAGCCTGAAATGAGCTTTAGAACACAAACCATACTCTCAGTGACCACTTGTTAGTTACAGGAAATGTCTTAGTCTTCATCGTAACTCATCCTCTTCAAGGTTCAATGTGCTGTGCGTTCAGAGATACTCTCCTGCACACCACTAACACGTGATTATTTGAGTTACTGTCACCATCCTGTCAGCTTGAACCAGTCTGGCCATTTTCTGCTGACCTCTCTCATTAGCAAGATGTTTTCACTCACAGAACTGCCTCTCAATGACATGGTTTTATTTTCACACCTTTCTCTGTAAACTCTAAAGACCATTGCATGTGAAAATCCCAGGAGAGTCAGTTTCTGAAATACTCAAGCCACCTTGTCTGACACCAAGAATCATTCTACAGTCAAAGTCATTTAGATAACATTTCAACCCCATTCTGCTATTTGGTCTGAACAACAACGGAACCTCTTGACTTGCAAGCTTTTATATATTAAGTTGCTGCCACATGATTGGTTGATTAGATATTTGAAGTAACGAGCAGGTGGACAGGTGTACCAACTAAAGTGGCCACTGAGACTTGAGCAATGCGGCACATACAGTCCCTGCAACCCACGATGTTGTACCAGCCTTTCAACCTACTCCCACATAACCCTTCAGTTTTCTGTCATCCATAAGAGTTTCTTAAATGTCTCTAGTGTATTTTGTTTTGTATTTTAATTATGTTCTTCAAAAAAGTTGTTTAAATTATGATGTTCTCCCTATGATACTCTGTGCCTGTCATGCCACTGTGAGAAAGTTTCTCTTCCTACCTGTGCATACATGTATTTGTGCAGATGGTAATAATCTCAACTGACCTGTTCCATATCCTATTTGCATGAACTCTGACAGTCAAAAGGGCAAGGGTAATAGGGAACTTGGAAACACCACCATTTATCCAGTACCCCTCTACACTCAGTAGTTACTTTATTAGTAAACAGAGTTTGTGTCCACCTGCTCAGTAATGAAAATATCTAATTAGCTAATAATGTGGCAGCCACTCAATGTATGAAAGCATGTATAAAAGACTTAGAAGGAACAGAGCCGTATACAGCGGGCAGCGTCATTTGCGGGCAGCAGAGTGTGCCGGGAGCAGAGTGCAGGCTTAAGGGCTTTGGCTTAACGGGCTTAGGCGGAAACCGGCAAGGCAGGTTTAGGTTTCAATTTTTCCTGTTATTTGAGGAAAGGGGGAATTATGAGTGCGAGGGCAGCTTCTTGTTCTCAGTGTTGGATGTGGGAAGTCCTGGAGTCTCCTAGCCTCCCAGACATCCACATCTGTGTCAGGTGCGTCGAGCAACAGCTCCTAAGGGACCGTGTTAGGGAACAGGAGCTGCAGCTCGATGACCTTCGTCTGGTCAGGGAGAGTGAGGAGTTGATAGAGAGGAGTTACAGGCAGGTGGTCACACTGGGGCCACAGGTGGGTCACGGTTAGGAGGGGGAAGGGTAAGAATCAGGTACTAGAGAGTATCCCTGTGGCTGTCCCCCTTGACAATAAGTACTCCTATTTGAGTACTGTTGGGAGGGGGGAAACAGCCTACCTGGAGGAAGCAACAGTGGCCATGCCTCTGGCACAGAGTCCAGCCCTGTAACTCAGAAGGGTATGGAAAGGAAGAGGAAAGCAGTAGTAATAGGGGACTCGACAGTTAGGGGGCCAGATAGGTGATTCTGTGGACGCAGTCAGGAGACCCGGATGGTAGTTTGCCTCCCTGGTGCCAAGGTCCCGGATGTTTCAGATCACATCCAAGGTATCCTGAAGTGAGAGGGTGAGGAGCCAGAGGTTGTGGTACATATAGGTACCAATGATATAGGTAGGAAAAGGATGAGGTCCTGAAAGGAGAATATACGGAGTTTGGAAGGGAGTTGAGAAGAAGGACCGCAAAGGTAGTAATCTCGGGATTACTGCCTGTGCCATGCAACAGTGAGAATAGGAATGGAATGAGGTGGAGGATAAATGCATGGCTGAGGGATTGGAGCAGGGGTCAGGGATTCAAGTTTCTGGATCATTGGGACCTCTTTTGGGGCAGGTGTGACCTGTACAAAAAAGACCAGTTGCACTTGAATCCTAGGGGAACAATTATCCTGCTGGGAAGATTTGCTAAGGGTATTGGAGAGACTTTAAACTAGAATGGTTGTGGGGTGGGAATCAAATTGAAGAGATTAGGAGAGAGGAGGTTAGTTCACAAATAGAGAAAGCTTGCAGACAGTATGTGAGGGAGGATAGGCAGGTGACAGAGAAGGGGAGCGCTCAGACCGAAGATGTAGGGGAAAGGGAAGAAAAAGATAACGTTGTTTGCACCGTAAGGGATAAACAGAGAGTAAGAGGTGGAGAATTTCTTAAATGCATCTATTTTAATGCTAGGAGCATTGTAAGAAAAGTGGATGAGCTTAGAGCATGGATTGATACCTGAAAATATGATATTGTAGCTATTAGTGAAACATGGTTGCAGGAGGGGTGTGATTGGCCACTAAATATTCCTGGATTTTGTTGCTTCAGGTGTGATAGAATCAGAGGGGCAAGAGGGGGAGGTGTTACATTGCTTGTCAGAGAAAATATTACAGGGGTGCTTTGGCAGGATAGTTTAGAGGGCTCGTCTAAGGAGACTATTTGGGGGAATTGAGGAATGGGAAAGGTATAATAACACTTATAGGGGAGTATTATAGACCACCTAATGGGGTGAGAATTGGAGGAGCAAATTTGTAAAGAGTTAGCAGATATTTGTAGAAAGCACAAGGTTGTGATTGTGGGAGATTTTAATTTTCCACACATAAACTGGGAAGCCCATACTGTAAAAGGGCTGGATGGTTTGGAGTTTGTAAAATGTGTGCAGGATAGTTTTTTTGCAGCAATACATAGAGGTACCAACTAGGGAAGGGGCAGTGTTGGATCTCCTGTTAGGGAATGAGATAGGTCAGGTGACAGAGGTATGTGTTGGGGAGCATTCTGGGTCCAGTGATCACAATCACAGTGATCCAGTTTCAATATAATTCTGGAGAAGGATAGGACTGGTCTCAGGGTTGAGATTTTTGATTGGAGAAAGGCTAACATTGAGGAGATGCGAAAGGATCTAGGAGTGGGTGGGACAATTTGTTTTATGGGAAGGATCTAATAGAGAAATGGAGGTCATTTACATGTGAAATTGAGAGTACAGAATCTTTATGTTCCTGTTAGGTTGAAAAGAAAGGTTAGAATTTCGAGAGAGCCATGGTTTTCAAGGGATATTGGAAACTTGGTTAGGAAAGAGAGATATCTACAATAAATATAGGCAGCATGGAGTAAATGAGGTGCTCAAGGAATATAAAGAATGTAAGAGGAATCTTAAGAAAGAAATTAGAAAAGCTAAAAGATACAAGGTTACTTTGGCAAGTAAGGTGAAAATAAATCTGAAGTGTTTCTACAGTTATATTAGTAGCAAAAGGATAGTGAGGGATAAAATTGGTCCCTTAGAGAATGAGAGTGGATAGCTATGGGTGGAGCCAAAGGAGATGAGGGAGATTTTGAACAATTTATTTTCTTCGGTATTCACTAAGGAGAAGGATATTGAATTGTGTAAGGTAATGGAAGCAAGTAGGGTAGTTATCGAAGCTATGATGATTAAAGAAGAGGAAGTTGGATAAGTCTCCGGATCCTGACAGGATATTCCCTGGGACCTTGAGGGAAGTTAGTGTAGAAATAGCTGGGGCTCTGACAGAAATATTTCAAATATCATTAGAAACGAGGATGGTGCTGGAGGATTGGCGTATTGCTCATGTGGTTCCATTGTTTAAAAAGGTTTTTAAGAGTAAACCTAGCAACCACCAGCCTGTAAGTTTGATGTCAGTGGTGGGTAAATTAATGGAAAGTATTCTTAGAGATGGTATACATAATTATCTGGACAGACAGGGTCTGATTAGGAACAGTCAACATGGATTTGTGCATGGAAGGTCATGTTTGACAAACCTTATTGAATTTTTTGAAGAGAATACTTGGAAGGTTGATGAGGATAAAGCAGTGGATGTTGTCTATATGGACTTCAGTAAGGCCTTTGACAAGGTTCCACTCAGGTTAGTTAGGAAGGCTCAATCTTTAGGTATTAAAATTGAAGTAGTAAAATGGATTCAACAGTGGCTGGATGGGAGATGCCAGAGAGTAGTGCTGGATAACTGTTTGTCAGGTTGGAGGCCGGTGACTAGTGGTGTGCCTCAGGGATCTGTACTGGGTCCAATGTTGTTTGTCATATACATTAATGATCTGGATGATGGAGTGGTAATTTGGATTAGTAAGTATGCAGATGATACTAAGGTAGGTGGCGTTGTGGATAATGAAGTAGGTTTTCAAAGTTTGCAGAGAGATTTAGGCCAGTTAGAAGAGTGGGCTGAATGATGGCAGATGGAGTTTAATGCTGATAAGGGTGAGGTGCTACATTTTGGTAGGACTAATCAAAATAGGACATACATAGTAAATGGTAGGGCATTGAGGAATGCAGTAGAACAGAGTGATCTAGGAATAATGGTACATAGTTCCTTAAAGGTGGAATCTCATGTGGATAGGGTGGTGAAGAAAACTTTTGGTATGCTAGCCTTTATAAATCAGAGCAATGAGTATGAGTTGGGATGTAATATTAAAATTGTCCAAGGCATTGGTCAAATTTCAAGTATTGTGTACAGTTCTGGTCACCAAATTATAGGAAAGATGTCAACAAAATAGAGAGAGTACAGAGGAGACTTATTAGAATGTTACCTGGGTTTCAGCACCAAAGTTACAGAGAAAGGTTGAACAAGTTAGGTCTTTATTCTTTGGAGAATAGAAGGTTGAGGGGGGACTTGACAGAGATATTTAAAATTGTGAGAGGGATAAATAGAGTTCACATGGCTAGGCTTTCTCCATTGAGAGTAGGGGAGATTCAAACAAGAGGACATGAGTTGAGAGTTAGGGGGCAAAAGTTTAGGGGTAACACGAGGGGCAACTTCTTTACTCAGAGAGTGGAAGCTGTGTGGAATGAGCTTCCAGTAGATGTGGTAGAGGCAGGTTCAGTATTGTCATTTAAAAAAAATGGATAGGTATATGGACAGGAAAGGAATGGAGGGTTATGGGCTGAGTGCAGGTTGGTAAGAGTGAGCGTTCAGCACGGACTAGAAGGGCAGAGATGGCCTGTTTCTGTGCTGTAATTGTTATATGTAGACATGGTCAAGAGGTTCAGTTGTTGCTCAGACCATTGATCTACTTTGGGAAGAAATGTGATCTACATGACTTTGACCATGAAATGATTGTTGGTGCCAGTCAGGGCGTTTTGACGATCTCAAGAACTGCTGATCCTCTGGAGTTTTCATGCACCTTGTTTTCGGGAGTTTGCAGAGAATAGTAAAGAAAAACTTTGCTAGTATAATCCAATGAGTGGCAACTCTATGGGCCAAAATACATTGCTAATGAGAGAGGTCAGAGAACAGCCAAAGTAGCTAAAGCTGACAGGAAGGCAACAATAACTCAAATAATCATGCATTACAACAGTTTTGTACAGAAGAGCATCTCTGAATGCATGATATGTCTAACGCTGAAGTGGACAGGCTACAGCAGCAGAAGACTGAGGATACACTCAGTGGCTGCTTTATTAGATGCCCGAGGTATCTAATGAGCCAGTGATCACTGAGTGTAATTTACTACACTGAGGACCTCAAAACTTGACTCTCTCAATCTTTAGCCCAGAAATCTGAGGTATAATCCAGTAACTTAATCACTACTCTGAGTGTAGTCTTTTTGACAATCCAGTTCAAGAATGAATGACTGAAACATTTGGCAAGATATACATAGTTTACTTCTTGTTTCACTGCCTAGAAATGATTAGTAAGAATCAAAAGTTGCCTCTGATAAATTTGCTATTTTTCTACTAATGATCCATCTGAAGATGTCAATGTTAACATGGACACTGCAGCAATTTTTACCTTAAGTAGCACCTTTTTATTTGAGTTCATAGACAATTGTGAGCCACTAGAGAAGACTCTAATTAATGCAAATCTTTGAATGTCCAATTTCAGCTGTCCACAAGCATTTATGACCTGCTATGGTTAAGGTTCATTCAAATTGATTAAAACTGTTCTTGAAGTTCAATGCAAAATTTGCAGACCTTTTATGTCCATCCTTCTAAGTTCATTAAGCAATGGATACAAATTCTCCACCTCCGCTCGATTACAAATGTCGACAAAACAAGACTCAATAAAATATATTGACAGATCTTTCCCAGAATAATAATTTAGATAACTCAGTTGGCGTTTGCTGATACATCTAACATCTAGGAAATTTGCTGAGCTCAATTAAACCTTCTCGCACCCGATGTTCTCCAAGCGCAGATGTTCCCCACAATAAAATAAATTTAGAATAAAGCTTCAGGTGATAGTTGTACTGAAAAAAAATCCTTTGAAGAATTAAAAAGCTGTTCATTATTTGTATAAAAGGAAATTGCAACTCATTACTTAAGCAATTAAATAGCATCCTTCATATTCTTTAAGGATGTTTCCAAATGCTTTGAAGGCAACAAAGTGCTCACAGAATTTCAGTTTGTCACTCATCCCGCTCTCCTCTGCTATCAGATTCCTTCTTCTGCAGTCCATTAACTTTTCCTCCCATCTCTTTCTAGCTTCTCACTTCATTATCTCCCCCACCCCCCCCCCCCATCCCCTACCTACCCACCTTCCCCTCATCTGGCTTCACCTCCTAGCTTGTACTCCTTCCCCTTCCTCACCTTCTTCTGGCTTCTTCCCCCTTCCTTTCCAGTTGTGAAACATCGTGTTTATTCCCCTCCATGGATGTTGCCTTCCCTGCTGAGTTTCTCTAGCATTTTGTGCACATTGCTCTAGATTTCCAGCATCTGCAGAATCTTTTGTGTTGATGATTCTGGAAACTGTTTCTGAAGGAAAGAAACTGCTTGAAAAGGGTAACAGGATTGAGTATGGATTTAGGAAGAAGAATCATGGTTGGTTAACCTAATTCAGTTCTTTGAGGAGGTGACTTGTAGAGTAGATGAATGAATTAGCAGAAGCTTTATTCATGGATATTCAGAAAGTGTTTGATAAAGGTCAAAGATTACTTCTGTTTGTCACATGTACATTGATGCTGAGTGTGTGTTTTCAGGTTCCTGAACATTCTACATGATGTTGACAATGAGAAGGGGGAGTGTCCTCGATGATGAGGGTCCTTAATGATGGTGGTGTAGTAGGGTGGCACAGTAGTACTGTGGTTAGCACTATGCTTTACAATACCAGCGACCCAGGTTCAATTCCCGCCACTGCCTGTACGTTCTCCCCATGAACATATGGATTTCCTCCGGGTGTTCCAGTTTCCTCCCATTGTCAAAAGATATACTGGATGAAAGGGTAATATATCAGTGTAAATTGCCCAATAATTAGGCAAGGATTAAATTGTGGGATTGCTGGGTGATGTGGCTTGAAGGGGCAGAAGAGCAAATTTCATGCTGTATACCATTAAATAAATGCCAAATTTAGAGGCATTGCCTATCGAAAGTGTACTCGATATTAGGGTGGCTTGTGCTCATGATGGAGCTGGCCGAGTCAACAACACCCTGCAGCTTCTCTGATCCTGTGCATTGATGCCTCCACACCAGATGGTGATACAACCAGTCTGAATACTCTCACTTCAGAGAAGAGACACAGCCTCAGATTAAAGGAGACACAAGAGGATGCAAATGGTGGAACTCACAGCAACATACAAAGGGATGCAAGAACGCACCGGCTTCAGAAATCCACACCAGCATCTGTCTGTTGATTTCATCTGGTGCTTTGTGTGTTCCTGCCCAAGTTGAGTAGCATAGCTGTCAGATACACTGTAATTCCACCCGTCTTCAGACTCATCAGTACTTCACTGAAGAGTTCACGTTGAATTTTGTGCCCACAGTTTAGAGTTGGACTTGTCCGCTCAAACTTCTGACCCAGAGGCCAAGAGTTCAGTCAGCTAAATGACAGCTGCCAATAACCCTTGCTGCGACGGTCCTTCATCCCCCTCCCCAAAAAAATCCACTGTGCAACACATTTTGAAGGTATGATATAGTAGCACTTTAAGAAGTGGTACTGCCACATTACAAGATCATAAGACTCTAAGATATAGGATTAGAATTAGGCCATTTGGCCCCGCGAGTCTGCTGTGTCATTTCATTATGGTTGATTCATTTTTCCTTTCAGCCCCAGTCTCCTGCCTTCCCCCTCCCCACAGCCCTTCATGCCTTGATCAATCAAGAATCTATCAAGCTTTTCCTTAAATATACATTAAGTCTTGCCCTCCACAGTTGCCTATGGTAAAGAATTCCAACAGATTCACCTCCCTATGGCTAAAGAAATTCCTTATCTCCATTTTAAAATGACACCACTCTCTTCTGAGGCTGTGTCATCTGGTCTTAGACATTCCCACCACAGGAAACATCCACACCATATTCACTCTGTCAAGGCCTTTCACTATTCGATAGGTTTCAATTAGGTCACCCTTCACTCTTCTTAATTCTAGGGAATCCAGGCCCTGAGCCACCATGTGCCCTTCAAACTTCAAACTTCAACCTTCAAACCAGTGTGTTATGAAGTTTCAATATTACATCTTTGCTTTTATATTCTAGTTCTGTTGAAATGAATGCTAACATAGTATTTGTCTTCCTCACCACAGACTCAACCTGCAAATTAACCTTTAGGGAATCCTGCACAAGGACTCCCAAATCTCTTTGCATCTCAGATTTTTGCATTTTCTCTCCACTTAGAAAATAGTCAACCCTTTTATTTCCTCTACCAAAATGCATGACAGCACACTTTCCAACACTATTCTATCTGCCACTTCTTTTCTCCATTTTCCTAATATGTCCAAGTCCTCCTGTAGCCTTCACATTTCCTCAAAACCACCTGCCTCTCCACCTATCTTTGATCATCTGCAAACTTTGCAACAAAGCAATCAATTCCATCATCTAAATCATTGACATATAGTGTAAAACAAATCTGTCCCAACACAGACCCCTATAGAACACCACTCATCACTGGCAACCAACCAGAAAAGGCTCCTTTTATTCTACTCTGTCTCCTGCCAATCAGCCACTGCACACTTAAGCTGGAGCACCACACGAGTACTTCAATAATGACAAACATTGATGCCTAGAAGGTTTCAAATTAATCCAGCTTTGTATTAGATCACATCAAGAAAATCTTGACCATTAATAGATGAGTAATACTCTATTGCTATTTCTTGAGAAAGTCTAAAGTCAAAGTCAATTTCATTTTTACATTCACTAATACATGAATGCACAGATGCAATAAGAAACTTATTTGCAGCAGCACAGGCAAATAGCAAGGGAGATACAAAATCCACAAGGAAAACATAACATTATGCAAATTTATACAGGATAAAGAACAATTAAGACAACAAAAGTCCATTGAATCAGAATCATTTTATTGCCATTAAGTGAAACGTAGCAGAATTGTGGTTCAGTGCCAAACAAAACACAGGACAATACCATAGCAAACAACAACAAACAAGACTATAGTGCAAACAGCCATAAGCAGTCAACAATTAGCAGGACAGTCACATGTGCAAATGTCAATAATCAAACTTAAATAAATGTGAACATATGAACAGACTCAATAATTGTCAACAGAACAAGGAGATCAAGAAAGACCATTTAACGGATGTTGTGCAGGGACAGTTAGGGTATTACACCTGAGTGGGTTTTGTTGAGAAGCTGGATAGCTACTGGAAAGAAGCTTTGGAGATGACATGTAGCCTTGGTGGTAATGGATTTGTGTCTCCCTGAAGGCAATTTGGTGAATAGGTGATTCCTAGGGTAGCTGGAGTCAACAGCTATTTTTTTTTCCAGCTCTTTTCTTCAGTCTTTCAATGAACAAGCCAATGATCTTCTCCAATGAGTGGGCCACTCACTTCTACCTGGACTAGGAGAGGGAGGAGGCAGAGAGGAAGCCAAATAGTGAGAGGTGATCACAACACTCTCAAAGATGGCTGAGTAAAAATTCAGCATACGCTGAGCAGTTAAATTTTCTAGGCTGGTTTAGGATGACCAATCTCTCCTGGGCTTTCAAAGTGGTTATAGTGTTGCTATACTGAGGTAGTGACCGAGTTGGTGCAGGATGGTTCAAATATCAAATGGTTGAAGAGAAGTGGCTGTTTCTGAACCCAGTGGTGCCTGATGTCAGGCTTCTGTACCTCCTGCTCAATGGAATCTGCAAGACAAAAGCACAGCCCAGATGGTGGTAATCACTGTTGATGGATGTTGCTTTCTTGAGGTGGGAACACTTTTGCTGTTGTGGAGAAATATGACCATACTGTACTGGGCTGAGTCCACCATTCTCTGCAGTTTCTTACATCCTTGTGCCTTCAAATTGCCATAGCAGATGTTAAATCTGATTGTTTAACTCAGATTAGTCTGTTTAATTGTTATTTTCTTTGCATTTTAACAACTAATTATCTGCTTGAATTTTAAGCAGTTATCTCTCTCATATATACACAAACACACACACACAGTTTAATATGCCTCTAGTAGCTATACAAAGTATAATTCTAGAATGCTCTGGAAGTTTTTGTTCTACATGAAGTAAGTGCTTTCTAACTGGTTAATTCTTAACTGGAGGTTTGAATGAGTTATTTCCTTATTTCTGGATGTAAAATAGCTAAACAAAGCAGCACCATCTTTATTCCTATCCTGTTCCATCATTGGCTGTTCAACTTTCCTATTAATAAAACAATTGTGAACCAACAAGTTTTCTGCCTCTTACCCGACTTCTGAAAGAATCTTGGATCAAAAGCATTAGAATCCAACACGGACCATGATGCAAACAGTCATGATATTTTCAACAGTATATCTGAAGAAATTTGTTTGAATGTTTCGTGACATGCCAAACCTTCTTAACCTTCGAAGACAGTAAAGTTTCTGTGGCACATTCATTCCTTGTGATCCCTTCCTTGCATCTAGAAAGATTTCTTGGAGATTCAGCCATCTTTGAGCCATTAATCTGTATCGGTACTGCCATCCATGATAACATACCAAATACCTACTGAACACAGAATAACCTCTATGAATAATAGTCCAATGTCTGCAATAGGATCCTTCTTGGAACAGTGATTTTCATCTGTACCTGACTCAGTACATAAAGCTTGCACAAAACTGCCAAGGAAATACTACTCAGTAGATCTATTTAAATTAGGGATTCCCAGCCTTTTTTAAATGGACCTCTACCATTAAACAAGGGGTTGGTGGAGCCCATGAATGGGAACCCCTGATTTAAAGGAACGGGACCCCTCATTACAGGCGAGTTACTGCTTTGATCTCTTAAGCTGCTGATTAGCTTTTGGGCTTTTTTTTGGATTGGATTCCAATTTAATAGTCAATTGGGAGGTGCTGCTTATTAACCTAATAAAACCCTGCTGCAAAGACGATGATACAATGGAAGAAAATTTTTATCCTTCCGAAGAGATACAAACTGAAATTATTTTGTTTTACTCACGTAGCATTGCTTTACAAAGGACCGATCTACTGCACACATCCTAACCTTATTTAAGAAAAGACATCCTTACAGAGAGGAGTCACTGGATTGATCACTGGGGTTGAGGGGGAGAGACAAAGACATGGTAATGTAACTGTTAGCATAGTGATAGGGGTTCAGTTCCACGGCTGTCCGTGAGGAGTTTGTACATTCTCCCTGTGACCACATAGGTTTTCTTTAGATGCTCTGGTCTGCTCCCTCATCTCAAATATTTACAGATTAGGGTTAGAAAGCTGTGGGCAGGATATGTTGATACTGTGACACTTGTGGGCTGCCTAGTACAATCCTCACTGATTTAATCTGAAGCAAACAATGCATTTCACTATAAGCTTCAACGTACATGTGATAAATAAAGCTAACCATTATCTTGCAGGCTGCCTCCAGCACATCATAGGACTGTGATGGTTATTGTCACAGTTCACTGACTGTTTTAATGCTTCAGTGTACTGTACATGTGAAAAATAAAACCAATATTTAATCATTTCATCTTTAAAAAGGTTTACATGGCACCTTTGAGCACATTGGGGCAATACTCATTGAAGTTTAGAAGAATGAATAGTAATCATAACACAAATTTTGTGGACTTTTAATTAGATGGCTATTGAGGGGATATTACCCTTCATGAGAGTATGCAGACAAAGATATTGGAAATCATCTATTTAAAAGATCAATGGTAGTGAAGGGAGAAAATGAGAGGGCAGAAGGCAGTGAGTATGAGAACTTGGCTTAGCACTTACTACAGGACCTTGCTCACCTCAGGGAATCCATAGCAGAATTAGGGCTGACAGCAACAACCAGAAGATGACGTCTTGTGAAGGAGCAAGTGAGTGTACCTACTTCTACCCACTCTGCTAAAGACAAGGTCTGACAATTATGTAGAAATATTAATTATTATATTTTATTATTAACAAATTATTTATTTTATTTAGAGGTCATGTGGAACAGGCCCTTTCAGCCCAACAGGTGGCGTTACCCAGCAACCCACCTATTTTACTACTAGCCTTGCCACAGGACCATTTGCAATGACCAATTGGCCAACAAGCCGATACATCTTTGGACGACAGGAGGAAACTGGAGCTGTGCTGAACCAAATAAATTAGTAATCAAATGACCGGCTGAACTAATCCTCAATGCCTGGGCAATGTCTTTGTAAATGAAAGGAAGTTCTTGCCTGGGAGGGAGAGCTGTGAAGGTTCGCCGTCTGACATGTGAAGAGAGATCACTATGACTAGACTTACTGGAGTATAGAAAAATGAGAATTAACACACACAAAATGCTGGAGGAACTCAGCATCTATGGAGACGAGTAAAGAGTTGCCATTTCAGGTTGAGACCATTCATTGGGACTCAATGGCAGCATTGTACAGATTAGATGAAGGAAGGAATCTAATAATGGCAACTTCCAGAACCAGGAGGTGAGGGATAAGGGGCAAGCCAATGAGGACAGTGATGAGGGGAATTTTTTTCATCAATGTGTGGTGAACCTATGGACTGCTCTGTCAAATACAGCAATCAAGGCTGAATTATTGGAAAATATTCAAGTAGTAAGATGTAATTCTAAAGACTAAATGAATGAAAGTATCTGTGGAAATAAACAGGAAAAGAATGCTCAAATTGTTTGATCCACTATGAAAACTTTCAATGGTGAAGCAGGCTTGATGGGCTGAATGGTCCACTCTTTATTCTGTATATTTCTGAGATGGTGATGAGGAGGAACTTCTTTCCAAAAGGTTGTTATTCTTTGTTAAGTCACTAAATGCATTCAAATATGAGACAGACGGAATGCTACTCGTTCAGGAGTTTTAGGTTTACAGGAAAGTGGCAGTAAGTCACAATCCAGTCAGTGGTAGACTTGTGTTGTGAGGGTCTATGTCCTATTTCTGCTCACATGTTCTCATTGGAAGGAGAATTTCTTCTTGTATCCTGTTTAATTCTTTTTAAAAAATGTAAGATTAGCTGCTCAATATAACATTTTCATTATCAGACCAGGTTTATTATCACTGAAATTTGTTATTTTGTGTAATACACAAAACATAGTATAAAATTACATTAAGAGATGTAATGGCTATTCTAACACACTACTGCCGCCGATGACGACTTAGCATAAGGATTTATCTTGTATGATGTGCCCTCTGATCAATTATAGTCAGTAAGGTTTTGTCAAAGGCAGTGCCTTACGAGCCTGATTCAAATTTTGGGGATGTAACTAAACACATTGACAAAGGTAGAGCTGCCGATGTAGTGTATATGGATTTCAACATGGTACTTGATAAGGTACCCCCATGCAAAGCTTATTGAGAAAGTAAGGAGGCATGGGACCCAAGGGGACATTGCTTTGTGGATCCAGAACTGGCTTGCCCACAGAAGACAAAGAGTGGTCGTAGACAGGTCATATTCTGCATGGGGGTCACAGTGGTGTGTCTCAGGGATCTGTTCTGGGACCCCTACTCTTCATATTTTTATAAGTGACCTCGATAAGGAAGTGGAGGGATGGGTTAGTGAATTTGCTGAAGACACAAAGGTTGAGGGTGTTGTGGATAGTGTGGAGGGCTGTCAGAGTTTACAGCAGGAGATCGATAGGATGCAAGATTGGGCTGAGAAGTGGCAGATGGAGTTCAACCCAGAAAAGTGTGAGGTGGTTCATTTTGGTGGGTCAAATATGATGGCAGAATATAGCATTAATGGTAAGACTCTTGGCAGTGTTGGGGATCACAGGGATCTTGGAGTCAGAGTCCATAGGACACTTAAAGCTGCTGCGCAGGTTGACTCTGTGGTTAAGAAGGCATACAGTGCATTGGCCTTCATCCATCATGGGATTGAGTTTAAGAGCCAAGAGGTAATATTGCAGCTATATAGGACTCTGGTCAGACACCACTTGGAGTATTGTGCTCAGTTCTGGTCACCTCACTACAGGAAGGATGTGGAAACCATAGAAAAGGTGCAGAGGAGATTTACAAGGATGTTGCCTGGATTGGGGAGCATGCCTTATGAGAAAAGGTTGAGTGAACTCGGCCTTCTCTCCCTGGAGTGACCGAGGATGAGAGATGACCTGATGGAGGTGTACAAGATGATGACAGGCATTGATCTTGTGGATAGTCAGAGGCTTTTTCTCAGGGCTGAAATGGCTAGTATGAGACAGCATAGTTTTAAGGTGCTTGGAAGTTGGTACAGAGCAGAAGTCAGGGGTAAGTTTTTTTTATAACGCAGAGAGTGTGGTAAGTGCGTGGAATGGGCTCCTGGCAGCAGTGGAGGTGGATATGATAGCGTCTTTGAAGGGACTCCTGGATAGGTACATGGAGCTTAGAAAAATAGAGGGCTATGGGTAAGCCTAGGTAATTTCTAAGATAAGGACATGTTCAGCACATCTTTGTGGGCTGAAGGGCCTGTATTGTGCTATAGGTTTTCGATCCTTCATTAGCATCTGGCAAAACTTACAATCTTGAAGCAATGCAACTAAGCATAATTAAGATTAAGTAGGTGTAACAAAGCGGCCAATAAAAGATATGACATCTAGCAGTCCCCAGAACCAAACTGTTTATCAAAGCATAAACAGTAGCTGAAATATTTGCTTTTACCACACCCCCACCACCCCCAAGACTAGCTACATATTAAACATTCAATACAGAGTACAAATCAGATAGAGAACAGATGAATGGCTCTGACAAGAAAGAAAGAAATCGTATATATTGGTGCAAAAAAGATAAACCAAATAGTGAGGTAGTGTTCATGGGTCCATCGTCAATTCATAAACCTGATGGCCAAAGTCGTTTCTAAAATGTCAAGTGTCTCTCTTCAGGTAACTGTGCCTCGCTTCTGATGGTAGTAAGGAAAAGAGGGCATGTCCTGAATGCTGAGGATGATGCCACCTTTTCAAAGCATCGCCTTTTGAAGAAGCTCTTTAGTGGGATATCACTATATATCATTTAATTTTCAACATTACTGCAATAAAGGAAGATAAATTATAGGTTGTCAGTCTCATTGGGACAACACAAGGTTGTGAACTGCACGATATAATGCTGGTTTTTCAGAATCAGATTTAATATCACTGCCATACATTGTGAAATGTGTTGTTTTGTGGCAACAGTACATTGTAATAAGAAAATTAAATTACAATAAGATATATAAACAATTAAATAAGAATTGCAAAGTGAGGTAGTGTACAAGGGTTCATTGTCCGTTCAGAAATCTGATGACAGAAAAGAAGAAGCTGTTCCTAAAACAGAGTGTCTTCAGGCTCCTGCAACTCCTCCTTAGTAGTAATGAGAAGAGGGCATGTTTTCAGTGATTAGTCCAGCCTGAAGGAAATCCATAACCTATTTGACTAGAGAGTCTTTGTAGCTGAGTGGGTGGGAATTCAGGAGATCCTCTCACTTTTGTGAGAAGGAGTTCACAAAGAGATTAAAAAGTTCACATTGATCAGAACAACTGTAATTTCTCTGGTCTTTCTATCATAGCAAACAGACGTGACAGATGTTTATTTGTTGATTCATGCCAACATTATTATTCCCAATTGGAAATGAGAAAAAGTGTGTGACAGGTTGGAGACGTACTAGGCCTTTACAATAACTTAGCTAATCACATCACATTGCTTGATTATAAATTATCCCCTTAAATTGCAGCATAACATCTGTGCAAGTGTCTTGAATTTAGATCTTTACAGCGAAGCTCTTCATTTCCCTTATTGAATTCTGGAATGCACAAGACCATAAGACATAGGAGCATAATTAGACCATACAGCCCATCAAGTCTACTCTGCCATTCCATCTTTGCTGATTTGTTACCCCCCTCCAACTCATTCTCCTACCTTCACCCCGTTACCTTCAGCACCCTTACTCATCAAGAATTTAACAACCATCATTTTATACCCAATGAGTTAGTCTCCACAACCTTCTGTGCCAATGAATTCCATAGATTCACCACCCTCTGGCTAAAGAAATTCATCCTCAACTCTGTTCTAAACTGATTCTCTTCTATTTTGGGGCTGTGCCCTTCGGTTCTAGACTCCACCATTATAGGAAGCATCCTCTACACATCCACTTTATCTAGGTCTTTCAATATTTAAATGGGTTCCAATAAAATTCCCCCTCATTCTTCTAAACTCCCGAGAGTACAAGCCTGGAGCCATTAGACGTTCCTTATAATTTAACCATCTCATTGCTGGGATCATTCTCACGAACGTCCTCTTGACTTCTCCTCCGCCAGCACCTGCTTTCTTAGATGAGGGGCTCCAAAGCTGCTTACAGTACTCCAAGCATTGTGTGACAAATGCCTTAGAAGTTACCACACTTTATACTTTACAAGAGGACCACTCGACAATTTTATGGCCAAAAGAACATCTTTATCTGGGACGGCAAATGATATTTACAATACAGAGGCTTTCAGGTACCTCGTGCGGCATGGGTGGTGGAGCTACGTACAATGCATACCGGAAGAAAAAACCTTGTCGAGCCCAGAACCCGCCTCTTGTTACCAACAGCTTCCTGATTAGTATGAACTTACTTTTGATAATGCTCACATTACAACATAAAGACTCAGAAGAAGGCTCACAAATTGATACTCCCATCTCCCACCAAGGCTCCCAAAATGTTCTCTATGGGCAATTCCACAGTGTTAATATTCCACTGACCTGGAAAAATTGCAAAAATTTAAGTACTTACCAGTTCCAAATATGGCAACGCTTCATTGTTAGTAAAGTCAGAAAATTCACAGAGAGTCATATAGTTGTGGTACAGCATGGGAACAGGCACTTCAGCTCAAATTATCCATTCTAACTAAATTGCCATAAGACCATAAGAAGGTGAGGTGAGATCCTCCGTCAGCAGGGTTGATCATGGATATTGCATCCAAGTTGTCTAGATACACAAGCCCAGGCAGTATGACATGGAGATCAAGTGGTTGTCCATGTAGCAACCTCCAGCTCTCCATGCACCTGACGAACCCAAAGTAATGGCAGAGACATGTTGGTACCAGCAGCATCACAGGAGATGTCAGTCAGCACGGACTCAATATAGGAGTGCCTTTAGCTCTGGACTCCCCACCACACCACACCCAAAACCCTGGGGTTTACTCCTGAAGCCTTCCCCATGGGTGGGTATAGCCACAAAGTAGTGGAGGATTGTGATCAGAGTTTTCCTTCTCCTAGGAGAACTGCCCAGCCAGGGCTGATGAGTCCCATCTGGCCAAAGTGACTGCTTTTATGGCGCTAGCAACCCATCTTTGCCTCTTCTCCTTTCAGTAGGAACAGTTCCCCCAGGCTTGGTAACTAACCCATACATAAAGACCAGGAACTGGACTTGGTTATGAGAGGCTATTTGAGGTGCACACCATTGGGAACATTTAATAGGTAGTGGGAAATTATCCCCAATACCACCTCCCTCCAGATATGACAACCTTAAGATGTAGGAGCAAGATTAGGTAATTTGGCCCATCAAGTCTGCTCTGCCATTTCATCATGGCTGATCCATTTCCCTCTCATCCCTATTCTTCTGCCTTCTCCCTATATCCCTTCATACTCTCACCAAACAAAATCTATCAACCTATGCCTGAAATATAGCCAATATACCCAGTGGCCTCCACAGCCACCTGTAGCAATGAATTCTATAGATTCACCACTCTCCAGCTAAGGAAATTCCTTCTCTTCTCCTCAAGCCACAAGACCAAACACCATAAGACATAGGAGTGGAATTAGGTGATTTGGTCCAATTGGTCTGCTCTGCCATTCAGTCATGTCCAATCCCTTTTTCTCATTCTCATCCCCATTTCCTAGCCCTCTCCCCATAAGCTTTTATGCCATTTCCAATCAAGAACCTATCAATCTCTGCCTTAAATACATCCACAGCTGCATGTGGCAACTAATTCCACAGATTCACCATTCTCTGTCTAAAGAGATTTCTCCACATCTGTTTTGAATGGACACCCCTCTATCCTGGGCTGTTCCCTCTTGTCCTAGACTCTCCCACCATGGGAAACATCTACTCTGTCAGGCCTTTCAACATTCGAAAGGTTTCAATGAGGTCCATCTTCATCCTTCTAAATTCCATCGAGAACATGACCCAGAGTCATCAAATATTCACCATATAACTCTTCCATTCCTGTAACCATCCTTGTGAATCTCCTCTGGACCCTGTCCAGTATATCGCTTCCAAGATGAAGACCCCAAAACTGTTCACAATACTCAAAGCGAGGCCTCACCAATGCCTTATAAAGCCTCAACATCATATTCTGCTCTTGTATTCTAGACCTCTTGAAATGAATTCTAACATTGCATTTGCCTTCCTCACCACTGAATCAACCTGCAAATACCTTTACAAGGACTCGCAGGTCCCTTTGCATCCCAGATTTTTTGTATTTTCTCTCCATTTAGAAAATACTTCACACATTTCCACTATCAAAGTGCATGACCATGCATTTTCCAACATCGTATTTCATTTGCCACTTTCTTGCCCATTCTCCTAATCTGTCTGTCCATCTGTATCCTACCCATTTCCTCAACACTACCTGCCCCTCCACCAATCTTCGTATCATCCACAAACTTGGCAACAAAGCCATCTATTCCATCATCTAAATCATTTATATACAGCATAAAAAGAAGCAGTCCCAACACCAACCCCTGCGGAACACTGCTACTCACTGGCAGCCAACCAGACAAGGATCCTTTTATTCCCACTCACTGCCTCCTACCAATCAGCCAATGCTCTAACCATGTCAGTAACTTTACTGTAATACCATGGGCTCTTAACTTGGTAAGCAGCCTCTTGTGTGGCACCTTGCCAAGGGCCTTCTGAAAGTCCAGATATACAACTTCCCCTACATCCCCTTTATCTATCCTACTTGTAACCTCCTCAAAGAATTCCAACAGGTTTGTCAGGCAGGATTTTCCCTGAAGGAAACCATGCTGACTTTGTCCTATCTTGTCCTGTGTCTCCAAGTACTCCATTACCTCATCCTTAACAACTGACTCTAACATCTTCCCAACCACTGAGGTCAGGCTAACTGGTCTATAATTTCTTTTCTGCTGCCTTCTTCCTTTCTCAAAGAGTGGAGTCACATTTGCAATTTTCCAGCCCTCTGGCACATGTCAGAGTCCAATGATTTTTGAAGGATCATTGCTAATGCTGCCACAATATCTAACTCTACCACCTAGAGTGCAGTTCATCTGGCCTGGGTGACTTATGTACCTTTAGATCTTTCAGCTTTTTGAACACTTTTCTTTTGTAACAGTAACTGCACCCACTTTTCTTCCTTCACACTCTACAACATCTGGCACACTACATCTGCCACAGTGAAGACTAATGCAAAATACTCATTTAGTTCATTTGCCATCTCCTTGTCTCACATTAATTTCTGCTGCCTCATTTTCTAGTAGACTCTATCCACTTTCATCTTTTTCCCCATACTTGAAAAAGCTTTTACTATCCACTTTGATATTATTTGCTAGCTTGATTTCCTATTTCATCCTTTCTCTTCTAATGATTCTTGTAATTGCTCTAGGTAGGTTTTTAAAAACTTCCTAATCCTCTATCATCCCACTAATTTGGACTATGGTATTAATGGATTTATGGCTAAATTTGCTTATGATAGAAAGATAGGTGGAGGAGCAGGTAGTTTTGAGGAAACAGAGAGCCTGCAGAGAGACTTAGATAGTTTAGGGGAATGGGCAACAAAATGGCAAATGAAATACAATATTGGAGAGTGTACGGTCATGCACTTTGGTGAAAGAAATAAATGGGAAGTCTATTATGTAGATGGGGAGAGAATTTAAAATGCAGAGATGCAAAGTGACTTGGGAATCCTTGTGCAAGATACCCTAAAGGTCAACCTCCAAGTTGAGTTGGTTGTGAAGATGGTGAATGCAATGTTGGCATTCATTTCTAGAGTATAGAATCCAAGAGTAGGAACGTGATGTTGAGGCTCTATCAGGCACTCGTGATACCACACTTGGGTAAAGAAGACGGTAGAAGGAAAAACATTGTGGTCACTAATTGAACAGAAAACTGCCTTTTTCAAAAACTCCCTTCTGGAAAGTGCTGTAGAGCTATTGAAACAAAAACTTCACGCCGTCTTAAAAGTTACTTCCCTGGGTAGTTAATGTGAGCAACCATTCTAATTAGTCTCCCTACAGCCCCCTCTAACTATTGCCTCCATCGTTGTACTGCGAACACTTTAAACCACTTTTATAATGCCGTTTACTTTGTAAATACATGGCATTTATGCACATTTTATTCCAAATCCAAATTCCAAATTTTACCTATATGTTTTTTTCATAATTACTGAATCTTATTGCTTTTTATTGCTTGTCATGCCAACTCACCACACCAGATTCCAAATGCATGGCACGTATATGGCAAATAAAGTTGATGCTTGATCCTGGATCGATAAAAGGATGTGGGCCAAAAATGAAATGTAGCGGGGCCAATAAGTGGTGGATACAGCCCAGTCCATCATGGGTAAAACCCTCACCATCATCAACGCACATTTACATGGAGTGCTGTCGCAGGAAAGCAGCATCCATCAGGGACTCCCACCAACCAGACTATACTCTCGTCTCACTGCTGCCATCTGGGAGGTGGTACAGGACCTTGGGTCCCACATCACCAGGCTCAGGAACAACTCAAACATGAGGCCTTGAACCAGAGGGGGTAAACTGACTCAGCCCAACACAGAACTGGTTCCCACATTCTATGGACTCACTTTTCAGGATTCTGCAACTCGTGGTCTCAATATTTATTGCTCTTTTGGGTATTTGGATATTCTGTTCTCTTTCGTATCATGGTTGTTTGCCAGTCTTTGTTGTGTGTGGTTTTTCATTGATTATATTGTGATTGTTTGCACTTGCCATGAATCTCGAGGTAGTATGTGGTGACACATGCACCTTGGTAATAAATCTCCTTTGAAAATTGAACTTTGAAATGGTACTAGTATGAATGGTGTGAATACAATGGGCTAAAAGGCCCGTTTGTGTGTTGTACAACTCTCTGCGAATCTATGACTCTATATTTTGTTTTGCAGCATTTTACTCAGCAAAAAATAACTTCAGAAATGCAAAATTGTTGTTTTATAAGGACATTTGCTAAATAATCTAAGGAAACTTTTGTTGGGGTTATGCCAACTGACTGCCATGTGAAAGACTTCTGTCAAAGAAAGCTTTTGCAACAGTTAACCAGCTGAAATGAATTTGAAGGATCCTATAAACAAAGGTCCATACCTTGAGAACAGGGTTTCTTAACCTTTTTTATGCCATTAACTAATATCAATAAACTAGGGATCATTGGACTCCAGTTTGGGAACTCCTACTTTATTATGATAAAATCCAAAAAATCTAAATAACAATTAAATAAAATCAGCACACGCTGGAAATCATAAACACAAGAGTTTCTGCAGCTGTTGGAAATCCAGAGCAACACATGCAAAATGCTGGAGGTGAAGCAGTTTCTATGGAGAAATGGAGAGGAATAAGCTGTTGACGCAATGAGCCAAGAACTTTTATCACACATCATCAGTCCCAATGAAGGGCGTCAGACCCAAGGGTTGACTGTTTTGATGCTGCCTACCTAACATGCTGAACTCCTCCAATATTTTGCGTGTGTTGATCAGACAATGCTGGAAAAACTCAGAAAATCAGGCAGCATCCATGGTGAGAGAAGCAGAGTTTCATGCCTGTGATCCCTCATTAGGACAACTTTGGAGTCACTTGCATTTATGGAGTAATTTTGAAGGGTGTTAAACCACTTGTCAGCCAATGAAACACTTTTGAAATGAGCTCATTGTTGAGCTCATGCACAGAGTTACATGGTCAAATCCCACTTCAGCAACTAGAGAACTTAAATTCCAATCACATTTTAAAAATCTGAAGTAAGCCTGTCACTGTGACCAGTAAACAGCTGGATTGTCATTGAATACAACTAATGCCTTTTAGGGAAGTGTATTGTTTTTCTGGCATATATACTGTACGTATATAACATTTTTCTTTACAAAACTACAAAAGTTTATTGGCACAAAGTACAAACATCAAGCATTTTCAAGACAGTGAAACAAATTCAAATTAAAATATGATTATTATTGTCCATAAAACTGCCAATTCCCAGGGGAATTCATCACTCCCGGAAATCTCCTACTGTACCCACTGCTCCCTCTCCAAGGACAGCCAGGTACATACGTATCCTCGGAAGAGGGTCAGGAAGTCGGCCCTGGCAGACTACTTGATTGTCTGCTGCCTGGTCCCATGAATTGCCATCTTGTCCAGGCCCAGAAGCAAGCCCACCAGTAAACCCTGAGCAACCTGCCCCCACCCATTTCATATCGGGTGCCCGTGTATAAGGAGTGTGAGGTTGCAATGTAACAAAAACATGAAGAGCAGCCCCTTCAGATATTCAAATGGCTACGACCTCACATCTTGCATATACACGTGGTACTCACTCCTCCCAGACACAGAATGGACAGTGGACAGGGCGTCAGTGAACTTACTTAAAAACCCATCGCACGTTATAGCCCTAAGCAACACCTTCCACCAGCCCAGGTCCCCAATGTACACAGGAAGGACTCCCGCATAAAGATATTTCCACTCGGACTTCACATGTAAATGACAAATACAGTGCCCACTTTATTAGTTACATAATAAAAGTGGCAACCGTGTACATGCTTGAGTCTTTTGCTGCTGTAGCACATCAGTTTCAAGGCCGGATATGCTATGCATTCAGAAATGTCTTCTGCACACCAATAATGCATGGTTGTTTGAGTAACTGTCACCTGCCTGTCAACTTGAACTCGTCTGGCCTTTCTATCTGACCACTATCAGGGTGTTTCCACCCACAGAATTTTTGTTTTGTTGTTTCTCACACCCATCTCTGTAAACTTTAGAGACTACTGTGCATGAAAGTCACAGGAGATCAGCAGCTTCTGAGATTTTCAAACGATTCTGTCTGGCACCAACAATCATTCCGCCATCAAGGTCACATAGATCACATTTCTTCCCCATTCTGATGTTTGGTCTGAATAACAACTGAGTCCTTAGACCATGTCTGCATGCTATTATGCAGCAACTTGCTGCCACATGATTGGCTGATTAAATATTTGTATTGACAAGCACGTGTACCTAATAAAGTGGCCGCTGAGTCTATATATCAACTAACCTGCTTCGAGGACAGTAACAAAACTAAATTTGTGTACATCAAGCACCCACCCCCAGACAAGAATAGAGTAAGACAGTTCATTTAGTGGGCTGGATTGTTAAATATATACATACATTTCTCTAGTAACTCGGAGAATATCCCTGAATGATGCCTTTGGACCTATGAGGGAAGGAGGAGACTTTAGATACTTACTCAACCTCTCACACCGCAGTGTTATCTAGACTTCATCTGATAGACCCTTCCAGCATCTTCAACAGTGATTCAAGCCTCCTTTCCATGAAACAACACAAACCTCCCTGGTGAATATTTAAAACTTTCCCAAAATATGCTTCAGGCTTCCCTAATATTTGCTTCCAGACACAGTTGCTCTCTGATAAGTGTGTATGAATGTTTCCCTATTAAGTGACTTCTTTCTTTTGTCTACGAAAGCTGTTGGGCCCACGGAGGCAAACTAATAATATCACAGAGATAATCTCATGAGAGCAGACAAATGTCACTGCTTTCATTTAGAGATACAAAATCTACTCATTCCTAAAATAAAACTAGTAAACATGAGCTTTTTTTCCAAATGAATAATCCTCTCATGGCGCTGTCCAATAGGAATTCTTCTTCATGAACTGTCAAATTTGAAAGCTCTTCTTGAAACTCTTAGCACTTTTGCATTTCAAATTAAAAACAGCCAAAATAATTATTGTAACTCACAAAATGCTGGAGGAACCCAGCAGCTCAGGTAACTTCTACAGAGAGGAATAAACTCTCTTTCAGTCCTTTCATCAGGACAAGCATCAAAGGTTACAGGGAGAAGGCATGATAATGGGTTTAAGAGAGATAATAAATCAGCCGAGATAGAATGACAAAGACATGATGGGCCGAGCGGCCAATTTATGGTCTCAAAAAGAGCAAATTATCTCATCTCACATGGAGACAAGGGAACATGTAGGAGTGAGGTACAGCAGGTAGTTGAGTGGGGTCACAGCAAAAACCTTGGTCTTATTGACACTGAGTGGAAAAAGGTGATTGTGGACTTCTGAAAGGCTAAGATGAGGGAAGACAAAACAGCCCTCAGAGGGATCAGACTGGAGAGAGCAAGTACTTTCATATTCCTGGGTGCCAGTACCTTTGAGGATCTAACCTGGTCTCAACATGTTAATTCATCTATAAAGAAGGTATTTCATTAGAAGCTCGAGGAGATTTGGTTTGTCACCTAAAATATTCAAACACTTCAACAGATGTACCACAGAGAGCATTCTGACAGGCTGTATCACTGTCTGATATTGGGGATGGGGGGAACTAATGCACAGGATCAAAAGAAGTTACAGTAAGTTGTAAAATTAGACAGCTCCATCTTGAGGACTAGCTTCTATTGCATCCAATACAAGTTCAAGGAGTGATGTCTCAGAAGGGAACCGTCCATTATTAAGGACCCCCAACACCCAGGGCATGCCCTCTTCTCATTGTTACCATCAGGAAGGAGGTACAGAAGCCTGAAGGCACACTCTCAGCCATTCAAGAACAGCTTCTTCCCCTTTGTCATCCGATTTCTAAATGGGCATTGAACCCATGAACACTAGCTTACCTTTCTTTAATTATTTAATTAAATTATTAATATACATATACACTGCCTATAAAAAGTATTGACCCACCTCCTTTTGAAGTTTCATGTATTTTTTTTACAACATTGAATCACAATGGATTTAATTTAGCTTTTTCCCAACACTGATCAACAGAAATGACTCTTTCATGTCAAAGTGAAAACAAATTTCTACAAAGTGATCTAAATTTATTACCATTATTAAACACAAAATAATTGATTGCATAACTACTCACCCCTTTAAGTCAGTATCGAGTAGGTGCACCTTTGGCAGCAATTATAGCCTTGAGTCTTCATCAGCTTTGCATATCTGGGCATTGCAATTTTTCCCTATTCTTTTATACAAAACTGCTGAAGCTCTGTCAGATTGCATGAGTGAACAGCCCTTTTCAAATCCAGCCAGAAATTCTCAAGTGGATTAAGGTCCGGACTCTGACTTGACCCCTCCAGGACATTAATTTTGCTGTTTTTAAGCCATTCCTGTTTCACTTTGGTTTTCTGCTTGGGGTCATTGTCTTGTTAGGAAATATATCTTCTGCCTAGTCACAGTTCTCTTGCAGACTGCATCAAGTGTCCCTCCAGGATCTCGCTCTATTTTGCTGCATTCATTTTCCCTTGTACCTTCACAAGCCTTCCAGGGCGTGCAGCAATGAAGCATTACCACAGCATGATACAGCCACCACCATGCTTCAATAATATGCAGTGTTTGGCTTGTGCAAAACATGGCACTTAGTTTGATGGCCAAAAAAAACTCAACTTTGGTTTCGTTAGACCATAGAACTTTCTTCCAGCTGACCTCAGAGTCTCCCAGATGCCTTCTAAGAGATTTTTTCAACAGTGGCTTTCTCATTACCACTTTCTTATAAATCTGCAAATGGTGAAGCACCCTGGCAACAGTTGTACGCGCAGCCACTGAAGCTTGTAACTCCTCCAGAGTCATGATAAGTCTCTTGGTGGCCTCCCTCACTATTCCCCTTCTTGCACAGTCACTCAGTTTTTGAGGACTGCCTGCTCTAGGCAGATTTACAGCTGTGCCATATTTTACCCATTTCTTGATGATTGAATTAACTGTACTCCAAGGGATATTCAGGGACTTGGAAATGTCCGTATATCCATCTCCTGACTTGTGTTTTTCAATAAACCTTTCATGGAGGTGTTTGGAGTGTTCTTTTGCCTTCATAGTGTAGTTTTTAGCAGGATAGTGACTCACTAACAGTGGGACCTTTTAGATACAGGTGTATTTTTACTACAATCAATTGAAACACCTTGATTGCACAGGTGATCTCCATTTAACTAATTATGTGACTTCTCAAACCAATTGGCTGCATCAGTGATGATTTGGTTTCTCATATTAAAGGGACGGAATACTTATGCAATCAATTATTTTGTGTTTTATTTTTGTAAGTAATTTAGAACACTTTGTAGAGATCTGTTTTCACTTTGACATGAAAGGGTCTCTTTTCAGTTGAACAGTGTTAAAAAAAGCCAAATTAAATCCACTGTGATTCAATGTTGTAAAACAAAAAATAATTCCAAGGGAGGGTGAAGACTTTTTATAGGGACTGTATATACATATTGTACTGCACTTATTTATTTATCTATTTGTTTGTTTGTTTACTTGTTTATTTATTTTCTTTTTCTATGTGGTTGTGTTCTGCAGTCTGTGGCAGAGCATTCCACAGATTCACTACTCTATGGCTAAAAAAATTCCTCCTTCTGTTCCAAAAGTTCACCCCTCAGTTTTGAGGTTGTGCCCTCTGGTTCCCCACCATCGGAAACATCCTCTTCACATCCACCTTAACTAGTCCTTTCAATATTCGGTAAGTTTCAATGAAATCCCCCCCCCCCCCACATTCTGCTAAATTCCAGTGAGTACAGACCCAAAGCTGCAAAATGCTCCTCATATATTAACCCTTTCATTTCCAGAATCATCCTCGTGAACCTCCTCTGGACTCTGTCCAATGACAACACGTCCTTTTTGAGATTTGGGGCCCAAGACTGTTGACAATACTCAAAGTGCAATCTAAGGCCTGACCAGTGTATTATAAAGCCTCAGCATTATCTTCTTGCTTTTATATTCTATTCCCCTTGAAACAAATGCCAACATTGCATTTGCCTTCTTTACCACAAACTCAACCTGTGACTGACCCTTCTAGGAGTCTTGCACTTTATATCAACTGCAAACTTTGCCACAAAGCTATCAATTCTATTCTCTGAATCATTGACATTACTGATCCCAGAAGAACACCACTAGTCACTGGCAGCAATCAGAAAAGGCCCCTTTCATTCCCACTCACTGCCTTCTGCCTGTTAGCTATTCCTCTATCCATGCCAGTATCTTTCTTCATCATTAGCCTTCAAGTAAACCGAAACAACATCCTTAATAATGGACTCCAACACTTTCCCAATGTCTGAAGTTAGGTGAACTAACCTGTAGTTTCCTTCCTTTTGCCTTCCTCCCCTCTTAAAGAGTGGAGTGACATTTGCACCACCAACATAACAAGTCCATAATGTTCAGCAGAACACCAGAGAAGATAATAAGGAAAAAAACAACAGCAAAACAAAGCCCCATTTTGCATTGCTGGCCAAGATAGCACCGGCGATTAATGGTGACATTTTGTCAGACAGCTCGCAAAACTACTAGATACTTGAGTAAATATACTTTTTCTTCTGATTTCTGCATTCTGCAGCCTGTCATTTCCCTTTTATAGATGTACTTTTGAATGAACTAAAAGATCTGGTGCTCTTCAAGTCAAGTCAAGTTTATTGTCATTTCAACTATAAACTGTTGGTACAGTACACAGTAAAAATGAAACAACGTTCCTCCAGGACCCTGGTGCAATATGAAGCAACACAAAACTACACTAGACTATGTGAGACAGCACAAGGCTATACTAGACTACGTAAAACAACATAAAAACTGCACTAGTCTACAGACCTGCTCAGGACTACATAAAGTGCACAGAACAATGCAGGGCAGTACAATAATTAATAAACAAGACAATAGGCACAGTAGAGGACAAATTACAATATAATAGTAAATAATGCTCTTGCTATCTCCTGAAGAATTCAGTGAACAGGACACTGGAGAGTGCAGGTAGGGCTGGGGCAGCCATCGCTGAGGATGGAGACTGCTTCGAGGGCTGATGGAGGAAGACGGCCCCGTTGTCAGTTCCATTACTCGCATGGATTAAAGCGTTGGGTAAGATTTAAATTGTCAAGGACGAGAGCAGAAAACGAACAGGTGATCAACACCATCTGCCTGCGCTTGTCCAGTCTCCCTCTCTTCCCTCTACTACTGTTGGGCGGGTGGTGCAGGAGCCTTGGGTACCATACTGCCGGGCTCTGGAGCAATTGATGCCCTGATGCCATTGGGCTCCTGGACTGGTTTCGCTCCCCTCAGCACTGAATGGCTCTGCAGCTGTGGACTCACTTTGGGGGCTCTGTGGTTCCTGTTCCATATGTTTCTGTTTACTCGGTTTTATTATTTGCAAGTGGATGTGTAACAGCCTTGTGAGTGTTTTGTTGGTGGATTCTGTTGCGTCTCTTTGACTTGTGAGAGCCTGCAAGAAGATGAATCTCAAGCTTGTATATAGTATATATACTTTTGATACTTCGAACTTTGAATCTTTAATTCCTCCCTTACACACACACAGAGTCCTCTAACACCAGGACAGGCGTCTTTTTTAGCTTCTGTACTTCTTTTCATTTTTAAGTTAGTATCATTTTATGGTCACTGATCCTTTTATGTTGCTTATGAGACAGGAAGCCATTTAGTCCATTCTATTGATGCAGGCTCTCTGAATAACCACAAATCCCATTCCTCTGTTTATTCTGCTAATTTATTATTTCACACATGCCCTTGCTGGGATAAAGTGAATGGCATCAACAACTGTGCTGCACTGCCTCAAGTATTCCCTCAAATCCTCCAAACACCTAATATCACTTCATGCACATATATATGAGCTAATCTTATGTTATATGGCAGCACTCAACATTTACTTCAAAGGCTCAAAGTTTCACTTTATTATCAAAATAGGTATGCAGAATACAACTCTGAGATTTGTCTTCTGCAGATAGAAAAAGCTATTGAAGTCATAGAGGATCCCTTCCTGCAGAAAAAACAAAACTTGCAAACCCCAAACCCCACCCCCAACCTCTCCCTTGCACAAAAGCATCATCCACATGGACACTGTATTTTATACGGTGTTTTTATCTTGATATTTCTTGTAATTTTTATGCTTATTGTGTTTTTTATGCTGCATTGGACCCTGAGAAACAATAATTGTGTTTCCCTTTACATTCATGTACTGGAGCATGACAATAAACAATTTTAAATCTTGAATCTTGCATGTTCGTTTCCAATTGAATTACACTCTGCATTGTCCGGGTACTTGACCACACCACCTTAATAAGGACTCAGGCAGAGTCTGAGGGGAGGTCTGATAGAGCTTAACAAAGTCATGAGAGGAAAAGATAGAGTAGACAGACAGAATCTTTTTCCCATGGCCAATACCAGAGCATGCACTTAAAGCAGACATTCCCGACCTGGGGCCCATGGACCCCATGCTTAATGGTATCTGTCCATGGCATAAAAAAGGTTGGAAACTCTGCTTCAAGGTGAGAGGAGCTAAGTTCAAAGGAGGTGTGAGGGGCAAGTTTTTTTACACAGAGAGTGGCAGGTGCCTGGAATGCACTACCTAGGGTATTGGGAGTGGCAGGTACAATAGGAGCTTTTAAGAGATATTTAGATAGGCATATAAATGAGGGGAAATAGAAGGATAGGGACATTGTGAAGGTAGAATGGATTAATTTAGTAGGTTAGATTACTAATTGAATTGGTTCCTGTGCTGTACTGTTCTATCTTCTACGTTCTATGTATGAATACCATGCAAACTTAAAATTCCCCCAAAGTTACTGCCTTCAGCACCAATTGACACCAGGAGATCCCTCCGCAGATGAACCCACTATTTAAATCAGCATGCCAGCAGCGATCAAGAGTGTCATTATTCCAAATGCTTTAACTGACAGTCAGATGCCCTTTTGTGCGATTTGTCATGAGTGATGAAGGGACAGAGAGATTGGAACATGAGGCAGACCAATTTGCGACCTTTGGCTGTCACTCTCGGCCGCTTGCGGATCGATTCAAAATGGCAGTTCCGGCAATTACATTGGCTGTTCTTGAAGTCATACATTTTATGCAAAATGTGGTGGCTGCAACTCTAATTTATATACAGTTGTAATCTCGACAGGACTCTATTTAAGCTGAAGCAATTGCTCTTTCATGTATTTAAAGCACATCACTTCTTTAATAACCGTGGCCTTCAATCAATACTCATCCAATCAAGCACTTTGCCCTTGAGTTAAAAGGGTAAACAGCATTTCCCAGTCCTTCGCTGGTGTTGGATTTACAGATTCTTTTCTCTCCTTTCCTTTTCTTTCTCTCTCTCTCTCTTTCTCGCACACATTATCTCTTGCACATTCGCTTTCTCTTGCACACTGTCTCATACTCACTCTCTCCCTGCCCCCTCCTTGAACTCTCTGTGCCTATATCGCTTTTCTTCTCTTTCTCTCCCCTCCCTCCCTCTCTGTCCATTTTGCTTTCTGTCATTTTTATCCATCTCTCCCTTTCTCCCCTTCTCCCTCTCCCATTCCCTCTCCCCTCTCCCTCTCTCCCACTCTCCCTCCCACCATCCCCTTCCCCTCTCCCTCCCCTCCCTCTCTCCCTCCCCCTCCCCCTTTTTCTTTACTCTCCTATCCTCTTAAGCCTCTCCACGTATTGGGGTACACTAGTAGAATGTAAAGCATGGAACAGTACAGCACAGGAAGTCGGCCTTTCTGCCCGCAATGTTGTGTTGAACCAATTAGTAATCAAACAGCCAAGTAAACTATTCCCTTCTGCCTACACAATGATATCCATCCATTCCCCTCATATTCGTGTGCCTATCTAAACATCTCTTAAAAGTCCCGAATTTACCTGTTTCTAATACCATCCCAGGTGGTGCATTCCAGGCACCCAAACTCTCTGTCAAACCCTTGCCCCTCATACCGTGTTTGAAGATATATCCTCTCACCTTAAATGGTATTAGACACCAGTGATGAAAACAGTAACTTTTTTTTGTTTTATTGCCTTGGGTGTCAAGTAATTCTGGTGTGAAATTCTGGAGCAATGTTGTTATATGAAAAGTGGTTGAAATATGGATCTTGCTTCCAATTGGACTTCAAAGTTCGAAGTAAATCTTATTATCAAAGTACATATACGTCAGCACATACAACCCTGAGATTGAGATTCATTTTCCTCTATGCATATTCAGCAAATATATAGAATAGCAATTGTAACAGGATCAATGAAAGATTAACCAGAGTGCAGAAGACAACAAACTGTGCAAATGCAAATATAAATAAGTAGCAATAAATAATAAGAATATGAGATAATAAGATAAAGGGCCTTTAAAGTGAGATCATTGGTTGTGGGAACATTTCAACAACGGGGCAAGTGAGTGTAGTCTGATGGTTGAGGGATGGTAACTGTTTCTGAAGCTGGTGGTGGGAGTCCTGAGGCTTCTGTACCCTCTACCTGATGGCAGCAGCGAGAAGAGAGCATGGCCTCGGTGCAGGGAATCTCACATGATATGGATGCTGCTTTCCTATGATAGTGTCTCATGCAGGTGTGCTGAATGGTTGGGAGGGCTTTACCTGTGATGTACTGGTCCAAATAAACACAGAGGGGAGCAAGAAGTTGACTCAGTTTAGAAGAAGAAAGATGGGAGAATGTTCCTGTAAGGAGATCCTCTCATTGCACATGAAATGAAGACTCAATGTAATTGCAGTCAATCGCCAAACTCAACCTGAGCACTTATAATTTTCCCCAAACTCAACTTGAAGTCAAGTTCTAAATATTGATAAAGAACAAATGCACAGTTCTTGTCAAATAAGTCAGATATATAGCAATGTTAACTGTCTTGTAAAGACACTGCCCAGAAGAAGGCAATGGCAAACTAGCTTCTGTAGAAAAATTTGCCAAGAACGATCACACAACAGGTGACGTAATGATGATGATGATGAAGATGGGGAAATAGCGAGGAAACTGGCCCTTCGGTTCACTGAGCCCTCGTAAACTACTGAGCACCCATTTATACTAATCGTTACATTCCTATCCGTGCCCACAGGTTATATAACCACCTCCACATTAGGGGCAAATAACACTGACCAATTAACCCAATAACCCAACAAAGTACTTGTTTTGGGGATCTGAGGTGAAACAGGAGAAGCTGGGAGAAGCATATGAAGTCACAGGGAGAACATTCAAATTTCACACAGACAGCACGAAATCACCAGAAAAGCGTGGCTGTGACTCTTCTGGCTGTACCGGTGTGTCGCGCTGATTCTGACCTGGATAAAGTAATGATTTGAGCTGTTATGGTGTGGTTTAACCCAACTCATCTAACCAGCCTCGCAATCTATGGGCACGGGTGAGTCCAGGGCATCTGACCCATCAATCGTAAAAAAGGCATGGCTCATTTGGGTCAAAGGATTTCTTCTCATGCTTTGAATTCCATGCACTGTGTATGATAACAAATTCAGACAGTTTGGGGATAAGAGCTTGACCAGGTCCAACCTCATAGACAACACGGACAAGCTCACTAAAGTTTCTACTTCCTCAAATTCAGCATATCCCTGTTGACCCTTATTGATTTTTCTTAATGCACCACAGAAATCATCCTATTTGGAAGTATAATGGCTTAGCATATATAATGCATGTATGTAAGTATAATGAGTTAGTATGGCAACTACTCTGCATGTGACTGCAAGGATCTACAGAGAGTTGTGGAGAGAGCTCAGCACATCATGGAAACCAGCCTGCCCTCCATTGTCTCTGCCTATACTTCCCCTGGCTTTAATAAAGCAATGTGCATAATCAACGACCCCACTCAACCCAGTCATTCTCTCTTTTCTCCCCTCTCCCTTCAGACACAATGCACAATACACATTCTCTCTGTGACCGTGTGGGTTTCCTCCCGATGCTTTGGTTTCCTCCAACAGTCCAATGATGTACCCATTGGTAGGTTAATTGGTCATTGGTCCCATGAATAGGCTAGGGTTAAGCCAGGGATTGCTGGGTGGCATAGCTCGAAGGGCCTATTCTGTGCGATGTCTCAGAAAGTGAATAAATAAACATCCACAGGATCTTACCCTGCTTTATCTCCCACAGTTTCTCAATGGTTACTCTTCATTGGCTGAGTAAATTGCAGCATTGGGAAATGTGCAAGTTCTCCTACAGACATTTATCACATGGCTTTCATTAATTCTATTGTATTTCTTTGTTCTTCTGTGAATGCCTGCAAGAATATGAATCTCAAGGTGGTATATGGTGACATGTATGTATATTAACAATGGATTGACTTCTAATTTTGAACTTTGGTCATTCCTGTTTGCCCCCTACCCTTCATTTATCAGGTCTACCTTTCAGCTTTTCATATCCCTTCAGCTAATCTTCTGACTGGTTTGGAGCTAAACAGACTCGGGGCCTTGTGGAGAGAAGGGCAAGCTTGGGGCAGAATGCATGAGATAGTACACTTAGGGTCACAGCATCAAACGCACAAAAACAGGCCTTTAGCCCACCACATCCATTTCCCTCACGTCTCCGACAACTCTCCCAGAATCCATCACTCACGGACACACAGGGGCATTTCACAGTGGCCAATTAGCCTTGCAATCTGGGTATCACTGGAATGCCAGAGGGAACTGAAGCGTCGAGACAAATGTTACAGAGAAAGTGCCAGAGGTCGAGTTGAACCCAGATGGCTGGATCCATGGCACAGCAGGATACTGTGCTGCCCAATTTGGGTTTAGTGTGGTGTAGAATTTATCCAAGAGGGCCACAACCTCGTTGTAGGGATTGGAGGCTTGCATGTCTCAGTGCTCCGGAGAGGTATGTTGGCTGGAGTCAGGGCTTTATGCTTTGGCTCTTGGTAGGGTCACCCATGCCAAGTAAGTCAAAGGGTAGAAGCCACACCAAGAGTGGTCCACTGGTCCTAAAGGATTCGGGGATTCAGCTAAGGGCTAACAACACTGACTATTAAAACAAAATTGTTATGGAGACGGTAATGAGCAGTACTGCATCTGAGTGTGATGGTATTTCTGAGTCTCCACCCGGAACTTGCATGACTGAACTACTGACACAATGAAGTAAGTCCTGAACCCCGGCAGAGATGGAGGACCGTCACTGCTGCCCTAAACACCAGCGCTTAACAGGCGGTAGGTAGGTGTGGGACGGATCAAGCAAAGTGTCTCGATATCCAACCCGAGGATAGGATGGCAAACATAAAGTGCAGGTTCATTGAATTTCCAGCGTTGTTCAATCACTTCAGCCCTTAGAGAGTTTAATAGCAGCCCAACAATCATCAATGTAATATTGGCAATGAATTGTCTTGGTCTCTAGAGTCCGAGGTCTTTGTTTGAGTCTCAAACCACAGCATCAACCAGCTATTTCAAAATTCACTGGTTACAAATCTCTTGACATTGTGGAGCTGCCAGCCTCATGTTGCTAGTGCATAAATATTTATCATCTAGGCTTAGCCTATATTCTATGTGTAATGAATATCGTTAGATCTTTGATTGTGTTCTTATTTGAATACTGAATTAAACATGCACCTTCACAAAACATTTCCAAATTGCATTGGCCTCCATAACTTGATGGGGCAGCAAATGTGTTAAAAACATTTTTCATTAAAAATGTATTTTGTCAATATGTTACTGAATATATCAGACCGCATATTGTTTTGATAGTTGAAATATAACAGGATATCCAAATGGATTTAATTAACATCTAAATTCATAAAAATAACGAATGTGGTGTGTTTTTGACATGCATTGTACAAGATTAGTTTCAAATCAAATGTTATTAAGTGTGGGAGTTCTCTTAAATCAAAAGCACAAGGAAATAGGAACAGGAGTAGATTGTTGAGTCATAGAATCATACAGGATAGAAACAGGCCCTTCAGCCCATCTGATCCATGCCATCAGAATTCCCCAGCAAGGTAGTAGTCCCATCTGCCAGTGATTAGCCTATTTAAACCTCTAACCGATGTATTTATCCATACTCAGTAGCCACTTTATTAGGTACAGGAGGTACTAATTGTAAGTTCGTAGACTTCTGCTATTTCAACGTTCAATGTGTTGTGTGTTCAGAGATGCTCTTCTGCACACCACTGTTGAAACGTGGTTATTTGAGTTACTGGCACCATCCTGTCAGCTTGAATCAGTCTGGCCATTCTCCTCTGATCTCTCTCATCAACACGACATTTTTGCCCACAGAATTGCCGCTCACTCGATTGTTTTTTTTTGTTTGTTTTAGAAAACAGAAAACCTAAAGAACAATGCAGGCCCTTCCAATACATACATCCCTCAAGGTCGCTGCACAAGTTGATAGGGTAATTAAGAAGGCCTATGGGATGTTAGGCTTCACTAACAGGGGGATTGAGTTCAAGAGTAGAGAGGTCATGTTGCAACTCTACAAATCTCTGGTGAGACCGCACTTAGAGGATTGTGTTCAATTCTGGTCACCTCATTATACGAATGATTTGGAAGCTATGGAGAGGGTGCAGAGGAGATTTAGCAGTATGTTGCCTGGTTTGGACTGACTATCCACCTTATCTATGACTCTCAGGATCTTCTCCATTAACTTACCAACCAATGAAGTAAGACTCACTGGTCTATAATTTCCTGGGCTATCCCTACTCCCTTTCTTGAATAATGGAACAACATCTGCAACCCTCCAATCCTCTGAAACCTCTCCTGTCCCCATTGATGATGCAAAGATCATTGACAGAGGCTCAGCAATCTCCTCCCTCGCTTCCTACAGTAGCCTTGGTTGCATCTCGTTTGGTCCCGGTGAATTATCCAACTTGATGCTTCCAAATGCTCCAGCATATCCTCTTTCTTAATATCTACATCCAGTCTGCTATAACTCATCCCTACAATCACCAAGGTCCTTTTCCATTGTGAATACTGAAGTAAGATTTTCAGTAAGTACCTCCGCTACCTCCTCCAGTTCCATACGCACTTTTCCACTGTCACATTTGATTGGTCGTATTCTCTCATGTCCTATCCTTGTGCTCTTCTCATACTTGTAGAATGCCTTGGGGTTTTCCTTAATCCTGCTCACCAAGGCCTTCTCACGGCTCCTTCTGGCTCCCCTAATTTCATTCTTAAGCTCCTTCCTGCTAGCCGTATAATTTTCTAGATCTCTATCATTACCTAGTTGTTAAACCTTCTTGAATAGATTTTCAACTGCCTTTGTACACCACGGTTCCTGTACCCTCCCATCCTTTCTCTGTCTCATTGGAACGTACCTTTGCAGAATGCCATGCAAATATCCCCGAACATTTGGCCACATTTCTGCCGTACATGTTCCTGAGAACATCTGTTCCCAATTTATGCTTCCAATTTCCTGCCTGATAGCTTCATATTTCCCCTTACTCCAATTAAACACTTTCCCAACTTGTCTGTTCCTATCCCTCTCCAATACTATGGTAAAAGAGATAGAATTAATATCACTATCTCCAAAATGTTCTCCCGCCAAGAGATCTGACACCTGACCAGGTTTATTTCCCAATGCTAGATCAAGTTCAGCGTCTCCTCTTGTAAGCTTATCTACATACTGTGTCAGGAAACTTTCCTGAACACACCCAACAAACTCTATCCCATTTAAACCCCTTTAGAGAGATACCTATCAATATGAGGAAATTAAAATCCACCATCATGACAACTCTGTTATTATTGCGTTGTTCTAGAATCTGTCTCCCTATCTGCTTCTTGATATCCCTGTTACTATTAAATGGTCTATAAAAAACACCCAGTAGAGTTATTGACCCCTTCCTGTTTCTAACTTGCATTCACAGAGACTCAGTGGGCAATCCCTCCATGACTTCCTCCTTTTCTGCAGCCGTGACACTATCTCTGATCAGCAGTACCACACCCACCTCTTTTGCCTCCCTCCCTGACCTTCCTGAATTATCTAAAGCCTGGAACTTTCCTGCCCCTGAGCCATCCAAGTCTCTGTCTTGATCACAACATCATAGCTCCAAGTACTGATCCACATTCTAAGCTCGTCCACTTTGTTCATGATGCTTCTGGCATTAAAATAGACACATCTCAAACCATCAGCCTGAGTACATCCCTTCTCTATCACCTGCCTATCCCCCCTCTTACACTGCCTACAAACTTCCTCTATTTGTGAGCCAACCGTCTCTTCCTCCGTTTCTTCAGTTTGGTTCCCACCCCCCAGCAATCTCAGTTTAAACTCTCAGGAAGGAGGTGCAGGAGCATCAGGACTAGGATTGTCAGACTGGCTAACAGCTTCTTCCCTCAGGCTGTGAGGCTAATGAATGCCCTGCTACCACCAAGGTCTCGTCACTTGGACAGCGAGCTTGTATACTGTTTATTGTTTACTGTTTACCTGGGCTGCACACTACATGCCATTTGAATTACATTTTATCAACTTACTTATGATAATAATTTGTTTTATGAGCTATGTGTGATATATGTAGTGCTGTCTGGAGGAGCATTGTTTCATTTGGTTCTACATAGAACATGGAAATCTACAGCACATTACAGACCCTTTGGCCCACTGTGTTGTGCCAACCACGTAACCTATCCTAGAAACTGACAAGAATTTCCCTACCTTATAGTCCTCTATTTTTCTAAGCTCCATGTACCTATCTAAGAGTTTCTTAAAAGACCTTATTGTATCCACCTCTACCACTGTTGCTGGCAGTGCATTGCACACACCCACCACTCTCTGTCTGAAAATCTTACCTCTGACTTCCTTCTTGTACATTCTTCCAAGCACCTTAAAACTATGCCCGCGGTGTTAGCCATTTCAGCCTTGGGGAAAAAAGCCTCTGGCTAGCCTCACGATCAATGCCTCTAATACACCTCTATCAGGTCACCCTTGATCCTCTGTTGTTCCAGGGAGAAAAGGGCAAATTCACCTAACCTATTCTCATACAGCATCCTGTCCAATCCAAGCAACATCATTGTAAATACATATACGTATCTCTACAGTCATTTGACCAAAAATGTGAATTTGAACAGTGCTTCCTGTAGATTCCTGCAAGTTTGCCATTTGTATCTTCATGCCGTTAAAGGTTTGGCACAGGTATGGCACTGGTAGAGAAGCTAGCTGACCAACTCCAGTAATCCAGCTTCAGTCCTGACCTCCAATGTCCTGGAAGACAGGTGCATGGTTCATAGAGTCATGGAACACTGCAGCATAGAAACAAGCCCTTTGGCCCATCTAGTCTGTGCCAAACCATTTATCTGCCTGGTCCCATTGACCTGCACTGGGTCCATAGCCCTCCAAGGGTTTAGATGGATATGGGCAATTGGGATTAGCTTGAATGCACAATGGCATGGACTCAAATGGGCTGAAGGACCTTTTGCCTTGATGTACAATTCTATGACTCTATGGCCCTGAAACCATCCGCAATCACCTTGTATTTTCATAGCCTGTTACAATAGGTGGGTTATGACCAAAAGAAAAATGGCTGGAGTCACTTAGCACTTTTGTGCAAAGTTGTTTATTAGATGTGTCAACAGTCAAAGTTACAAAAAATTGTGAAAATAGTGAAAAGAACACTGCCAATATTTACAATAAGATATCTACCAAGAAATGCAATAAATAGCTTCATACTATTAATCCAGTGTGAACCCTTGACAGCTCGATCTGTCTCTCCTACTGAGAGTGAACCACCTCACCTTTTTAGACACTACCATCTTTAATTACCTACAAAGTTAACTTAAGACCACACATGAATTAGAATATGATGCAACCCACAATGTACTTACAATCATGTTGCAATATAAACAGAAGCATCTACCTTAAATACAGTATACAAACAATATATACATATTTACATATCCCTTACTAAAGAAGTGAGTATGGTGGGAAAGGCACCATAAACCCACTCTGAGCACATCAACCATTATGACCATATACACAGAACATAGAAATCTACAGCACATTACAAGCCCTTCAGCCCACAATGTCGTGCCGACTATGTAACCTACTCTAGAAACTGCCTAGAATTTCCCGAGTGCATAGCTCTCTATTTTTCTCAGCACCTTGTACCTATTTAAGAGGCTCTTAAAAGACCCTGTTGTATTTGCTTCCACCGCCGTCGCTGGCAGTGCATTCCACGCACCCACCGCTCTCTGTGTGAAAAACCTACCCCTGACATCCCCTTGGTACCTATTTCCAGGCACCTTAAGATTATGCCCCCCCTCCTGTTAGCCACTTTGGCCCTGGGAAAAGACCTCTGGCTATCCACACAATCAATGCCCCTCATCATCTTATACACCTATCAGGTCACTTCTCATCCACCGTTGCTCCAGTGAGCAAAGGCCAAGTTCACTCAACCTATTCTCATAAGGTACTCCCTCCAATCCAGGCAACAACCTTGTAAATCTCCTCTGCACTCTCTCTATAGTTTCCACATCCTTCCTGTAGTGAGGTGACCAGAACTGAACACGATACTCCAAGTGGGATCTGACCGAGGTCTTATATATCTGTAAAATTACCTCTCGGCTCTTGAACTCAGTCCTACGGTTGATGAGCACCAACACACCATTCACCTTCTTAATAACACTGTCAACCTGCACAACAGCTCTGAGAGTCCTATCGACAAGATCTCTCAAATCCTCCACACTACCAAGAATCTTATCAGTAATATTGTATTCTGTCTTCAAACTAGACCTACCAAATGGACCACTTCACACTTATCTAGGTTAAAGTCCATCTGTCACTTCTCAGCTCAATTCTGCATCCTATCGATGTCCCGTTGTAATCTCTGACAGCCCTCCACACTACCCACAACACCCCCAATCTATATAATGGGGAACTGGGGAATACTTCGAAGTACGCACACTTAGCACAAGGATAGCAGAATGCTTGTGTGTGTGTGTGTTAGTGTGTGTGTGTGTGTGTGTGTGTGTGTGTGTGTGTGTGTGTCTCAGTGTGAGTGTGTGTGTGTGTGTGTGTGTGTGTGTGTGTGTGTGTGTGTGTGTGTGTGTGTGTGTGTGTGTGTGCGCACTCTCTGTCACATTGCCTTGCATTATTTGATCTGGATTTAGAAGTTGATTATTCAGGAGCATAGCCTTTGTACATCAGGTAGGCTCCTTTCAAGAGAAATACACAGATCTACAACCACCTAATGAAGATCTGTGCCACAGAACTGATGCTTCAGCTTGTGCCTTTATAACCTGTGCTTGGCATTGTTTTTGAATGCGCTTTAAATTAACACCTCAATAGCACAAATGAGAACCTTGTTGCTTTGTCAGTGCAGTCTTCTGGAAGCCCCTCTACACCCCAGCTTGAATATTAAAATGACAGCACTTATCGTTTAGTTGCCCCTAAGCAACTTGCCTGTGCCACTCACAATGGCTGGCATCCAGCACCAAGCCATTCATGCTGCCAGCTGCAGAAATTAAAAGCCTAGTCCAGCTGGCTGCTGCCAAGAGATCGAAGGGAAATAAGGATGATAATCTCAAGGCTGCTCAAAAGCAGGCAGCGAGCCATCACACTATTCATGCCTGGAACAAAAACAACGCGTATTTTTGAGAAAAGGGATTGAAAAGAATGGTCTCAGTCTGTGAGCAACCTTCTGACAATATTCTCATCATCATTTTGTTGCAACCAAAGCCCTTCATACTAACAATCACAATCTGGTATTGACTGACTGCTAATGGGGAGAAAGCACTGAAGCATTAGGTTCAAAAGGATAATTGGCCCCTTTCAGTTCGTCCTGGACGATTGCAGTACCATACTCTGATGCCTTCTAAGTTTAGTATGACCCAACATATAAATCCTCTGCCATATATTAAGATGAGGATAATACTGTGGAGAAATAATCACATCCAAGGTACTCAAGTTCCAAATCAGACATATCTTACTTCTGACTGCCCGTTACACTGCTGGCGGTTAGGACAGCAATGAAGGTCCTCCATCTCTGTCTGTCCATACAGTTGAACAGAGATATAGAAGGAAACTTCATTGCTGTTTCAGTATTTGTCCAGTCAGGGTTGATAGTCCTGACCTGAACCGCCAAACCTGGAGGATCGGTGGAACACTCTTAGTCTGGCCTCTACCTTTAGATCTGTTTGGCATTGGTGACCTACCAAGAGCGAAAGCACAGGCCCTGACTTGAGCCAACATAGCTTTCCAGGTCGGGTCATCGCTTCAAATCCTACAACAAAGTGGGGTCCTCTTGGAGGAAATCAGACATATATAAGACCATAATGCCATAAGACATTGGAGCAAAACTAGGCCATTCACTCCATCGAATCTACTCCACCATGATGATTTCAAAGGATGACTTCAAAGTTCACTTATTATCAGTCTCCTTAGTGGCAGATACAAAACAAAGAAACTGAATAGAACCATCAAACACCCAATGTACAAGGGGGAAAAAAAAAACAAATCATGCGAACAACAGAAGTAAGTGAGCAACTAAAGTTCACGAAAGTCAGTCAACAGCCATGAAGCCAGTCATCACTTCAGCCGATCCAGTAGCCCATTAGCTGCAGGCCACAGCCTCAGTTAGATGTACAGATGAGTAAATCTCACAGAGCAAATATATTATCCCTCTCAACCCCATGCTCCTGCCTTCTTCTTCTTGTAACCTTTGACACCCTTACTAATCAAGAACCTATCAACATCCGCTTTATAGTGTCATCTGTGGTAATGAATTCCACAGATTCAACATCTAGCGATTGAAATTTCTCCTCATCTAACAGGATGTCCTAACCTGAGGCTAGGCCCTCTAGTCCTAGACTTCCCCACTATTGGAAACATCCTTTCCACTTTCACTCTATCCAGGCCTTTCAATATCGATAGGTTTCAATGAGATTCTGCTCTGATTCTTCTAAACTCCAGCAAGTACAGGCTCAGGATCATGAAGCTCTCCTCATACATTAACCTTCACATTCCTGGGATCATTCTTCTGAACCTTCTTCAATGCCTGCACATCTTTTCTTAGATAAGGGCCCAAAACTGCTTACAACATTGTTGCCATCAGGTAGGAGATACAGAAGCCTGAAGGCACACACTCAGCAATTCAGGAACAGCTTCTTCCCCTCTGACATCCGGTTCCTAGATGGACTTTGAAGCTTTGGACACTACCTCACTTTTTTTTAATATATAGTATTTCTGTTTTTGCACATTTTTTAATAATCTATTCAATATAAGTAATTGATTTACTTGTTTATTATGTATTTTTTTCTCTCCATGCTAGATTATGTATTGCATTGAACTGCTGCTGCTAAGTTAATGAATTTCACATCACATGCTGGTGATAATAAACCTGATTCTGATACCGAGTGCAGCTCACCAATGCTTATAAAACCTCAGCATTACATCTTTGCTTTCATATCTAGTTCCCTCGAAATGGGAATTCTGCTCAAGGACTCCCAATCCCTTTGCACTTCTGATTTCTGAATTTGTTCCTCATTTGGAAAATATATACTCTTTCCTTGTGGTCAGTAGGTTAAAGTTTTGGGACTCTGTACCACAAAATGCAAGAAATAGTCAGTGAAAGGAGACGATCGTCGGCTGAACCTAATATCTGATTGCAGTGCTTCCATTAGCAATGCTGAGCCAGAGGCTCATTTAAGTTTATTTTATGTCAACCCCAAGTTAAAACCACAAGAATAACACTTTCAGATGAATCAGCACCATCTTTTTATAACAATTCAGAAATGATTGAGATTAAATTTGAAAGATTAGCTTTTTTATCACATGTACATCAAAACATGCAGTGAAATGCATCATTTACATCAAATCAAAGCAGCTAAGCAGCCTATAAGTGTCATCATGCTTCTGACGCCAACATAGCATACCCACAGTTTACTAACCCTGACTTTGGAAAGTGGGAGGAAACCAGTGTGGTCATGGGGAGCACATACAGACTCCTTATAGGCAGTGGCACCCTGATCGGTGATCACAAACGCTGTAAATCAGGGTGCTCACTGCTACGCTACCAAGCTCAGTAAACAGAAACACAGCATGTCCTGATGCAGTCACAAGAGATTCTGCAGATGCTGGAAATCTTGAGCAACGCACACACAAAATGCTGGAGGGAACAAGCAATCGATGTTTCGGACCAAGACCATTCATCAAATCCTGCCAATTTCCTCCAGCATCATTTCCTGATGCAGGGTTTCAACACGAAGTGTCGACAACCTCTTCCCTCCACAGATGCTGTTCGACCTGCAGAATTGCTCCACGGTTAGCACGATGCTACTACAACTCGGACCGTCGGCGTTCGAGTTCAAGTCCAACACTGCCTGTAAGGAGCTGGAACGTCCTCCCTGTAATATGTGTGGGTTTCCTTTGGGTGCTCCGATTTCCTCTCCCATTCCAAAGAGGTACGGGTAAGAAATATAAAAGTTCACTGTACATTATCCTACAATTAGTCTAGGGTTAAATAGATGGGTTGCTGGTGCGGCCCAGTCGTCTAGATGGGCCTGTTCTGTGCTGAATTTCTAAATAAATAAATATAAAATAAATAAATGGAAGTCATGTTCATATTGCCCAAATGAATATAAAAGTCCATAATGCATAAATCCACTAATAGAATGTCAGATTCAGCAGCAATAAATCTGTGTGCTTGTTCTATTTTGTGCGCTATCATTAATGGAACAGTCCATGTTGTTGCATACAGATCAAATGCCACATGCACTTTGATCTCTCCTGCACTAGAACAGATTTCCCCAGTGCTTCACTTTACCGCAGAATAATAATCAAAGCCTTTTTTGGTAAAGTTTTCTTTTTAATTTGCAGATCCAGTTTCGGAAAAAATTGCAGAATCAAAGACGGAAAATTTATAATGGAAAGGTAGCTCCCAAAGTTGCATTTTCTTTGTAGGTCTTCGCGTATGTACCAGAAAGAGCATTCTATCCGGTCTGGTATGGAAGGGGGCTGCTGTTCAGAATCTGAAAAAAAAAACTGCAGCAGGATGCAGACTCAGCTAGCTCCATCATGGGCATTAACCTCCCCATTATCGAGGACACCTTCAAACTGAAATACCTCAAAAAGGCAGTATCCATCATTAGATACCCCTTCCTACTCCTTTAATCTTTTGATATATATTTCATATTGTAATTCATAATATATTTTATGTATTGTTGAAATAAAACAAAAAAATCCACAAAATATGTCAGTGATAGTAAAACTGATTCTGATCAGCTTCCCCCTAAGAGGTAATGGGGAGGAACAGAAATGCTAAAGACCATTTATCTGCAATGGTCACATTTATGGTTGACATGCAAAAATGCTTAGACCAACCAGCCCTTGAGCTTCCTATCTATAAGTAGTGGAAAAGAGGAGAGCAGAATAATAAAGATAGTGTCCATGGCAGAGTACCAGATGCTATTCCTGAATTATTGAGTGTGCGTCTTTATGTTTCTGTAAGAACATAACATCGTCAGAGATAGGAGCATCTGGCCCATTGAGCCTGCCCCATCGTTCACTAAGATCATGGCTGATCTGGCCATGGACTCATCTCCACCTACCTGCCTTTCCCTCCATAACCCTTAATTCCCCTACTGTGCAAACATCTATCCAGCCTTGTCTTAAACATATTTTTCTAGGTAGCCTCCACTGCTTGATTGGGCAGAGAATTCCACAGATACACCACTCTCTGAAAAAAGTTGTTCCTCCTCATCTCCGTCCTAAATCTTGAGACTATGTCCCCTAGTTCCAGTCTCACCTACCAGGGAAACTTTCCTGCCTCTATCTTATCTATCCCTTTGGTAATTTTATATGTTTCTATAAAATATCCTGTACCTCCTCCTTGATGATAGTAATGAAAAGAAGCCATGTCCTGTTGGTGAGGGTCCTTCATGATGGATGCCGTATTTTTGAGGCATCGCTCTTTGAAGATGTCCTCAGGGCTGGAGAATCTATTGCCCATGATGGAGCTGGCTTAGTTTAAAGTAGTCTGCAACTTCTTCTGATCCTGTGCATTGGCTCCTCCCTAACCGAGACTGATATAACCAGTCAGAATGCTCTCCACAGCACATCTGTCAAAGGTTGCAAGAGGCATTGGTGATATACCAAATCTTCTCAAAGCAGTGGAATATTGCCACTGGCATACCTTCTTCATAGCTGTATCTACTGCATATGTTGGGCCCAGGATCAACACTCAGAGAAGTTTGCACCCAGAAGCTTGAAGCTACTCCCCTTTTCCACTTCTGATTTCTCAGTGAAGACTGATGTGTGTTCCCTTGACTTCCCTTTCCTGAAGTCCAGAAGCAATCTTTTGGTCTAACTGATGTTCAGTATAATGTTGTTGCTGTGACACCACTTAACCAGCTGATTAACTCACTCCTATATGCCTCCTCATCATATCACAATTGTTACTACAATCAAAGAAATGTGGTTGAAGGAAGATTAGGGCTGGTTACTCAATATTCTACAGCAGGAGTTTCCAACCTTTTCTATGCCATGGGCCCCAGGTTGGGACCCCCTTTTCTAGGGTATAGTGGTTTCAGGTGTGTCAATGTGAAATACAAGGCAGAAAAGGTATTTCCCACAATGATTAGTAAGAACACAATGTTAGCACTAAGAGACAATTTCCCATAAAGCGATAAAGGGCAAACTTAGCAATGGGAAGTGGAATCTGATTAATTTGCTGGGGCTATAAGAAGGAAAGTTGGGTGGGGTGTTGGCAGAGTAAATGCAATTATGACTAGTGGAAAGTAATGTATTTTGGGAAGTCAAACAAGGGTTGGACACTAAGGATGTGTTGACCAGAGAGACATTCAGTGATAATATAGTTATGTAGGATAAGATAGGAGTACAGGAAGAAGATAAAGAGCTTGGTGACAAGGTGTCATGAAAACAACCATCCCCTCAATGTCAACAAAACAAAAGAACTGGTCACTTACTTCAGAAAAGGGAGTGGAGTTGAGCTTGAGAAGCTTGAGAGCTTCAGGATCCTGGGTGTGAACATCACCAAGAGCCCATCCTGGTCAAACCACATTGATATCATAGTCAAAAAAACTTGACCATAACTTGAAGCTCTACTTCACCGGGAAGCTGAAGAAATTTTGCAAGTCCCATTGTTTCTTATCAATTTTTATTTATCCACCATAAAAACTTACTGTCTGGATGGAAAATGGCTTGGATTGGCACAGCTCTGCACGTGACTGCAAGAAACTGGAGAGTTGTGGACGCAGCTCAACACATCACAGGAACCAGCCTTCCCTCTGTCTGTGCATATCATTGCTCAGGTAAAGTAGCCAGAATAATTAAAGACTGTACCCACCTTGAAGAATCTCTCTTCTCCCCTCGTCCATTGAGCATAAGATACAAAAGTACGTACCAGCAGGCTCAAGGTCAACTTCTATCTCACTGTTTCCAAACACTTGAATGGACCTGTTGTTCAATAAAATGTACTCTTGCTTTCACAATCTACCTCGTTATTGTCTTGCACTTTGCAATTTACCAACACTGCACATTAACAGCAGCTTTTACACTTTACCAACACATGCACAGAATGCTGGAGGAACGTGGCAGGTCAGGCAGCATCCATGGAAATGAATAGATAGTCAACGTTTTGGGCCAAGACTCTTCCTCAGGACTGAGAAGGTAGGGGGAATATGCCAGAATAAAAAGGTGGGGAGGGAGGGTGAAGGAGGATAGCTTGAAGGTGATAGGTGAAGCCAGGTCAGTGGGAAAGGTCAAGGGCCACTGTATTGCTATAGTTGACGCATGTCCTAGTGGATAAGGTATCGGTTTAGTGAGCTGAAGGTCACTGGTTCAAGCCTCAGCTGAGGCAGCGCATTGTGCCTTGAGCAAGGCACTTAACAACTCATTGCTCTGCGATGACACTGGTGCTTGGGTCCTAGTGCCCTTCCCTTGGACATCGGTGGCGTGGAGAGCGGAAGGCCTGCAGCTTGGGCAACTGCTGGTCTCCCATATAACCCTGCCCAGGCCTGTGCCCTGGAAACCTTCTTCTCACAAGACCAACGGATGCCTAGAAAAACTACTTTTTTTTTACCTTATTTTAGTTCAGTGCACTGTGTAATGATTTGATCACTGTATCTTGGTACAGGAATAAACCAATTCCAACAGAGTAGTGAAAATGAAAATGTACGCTTTCACAGAATATAAAAGTTGAGACCTTTCAAAACACTGGTTGGACTGCACTTGGAGTATTGTGTGCAGTTCTGAACACCATACGAAATATGTGTTTTTGCTGCAGAAAGTTCGGAGAAGATTAATAGGAATGTTACCTGGACTAGAGGACATCAGTTTTGGGTAAGATTGCATAGGCTGGGCTTGTTTCCTCAGAGAGAAGAAGGAAGGGGAGTTACTTGATGGAAATACTGTATATAACATGTAAGAGGCATGGATACAGTAGATAGTAGAATCTCTTTCCCATCATAGGGTATTAAAAACCAACTAGCTTGACTTTTTAAGGGTATTTAGAAGATGTTTTTTACATAGAGATTTGTTGATATCTGGAACTCAAAAGATTCAAAGGATTCAAAGTACATTTATTACGTATGCAGTATACAACCCTGAGATTCGCCTTCCACACAGACAGCCACGAAACAAAGAAAACCATGGAACCCATTTAAAGAAAATCATCAAAACCTCATGCGTGGAAAAAACAAATCACACAAACAGTAACAAAAAAGTCTGAACAAAAACATAGAATATGAAGCACAAAGAGTCCATGTTCATTATCTGCAAGCCACCTCGATTCAAAGTTGCCCAAAAATAACAAAGGAAAAAGGGGCCGGACAGAAGCCAGAGGCAACATCATAATGTGAACGATCCAGAAACCGCGGCAGTCAAACCTTTGCTCTGGCACCATCCTCCGTCAGCTTTGAGGGAGAAAGAGACCGTTCGAATGCAGGGACCTTCCTTCACTGTCAAGAGGTGGAGGAATCAAATGCCATTATTATGTTTAAGAACACTTCAGTTACACTTGAAGGGGTAAAGCACAGAAGTATATATGTGGACAAAGCAGATTACCGTAAATGGGCTGAAAGTTTAGCATGGGGATGTTGGGGCCACATCTGTTCTGTATGATTCTATAACACTGCAAACCTTTAGTGAAGACACACCTATATTAATTTTGTGTAGGGTCATCAGCCACCGTAACAATGAAAGAATGGTAAAATACTTCCAAATCCAATCCAAAAGGTTGGGGTGTGTGAGTTGGTCGGCAACTTACAGTTGGTGATCCTTTTGTGCACAGAGTCATTCTTCTGTTCAGTTGTCCATCGAAATCTGATGATGACGTCCACTCCTTCAATGATGAGATCTTTGATGACTATACAGTTCTAACCTGGACCCACAAGTTGTATCGCAGGTGGGACATGTTCATGTGGTAATGGTGTTAGTGATGGCAACCATGGCTGCATTTCTCCTGGCTCTCTTCTGCTGTCTTCTGGTTGTTCTTTCCATCTCCAGAATATGAAACCCATCCCTAAACAGCTGTCGCCAAGTGTTATGGTCAGCAGCAACATCCTCCAGGTCCTCGGGTCTGATCTTGCACTTCCTTAAAGCATTCTTCATCTGATCCTTATAGCGCTTCTTCAGCCCTCCAGCTGAGCATCAACCATGATGTAGCTGGTCATATAACACTCTGTGGGGTAGCTGACATGGGGACATCCTTATCACGTGCCCCAGCCACTGCAGCTGACCCTGGGTGATCATAGCCTCAACACTTCTGCAGTTGGTCTTTACAAGTATTTCAGTGTGAGGCACCCGCTCACGCCAAGTAATTCCCAGGATGCGCTGAAGGCAGCTTATGTGGAAGCACTCCAAGGACTTGATGTGACGACTATACAGCTATAAAGGAGGGTGGTGACACAGACCAGTTGGTATACAGCGACCTTTGCAGAGAGACAAAGGTTCCTGTTCTGAAAGACTCATTAAGAACTATAGCACAGAACCAGGCCCTTCAGCCCACTTCATCCTCATCCAATCTACACACACCCCAACCATAACCCTCCATGTCCATCTCATCCATGTACTTATCTGACCTTCTCTTAAATGCTGAGATTGAAACCCCAGCCACCACTTCCACTGGCAGCTCATTCCACACTCTCACCACCCTCCATGTGAAGAAGTTTTCCTCATGTTCCACTTAAACATTTCACCTTTCACCCTTAACCCATGACCTCTAGTTATAGTCCCACCCAACCTCAGTGGAAAAAGTCTGTTTGACCTATTTATACCCTTCATAATTTTGTATAACTCTACCAGATCTTCACTCATTCTCTTACACTCCAGGGAATAAGGTCTTAACCTTATTCCCCATCCTCAATTCCCAGCAATATATTTACAAGCATGTTTCTCTGGTCTTTCTAACTGGCAGAGGCTGCAGGTTTTGGAATTGATTAAATCTTTCCATAAATTTTGATACATAATGCGCACAGTGACCTAGCCCCTGGATCATGGACAGAGTGTTTTTCTAGTGAACTGTTTTGCCACTGTTGGGTTGTCATGGTTACCTTCTTCTAGGCAACTGGCTGAAATGCCCCTAACAAATCCTGAGTCCTGACATAGGGCCATAGCCCGACACGTTGACTGTTTACTCTTTTCCTTAGATGCTGCCTGGTCTGCTGAGTTCCTCCAGGATTTGATGTGCAGTGCTTTGGATTTCCAGCATCTGCAAATTTCCTCGTGTTTCTCAGAAAAACATAAAACGTTTGAGGAACTCAGCAGGTCAGGCAGCATCTATGGAGGGAATAAACTCAAAGTTCAAAGTAAATTTATTTCAAGGTAAGTATGCGTCAGCAGATTAATTTTCCTGCAATCACTCACAGTAGATATGAACACAATAGAATCAATGAAAAGCTACACACATCAACAGACAAACAAGCAATGTGCAAAGGATGCCACATTTCTTGTGCAAATACTAAAATAATAATAAATAAATTAGTAAAAAATAGTCTTGAGAACATGAGTTGTAGAATCTTTGAAAGAGAGTCCATAGATTGTGGAATCAACTATGCGTTGAGGTGAATGAAGTTATTCCCTCGGGTTCACAAGTCGTATGGTTGAAGGGTAATAATTATTCCTGAACCTGGTTGTGCGAGAACTCAGGCTTTTGTTTCTCCTTCCTGATGGCAGCAGTGGAAAGAGAGTAGTACTGGACTGATGAAAGGTCTCTGTCTGAAACATCGGCAGTTTATTCCCCTTCATAGATGCCGCCTGACCTTCTGCGTGCCTCCAGAATTTGCCGATTACTCTGGATTTCCGGCTTTCTCAGGACCTCTTGAGTTTAGAACAAATCCTGATCCATCCTGAACAGTATGACATAGCACATTCCCAGTCCAGCACGGGTAAAACCCTCTTCACCATTGAGCGTATCTACAATAAATATTGTTACAGGAAAGCAGCATCCATTTTCAGGGACTCCCACCACCCAGAACATGCTCTCTTTTCACTGCCACCATCAGGAAGAAGACTCACACCACCAAGTTCAGGTGTGAGTTCACCACCAAGTTCACCACTCAAGGCTCTTGAAAAAAAGCAGATTTCTTCACTCAACTTCACTTGCCTTATCATTGAAATATTCCCACAACCAATAGACTCACTTTCAATGACTCTTCATCTCATGTTCTCTATATATATTGTTTACTTATGTATTATTTTTTATTTCTTTCTTTTTGTAATCACACAGTTTATTGTCTTTTGCATACTGGTTGAACACCCACGTTGGCGCGGTCTTTTATTGATTCGGTTGTGATTATAATTCTACAGATTTATTGAGTTTGCCCACAGGAAAATTCATCTCAGGGTTGTATATGGTGACGTGTGTTTACTTTGATAGTACATTTACTTTTTGAACTTTTGAACTTTTGTAAGCTTTCATAATCCTTTCTTAACTTGAAAAAATCAAAACCAATGTTTTTTGGGTACTAGAAGGTGAAATGAAAACAAATTAAATCAGCTTTGATTAATAACCCCCTTATCATATAAAAGCACAAAATGATATGTGCCGTGCAAGTTGATAGGGTCGTTAGTGTGTACGGTGAGTTGGCCTTCATTAGTTGGGGGATTGACTTCGAGAGCCATGAGGTAATGTTGTAGCTCTATAAAATTCTGGCCAGACCTCACATCAAACATCATGTTCAGTTCATTTTTGGAAGGATGTGGAAGCTTTAGAAAGAGTGCAGAGGAGATTTACCAGGGTGCTGTTTGGATTAAAGAGCGTGTCTTATGAGGAAAGGTTGAGCAAGCTAGGGCTCTTCTCTTTGGAGTGAAGGAGGATGAGAGGTGACCTGATAGAGGGCTGCAAGATTATAAGTGGCAGAGATCAAATGCAGAGCCAGAGACTTTTTTCCAGGACAGAAATGGCTAATACAAGTGGCCATAATTTTAAGGTGTTGGGAGGAAAATATAAGGGGGATATTAGAGTTAAATGTTTTACACCGGGAGTGGTGATTGAATAGAATGCGTTACGAGGTGTGGTAGTAGAGGCGGATTTATTAGATACATTTAAGAAACTCTTAGACAGGCATATGGATGATAGATGGAGGGCAATGTAGGAAAGAAGGGTTAAAGTGATTTTAGAGTAGGTTAAAATGTTGGAACAATATCATAGGCTAAAGGGCCTGTACTGAACTGTACTGTTCCATGTTCTATGTTTTACAATGTAGAATTTTAAATCAAAATTCAACACTTCAATAGTTCCATTTAATATCAGGGAATGTGTACAAGGTACAACCTGAAATCCTTACTCTCCATGGACATCCTCAAAACAGAAGAAGAAACCCAAAGAATAAATGACAGAAAGAAAGAAGTAAGAAACCCAGAGCTTCCTGTGCCCCTCCTCACTTATTCTTATATAAAGCATCAGCGTTCCCACCACCCACCATGCCAACAACAGCAAAGCCCCCAATGAGAGACCACGGTCTACAGTTCCGTAAAAAGTGTCTGTTCACTTCAACATTTTGATATTCCACAGGCTTTCTCTCGCACTAACAAGTGAGAGATAGGTATTGCTCCGTCTACAGTGACAGGTGAGACAACAGTCATTATTTCAATGTTACAGTTAGTCTGAAACGTTTCTTTTTATTTTGAGTTCTCCAACTCGAGAATCAACAAATTGATTACCAAGGGCGGAGCCCTCTGACAGCCACTCTCACTGTCTTCATTGTTCTGGCTCCCACTATGCTTCAGTATGTGACACCGGTGAGAATTCACGTCCACAGGGCTGCGCAGGCCCTAAAGTCACCCGACATCAGGCTGAACCTGGACATACCGAAATGTGACAGATCAGCGAGCTCCAAGATCATGAACATGACATCGTGAAGAACCACAGTTTTTGAGCGTGCCTGTAGATCGAAGATCTCAATAGGACCCCAGCCATCCTGAAAAGGAAATTAGAGAGATCAGAATAGGAGAAATTTAACTGTTTCACTGATGAGCTGGGAGAAACCTCCTTCTCGTGTCATCATTAGCTCCGCCCCCTAAAGTACAAAGTTTAAAGTAATTTTGTTATGAAGTACATATATGTCACTATATACAAGCCTGAGATTCATTTTCCTGAGCACATATTTAATAAATCCAATGACCATAATAGAATCAATGAAAGACCACACCGACAGGTAGAAAATCTGTGTTCAGAAGACAATAAACTGTACAAATACAAAAGGAATGAAATTAATTAATTAATCAATCAACAAACCAGATAAATAAATTAAATAAATAAATAGATAGGTAGATAAATTAAAAATGAATAAATGGATAAATGAATGAATAAATGAATAAGGAAGCAATAAATGTCAAGATGATGAGGTAAAGAGTCCTTGAAAATGAATCCACAGTTTGTGGGAACAGTTCAATTATGGGGTAATGAAAGTAAGTGAAGTTATCCCCTTTGGTTTAAGAAACAGATGTCAGGGCCATAATTATTTCTGAACCTGGTGATACGAGTCCTGAGGCTCCTGTACTTTCTTCCTGATGGCAGCAGTGAGAAGAGAGCATGACCCAGGTGGTGGGTTCCTGATATTGAATGTTGCTTTCCTGCAGCAGTGCTCTGTGTAGGTGTCCCAACAATGGGGAGGGCTTTACCCATGATGGCCTGGGCCATAACCACTACTTTTTGTAGGATTTTCTGTCCCAGGGATTCTGTACCAGGCTATAATACTGCCGGTCGATATACTCTCCACCATACTGTACATCTATAGGAGTTTGTCTTAATTTTAGATGTCATGCCAAATCGAGAAAGGAAATGCCGCAAATCACAAGCACGAAGAAGTCTACAGATGCTGGATATCCAAAGCAACACACACAAATACTGGAGGAACTCAGCAGGTCAGGCAGCACCTATGGAATGAATAAACAGTTGACGTTTCGGGCTGAGACCCTTCATCAGGACCAAAAAGGAAGGAGTAAGATGCCAGAATAAAAAGGTGGGCAAGGGGAAGAAGGGTAACTAGAAGATGATAGGTGAAGCCTGGTGGTTAGGAAGGGTAAAGGGCTGGAGAGAAAGGAGTCTGATAGGAGAGGAGAGTGGACCGTGGGAGAAAGGAAAGGAGGAGGGACACCAGGGGGAGGTGATGGGTGGGAAGGGTAAAGGGCTGGAGAGAAAGGAGTCTGATAGGAGAGGAGAGTGGACCATAGAAGAAAGGAAAGGCGGAGAGAATCCAGTGGGAGGCAATAGGCAGGTGAGATGAGGTAAGAGGCCAGGGTGGAGAATAGAAGAGGAGGTGAGAGGAAAGGAAAGATTATTTTACCAGAGGGAGGAATTGATATTCTTCCCATCAGGTTGGCATGATGTCGTTCTTTCTTTTTATTGAGGGTAATAGGGGTCAATAGGAAGAGAAAATCCCTCACAAGGTGGGTTCAGGATGAAATGTTAATAACCTGTAGATGAAGCCAACTGGCTGATTGGTCAATGGAGAAAGTTAAGAGTGAAGAAAGAAAACAAAGGGACAAGTAGAAGCTGTAGAAAATGTTCGACAGATTGGGCAGTGTCAGTGGGGAGGGAAAGACTAACTCAACATGACAGATAAATACTTACAGAATAACTGAAACCAACAGAGAAAATAAGTTAACTCGAATTAGTGAACCATCGTAGTCTGAATGGCCTGTTCCTGTTTTGTACTGTTCTAGAATTGCTGTTATGATTATAAAGATAAAGATTAGCTTCATTTGTCAAATGTATATCGGAACATACTGGGTGAAATGCAGCATTTGTATAAACTCAAATCAGCAAGGTTGTGCTATTTAGCCTCCATATGTTGTAAGCTTCTGGCACCAAAATAGCATGCCCACAACTCACTAACCATAGCCGTCTGTCTTTTGGGAATGTGGGAGGAAAGCGGAGCACCTGGAGTAAACAACTATTAACAGCAAACCACAAGGATTAGAAGGCGAAACAGCACTTCACATCAAGGTAAGGACTTTTAGAATGGGTACATTGCAGAGATAGTGGGAGATTATGCAGATGGAAGGGTAATGAGTGCCATGCAGGTCAGTGACCACAGAAATCGGAAAATGGTCAGGACTGGATGTGGAGCTCCTCAAGAGTCTGTGAAGATTTGACATGTCATTAAAAACCGTGGCAAACTTCTATAGATGTGTGGTGACTGGCTGTATTATGGACTGGTATGGGAACATATAGGAACACCAATGCAACTGAGTGGAAAGTCCTACAAAAGGTAATGGATTTGGCCCTGTACATTACGGGTAAGGCCTTCCCAACCATTGAGCACATATACATGAAACGTTGGTGTAGAAAGGCAGTACCCATCATTAAAGGTCCTCACCACCCAGCCCATGCTCTATTCTCACTGCTGCCATCAGGTAGAAAGTACAAGTGCCACAGAACTCATACCAACAGGTTCAAGAACAGTTACTACCCCTCAACGATTTCTTTATATTTGCATTTGCACAGTTTGTTGTTTATTGATCCTGTTTACAGTTACTGTTCCATAGATTTGCTAAGTATGCCCACAGAAAAAGAATCTCAGTGTTATGTGTGGTGACATGTATGTACTCTGATAATAAACCTTACTTTGAACTTTGAACAGGAACTAGAATCATTTTAGGAAGGAATTGGAAGGTGTTATGGTGTTAGGATGATTGAGTTTGGAGGAGACTAAGGCATGGAAAAGGGTTTCACCAGACACCATCAGCAGGAATTATGCTGATTCTAAGTATCAGAAGAAATTATTTAAATATCCCTGATGAATTTAGGTAAATGGGGTTTTCCTTTCCTCTCTCTGCAATCTATTAGAACTCTAACTATCCTTACAGATATTACAGTGTGAACTGCACAGCATGTCTGTTCATGCTGGAAACATGTCCATTTATTACAGCATCGATAGGCAAAGATAAAATTGTTTTAATGTTTGTTCATTTGCCCAATTCCTTTTAATCATTTGCAATGCCCACAGCCCATGTGTCTTACATCAACATCCCAGGCACCAGGAACACTGATGTCTCTAATTATAAGCAAGGATAACATCAGCAAGTTACTCAATCTTTGTCATCCTAGCAAGGCTAATGTCTTGATTGGCTAATTAGGTTTAATAACGAGCACAAAGAATTGCAGCGATAACAGTGGAGAACAGGATGGTTTAATGAGAAAGGGTTGGAATGCAGTTGTTCTGAAGACGGGCTGAAGATAAGTTGCAATATCAGTAATATCAGTAACTGAAGTACAAACACAAGAAAATCTGCAGATGCTGGAGATCTGTAGCCCTGAAGAAGGATCTTGGCCTGAAACGTCAACTGTTTACTCATTTCCATGGTTGCTGCCTGACCTGCCGAGCTCCTCCAACATTTTGTAGGGTGATGAAGTAAGCCCATTCTCAGTTGTGTTCCCCAGGAAAGTGAACAATGCCCATTAAAGCCATCAAACTACACCCAGTGGCCAAGATTTTCATGCACAACTGTTTCTAGAGTTTAAAAACAAAATGGTGTGATAAACAAAAATAAAATCCAGTGAGCGGCAGTTCTGTGGGCAAAAACACCTTGTTAATGAGAGAGATCAGAGGAGAATGGTCGAACTGGTTCAAGCTGACAGGAAAGTGACAGTAACTCAAATAACCTCATGTTACAACAGTGTTGTGCAGAAGAGCATCTCTGAATGCACAATATGTCAAACCTTGAAGTGGATGAGCTACAAGCGGCAGAAGATGACAAATGTACACTCAGCAGCCACTTCATTAGGTACGGGAGGTAACTAATAAACTGGCCACTGAGAGTATTAATTGTATGAGTGGTATTGTAGTAGTAGTAGTAGAGACCGGTATGATGTTCTCCTGAGGGGTTATTCCCTTACTAGAGGACTGTGGTGCATGATTTGTTTAAAGTGGGAAGGTTGATGCACGGGCAGCCATCACACAGTCCTTGACAGATCGGGCTCAGTGGGTAAGGTGTGCAAGATGACCGAGGTCTGCTCACTGCTGCAGCCTTCCTCCGCCTTCACTGCCATTGTGATATGTCATCATCTTCAGCCAGCTCCGCCATTGAGGACTCGATTGGATCACTCTTTGTCTGAACCCTTCCCTTGACTTTACATGGTTGGCCCTACCAGGAGCTAAGATCCACATGGCTAAACTCCAGACGGCATTGCTCTCGTGTTCTCAATAACTCACAGCCTCTGACTGCAGAAAGACGGCCCTTGGAGAAGTAGACATTTACAGCACCTTTTCCAAAATACATCTATGATAGAAACTCAACTGCTTCCAATAGCGTTATTCCATATTGTTGATACAAGACCATTAGACCAGACGATATGGGAGCAGAATTAGGCTATTCAGTCCATCAAGTCTATATGGCTAATTTATTATCCCACTCAACCCTATTCTCCTGCCTTCTCCTCGTAATCTTTGGTGCCCTTACTAATTAAGAACCTCTCAACTTCTGTATTAAATATACCCAATGACTTGGCCTCCGTGGTAATGTATTCCACAGAGTCATATTCCTCTGGCTAAAGAAATTCCTCTTCATCTCTGTTCTAAAGGGTCATCCTTCTATTCTGAGGCTGTATCCTCTGGTTTTAGATACACCCACCAGAGGAAACATCCTTTCCAAATCCACTCCATCAAGGCCTTTCACCACTCCGTAGGTTTAAGTGAGGTCACCCCTCATTCTTCTGAACTCCGATGACTACGGGCCCAGAGCCATCAAACACTCCTCATGCATTAACCCTTTTCATTCTTGGAAAGTGAAGGAAGTTTAACCTGAGCTCTAAATTGGATTTATTTGCATTTGTGTTTACGTTATAAATAGCCCCCTTTGTCTGAACATAACTAATACAGTGGTTCCTTAAGGTTATTATAGGCAGGGGTGGTAATGGGGATAAGCTCCTACTACCTATTAAATGCCCCCCAATGGTGTTCAACTCAAATAACTTCTGATAACCAAGTTCAACCAAGTCCAGCTCCTGGCCCTCACGTGCAGTGGAACCATTTCTACTGACAGGAGAAGGGCCAAAGTTGGGCTTCTGGCACCTTAAGAACAGTTTCTTCAGGCAGATTGGGCTCATCAGCCATGGTTGGCTGCTTATCTAGGAGAAGGAAAATTAATCTCAAACTTCCACTGCCTTGCAGCTATACCCACTCATGGGGAAGGCTTCGGGAGTAAGCCACAAGGGAAGATTCCAGAACTGGAGTCCCTAAGGCAGTCATACATTGAGTTCAATGTTGACAGGCATCTCCTGTGATGCTGCTGGTGTTAAATTGTATCGGTCTCTGCATTTCCTTTGGGTTTGTCAGATGCATGGAGAGTGGAAACTTCCCACATGGGCAACAGCTTGCTGGCTGTATCTTACTGAACAGGCTTGTGTATCTAGACAGCTAGGATGCAACGCCCATGGTCAACCATGATTGATGGAGGCCTCATCAACTAATACAATTTAACCAGCATTCACCAAGAATAGGTAGGGTTGCTTTTGCAAAGGTGGTAACATGTGGGCTGAATTGTCCAGCTGTTATGTTACTAATCCCATTGAAATCTTCCCCATGGAGATTCAGCAGACAGGTGGATGGTCACCTCAATGAACTCTAATGTGCGCACACACACACACACACACACACACACACACACACACACACACACACACACACACACACACACACATATGCACACACGCACATGCACAGACACACACGTGTATACACTCTTACAGATTCATGCAAATGCTCGTATGCACCCATGAGCACGCACACACATACACAAATATAAAGACAGACAGATATAAGCAGAAACACACACATACATTCAGTCCTGACGAAGGGTCTTGGCCCGAAACATTGACTGTACTTCTTCCTATAGATGCTGCCTGGCCTGCTGCATTCCACCAGCATTTTGTGTGTGTGTTGCACATATTTGAGGTGATGATGTTATAATTTGTCTGATCTGCTAATAAAATGAAACAGAATTAAAATTAGGATTTCAGATTTAAAGAGAAGCATGGTAACAGACACTTCCAGCCAATACCACGTAATTGCACCCATGTGAAAAGTTAACCTATTAAGCCTTACCCTCTAGGAATCTGGCAGGAAACCCGTACAGTCACGGGGAGAATGCACGAACTCCTCACAGACAGCAGCAGGAATTGGAACCCAGGTTGCTTACTTACACCGCTGGCATTTAGGGCAGCAGTGAAGGTCCTCCATCTCTGGCAGTGTTCAGGGCTTCCCTCATCAGGTCAGTAGCTTCCTCTCGGTTTTCATGCAAGTCCTGGGTGGAGACTGAGGGATACTGTCACACCCAAATGTAGAAGGATTCTTCATTGCTATTTCTGTGATGTTTTGTTTAACCAGTCAGGGTTGTCCCTGAACCTGGGAGATGCTCTTAGCCTGGCCTCTACCCTTTGACCTACTTGGCATGGGTAACACTAACCAAGGGGCAAAATATAAAGTCCTGACTCCAGCCAACGTAGCTTTCTGGGTCACTGAGGCATGCAAAACCACAACAAGGTAGTGATCCTCATGGAGGTGAGCCCCATTTGCTGGCTTTTAAGTAGGATAACCAATGCATTCCTTCAAACTTCAGTCCAGGCTGTCAATTCAGGATTCTTCTGGTTAGTCTGGAAACATTCTCTGAAGATCTGAGGGATTGCATTGGATTTGATTCTGAAGGCAGCCCTTCCCTTTGAGTGCTTAGCTTGGTAATATTTAACTGCTGGGCAGGCAGGAATTCAGCAGCAGGTTGCAGTTGGTGGGGTAATGCCTGGGGAAGAACAATAAATATGTGTTGCAGCCGATGCAGATTCAGGAACGTCACCAATGACCAGGAGCAAGCATTAACAGTGCAGGCCCATTATCATGTAGAATGGTATGGCAGCTGGTAGTGGGATCATTTGATGTTCTCATAGCAGGTTGTCTTTGTGGGTCCTCGGGTGCCTGTATCTAACATCCACATGTTCTGGGCACGAGTAAATTATGGCTATGGATAGTGGTTGGGTCTGTTGGTTGTTCAGTCTCCCTTTTTCACAGTGGCCTCTTGTGCTCTGAAGCACAGCTCCCTCTTGAACAGCTTTCCTCCAGGTCTGATTGTATCTATTGAGTGCAATGTATTTAGATGTAAAGTTGAATTTCTTCAGGCTGTTTTGATGTTACAGTTAAATCGCTTCTTTTGCCCACCAGGGGCTCGCTGACCCTAGCAGTGAGTCCAAAGAGGAAAGGCTGAGAATAGTAATAACTGAAGATGCAATCGAGTCATATTCTGGGTGAGCGCACACCAAGGGTAATTCTAAGTGAATGAATGGGCAGCATGGTAGCGCAGAGGTTAGCACAACACATTACAGCACAGTCGACTCAGGTTCAATTCCCACCGCTGCCTCTAAAGAGTTCATGCGTGGGTTTCCTCCTGTTGCTCCGGTTTCCTCCCACAGACCAAAGATTAAAGATTGGTAGGTTAATTGGTCGTTGTAAATTGCCCCATGATTAGGCTCGGGTCAAATGGGGGATTGCTGGGCGGTGTGGTTTGAAGGGGCAGTGGGACCTGTTCCACGCTATATCTCAATAAATAAATAAAATGTATCAGATGACATGACACTTAAAGTGGCCATGTGTCCAGGATTGTTCCTTAATGATATTGCTCTGAAACCTCTGCTTCACAAATTTTGCCATGCAGCTGTTGCTGACATTGGCTACTGCCTGAACAGTATTAGTGAGGTTCTGTGGCTGAACAGACCTACTGTTCAGTATCTATTTGGAAAGTCATGGTCAAAGTGAAGTTCAATGTTCAAAGTAAATTTATTATCAAAGTACATAATGTCACCATATACAACACTGAGGTTCACTTTCTTGCAGGCATACTCAATAAATCCAAGAAACACAATAGAACCATTGAAAGACCACGCTCAGCAGGAGAGACAAACATGTAATATGCCAAGTCAACAAACAGCAAATATGCAATAATAAATAAATAAACAAACAAATAAATAAATAAGCAATAGATATCCAGAACATGAGATGAAGAGTCCTTGAAAGTGAGTCCATAGGTTCTGGGAACAGTTCAGTGATGGGCAAGTGAAATTGAGTGCAATTGCCCCCTCTAGATCAAGAGCCTGATGGTTCAGGGGTAATAACTGTTCCTGAACGTGATGTGAATCCAGAGGCTTTTGTACCTTCCTCAGGATGGCAGCAGTGAGGGGAGAGCATGACCTGGATGGTGGGGTCCTTGATGAATGCTGCTCTCCTTTCATGCAGATGCGCTCAGTGGCAGGGAGAGTTTTACCCATGATGGACTGTGTTATATGCACGACTTCTTGTGGGACTTTCCATCCAAGGGCATTCCCTACCAGGCTGTGAGGCAAACAGTCAATACACTCTGCTCCACATGTCCATAGAAGTTTGTCAAAGTTTTAGATGCCATGCTGTATCTTTGCAAATTATGGAAGGAAAAGCGCCCCCATGCTTTCTTCATGTGTCATCTCTGAGGGAATACTTACGTTAAAGGTGAAGAGCTCAAACTAATTGAAACAAAAAGAAACAAATCTGGGTGTGGAAGTTAAGGATTGATGTTATAATTAGTGGGTAGTGTTATTGAGATGCTCACAATCAAAACAAGTAGCTGGTGAATCTTCATGTACTGAGTGAAAATGATATGAATAAGGGGAAATATACACAGAATGCTAGGGGAACTCAGCAAGTCAGGCAGCACCTATGGAAATGAACTACCAGTTAACGTCTCGTCCCGAAACATCAGCTGTTTAATCATTTCCATAGATACTGCCTGACCTGCTGAGCTCCCCCAGCATTTTATGTGCATTGCTCTGGTTTTCCAGTATCTGCAGAGTCTCTTGTGTTTATGAATAGGGGGAAAGGCAGCTTGATCCCAAGTTTCAAGTGACAACATTCAGATTGCTTCAGCTGCTTCGGGTAAATATGATCTACTGAAGTTTATCCCCGCAGCTGCTCAGATTGAGTTCAGATGCCAAGAAGAATTATGTTACAGGCCTGACTTGAGCCTGGTGTTGACTCCCTTACGGAGAATGCCAGCGGAGAGTCATTAGGTCCTCACTGGGCTCGTTAAGAAATTTTGCAACCCAGGATAACTCCAGAAAGAGCCAGAGTGGAATTCCATTACCGAACTCTCATCAATACCTGGAGACGTTCAAAGGGTTGCCCTTGTTATGTGCCATTCCCAGTGCTAGATCAATTAATAGGAAGCATGCCCATGCAGCGGGTAGTGCTGCTGCACCAACATTTCAAAGAGTTGGATTTGAGCCTGAACTCCGGTGCAGTGTGTAAGGAGTTTACACCTTCTCTCTTAGACTGTGTGAGTTACTGCTTCGTATTTCCACTTCCCTCCCCCCCGTCCTAATGCAAATAGCAACTGTAAATTACTCTGTGATGCAGGTAACTGGCAGCAGCATCAAAGGGGCATTTTGGAAGGGAAATAATTTACAGGACTACAGGTGATTAAAAAGTGGAGAATAGAACACCTCCTCCACGAAGACCACAACCTTGCCATAGGGTTTGGAGGCTTGCATGCCTCAGTAACCAGAGAACTAGGTTATCTGGAGTCAGGGCTTTGGGCTTTAGTTGCTGGTCGGGTCACCCATGCCAAACAGGTCAAAGGGTAGTGGCCAGAATAAGAGAGGTCCACCCAGGTTTGGGGATTCAGCTCAGGACTAACAACTCTGACTGATCAAAAAAAAATTGTTCCTGAATCGCCAATGAAAATGGAGGCCTTTTATTTGTTTATTTCGGGGTACTAGACAAGGCTGTCCTCTTAGTCCATTATTATTTGATATTGCTTTAGAACCTTTGGCAATTGCTATCAGAGAATCACAGAACATTTTTGGCATTAATCATGGGACAGATATACATAAGCTATCATTATATGCAGTTGATTTATTATTATTTATTTCTGATCCTGAGAAATCCATTCCTGCAGTTATATCATTGTTGGCTCAATTTAGTGATCTTTCCGGGTATAAGTTAAATCTTAATAAGAGTGAATTGTTGCCTTTAAGTAGACACGTTCCAATTTATGGAAATTTACCTTTTAAATTAGTTAATGACTCTTTTATTTACTTAGGGATTAAAATCACAAAAAAACTATAAGGACTTATTTAAGGTTAATTTTTTACCCTTAATCGATCAGATTAAATGTTTGTTTACTAAGTGGTCACCACTATCTTTATCTCTGATAGGTCGGATTAATGCTATTAAGATGGTTATTTTACCCAAGTTTTTATATATATTTCAAGCGGTACCAATTCTTATTCCGAAATCCTTTTTTGCTAATGTTGATTCAAAAATTTCCTCATACATATGGCAGAATAAAAATTCTAGATTAGGAAAAAAATATTTACAGAAGGCAAGGAAGGAAGGTGGATTGGCATTGCCTAATTTTAGATTTTATTATTGGGCAGTTAATATCCGATATTTGATATGTTGGTTGAAGGATTGGGATTTATCTTTTAGCCCTCATTGGGTGAACCTGGAAATTAAATCTGTACAAGGATTTTCATTGGGTTCTATTTTAGGGACTTCTCTTCCCTTTGCTCTTTCTAAATTGCCGAAACGAATTGACAACCCGATAGTTAAACATTCTTTACGTACATGGTTTCAATTTTGGAAATTTTTTGGGTTGACTCAGTTTGTTTTAAATATTCCTATTGTATCCAATTGCTTTTTTTATCCTTCTATTATAGACCAAGCTTATTCAGCTTAGAAGACCAAAGGATTACTACGATTTTCCGATTTATTTTTGGATAATTGTTTTATGTCTTTTGAACAATTATCTAATAAATATAATTTGCCTAGATTTCATTTTTTTAGATATTTACAGATTAGGAATTTCTTAAATACTGTACTTCCTACTTTCCCAAATTTTGTGTCTTCAGGTATTTTGGAGAATTTGTTTGAACTAAATTCTTCTCAGAAAGGGCTAATATCAAAACTTTACAATATAATTATGAAGATACGTTCAGAGCCCTTCTATAAGATTAAAAATGATTGGGAAAGAGAACTTAACCTTACTATCCCTATTGAGAATTGGGATAAAATTCTTCAATTAGTTAATACATCATCTATATGTGCTAAACATTCATTAATACAGTTTAAGGTTGTGCAAAGGGCTCATATGTCCAAGGATAAATTGGCTCATTTTTATTCCTATATAAATCCTATTTGTGACAGATGTCATTCTGAGATAGCATCTTTAACTTATATGTTGTGGTCATGTCCGCTTCTGAAAAAATATTGGAAAGACATTTTTGATATTATTTCTACGGTATTGAACATTGATTTACAACCTCATTCTATTACTGCAATTTTTGGTTTACCAATGATGGAATCACTCCATTTATCCTCTTCCGCTTGTCAAATGATTGCATTTCTTACATTAATGGCTAGAAGATCTATTTTGTTGAATTGGAAAGAAATTAATCCTCCTACTGTATTTCATTGATTTTCTCAAACTATGTTATGTCTAAATTTAGAAAAAAATAGAAGTGTTGTATTTGATACTTCTATTAAATTTGAAAAGATATGACCATTTATTCAATATTTTCATATTTTCATATGACTCTGTTCCAAGCCTATTTGTTTTTCCAGTTTCAATTTTTTATATGTTGAGAGGATCGGAGTTGATGACACTGATGATTTTGTATTTTTGTGAGATATTATAAACAGCCCTTTTTTCCTTTTTTTTCTCTTTTTTCTTTTTTGTTTTTTTTCCTTATTAGTTATTAGATTAGTTTTTTTGCATAATTTTTTCTTTTTTTCTGTTTTTTTTAATATATATATTATGATATACCTAGGTTTGCCTTGCTTATTTGTAAATTGTATCATCCATGATTTGGGAATATTCATTTATACTGTAACCATTGCTTATGTATTCTTTCATGTTCAGTTGAAATGTGTATGTTTGTAATCCCATTATCTATGTATCAATTTTATTTTGTTGATATTAATAATAATAATAAAAAGATTGAAAAAGAAAGAAAATGGAGGCCTTTTATTGCTGCCACAAGCACTGGCATCATAAGAGGCAGTAAGTAAGTATGTCTCACATGGGTCTGCACTGTCAGGAGTCAGGAAGACCTTCTAGGCTGAGTGGCCTTATTCTGCATCCAAGTCGCCGTGAACATGGGGAGGATGGTCCCTACACTGGGGGAGTCGAGGACCAGAGGGACAGCATCAGAATAGAAGGACACCCCTTTCGAACAGAGATGAGGAGGAATTTCTTTAACCAGAGAATAATGAATCTGTGGAATTCATTGCCACAGACAGTGTGGGGGGCAAGTCATTGAGTATATTTAAAGCAGAGATTGATAGGTTCTTGATTAGTCAGGGTGTCAAAGGTTACAGCAAGAAGGCAGGAGAATGGAGTAGAGAGGGGTTATAAATCAGCCAATTGGAATGGCAGAGCAGCCTCAATGGGCTGAATGGTCTAATTCTGTTCCTATGTCTTATGCTTGTATGATATAACACCTTTCAAACCCAAAGACCCTAGCTCCAGGGAGGACAAGGTGCAGGAATGCATGTGGGAGGACTATCACCAGCAGTTCTCCCTCCAAGATCCATAACATCTTGACTTAGAAAGAGGCTTGTATATGAAAGAAAAAAAGAGGGTGTTGTAGGAGCGAAATATAGATTGCTTGTAGAGTAGGTTAAAGTGTCAGCACAACAAAGGACCTGTACTATGCTGTAAAATTCTATGTTCTATGTTCCATGTTATGAACCATTCTATCAGGAGTCATGAAGTGTGTGAAGTTACCGTGACTAGACAGGAGGTTGGGAAACTGAAAGGTCTTAAGGTAGGTAACTCACCTGGTCCAATGGTGTATACCCCTGGGTTCTGAAAGAGATGGGTAAAAAATTAGTGGAGAAATTAGTTATGATCTTTCAAGAATTACTCGATTCTAGAATGGTTCTGGAAGACTGGAAAATTGCAAATGTCACTCTATTCTTCAAGAAGGAAGAGAGGCTGAAGAAAGGATATTGTAGGCCAGTTACTCTGAACTCAGTGGTTGGGAAGATGTTGAAGCTGATTGCAAAGGATTTGGTTTTGTCATTCTTTGAGGCACATGATTAAATAGGCCGTAGTCAACAAGGTTTCCTCTAGGGAAAACCTTGCCTGACAAATTGATTGGAATCCTTTGAAGAAGTAACAAGCTGAATAGACAAGGGAGAGTCAGTCAATGTTGTGTGCTTGGATTTTCAGAAGTCCTTTGACAAGGTGTCACACATGAGGCTGATTAACAAGCTACGAGCCCATGGTATTACAGGAAAGATTCTAGCATGGATAAAGCAGTGGTGGATTGGCAGGAGGCAAAGAGTGAGTATAAAGGGAACCTTTTCTAGTTGGTTACTGGTGACTAGTGGTGTTCCACAGAAGCATGTGTTGGGACCAATTCTTTTTACGTTACATGTCAATGATTTGGATGATGGAATTAATGGCTTTGTTGCAAATTTTAATGATGATACAAAGATGGGTGGAGGGGCAGATAGTTTTGCGAAAGTAGGGAGGCTACAGAAGAGCTACAGAAGATTAGGAGAATGGCAGGGAAGTTTATGGTAATGCACTTAATGAAAGGGTTGGCTATTTTCTAAATGGAGACATAATACAAAAATCTGCAGCACAAAGGGATTTGGGAGTCCTTGTGTAGCAACCCTAAAAGTTAATTTGCAGCTTGAGACTGTGTTGAGAAAGGCAAGTGCAATGTTGGCATTCATTTCAATAGGAGTAGAATATAAAAGCAAGGATGTAATGTTGAGACTTTATAAAGCACTGGTCAGGCCTCACCTGGAGCATTGTAAGCAGTTTTGGGCCCTTATCTCAGAAATGATGTGGTGAAACTTGAGAGGGTTCAAAGGAGATTCACGAAAATAATACCAAGACCAAAAGCT